>NW_028261391.1:65774776-66122276 GCF_051295495.1 Thamnophis sirtalis | reverse complement strand
ATCACGTGACTGTACTGCTTAGGGATTACAATCTTAACATTATCCATTGCCACCGTTAAGCAAGTCATTAAGCCAGTCATTAACCAAGAACCTCTTCCTAACTTCCTGCTAGCTTCCTCTAAGCAAAATAAATAAGGAAACCACAATTCCTAGGCAGCTCACAAGAAGCCTGCTAGATTGTCCACGTGGCAGCACCCATCCAGCAGTAGCAGAGCTGGGCTGGGGAAGGCGACTGCTAGGGCGGGAGGGTGCGCAAGCCACTTCTGTGGCACCATGCAAGCACAGTTGGATCAAGGGTGGCTGCTACCAGGGTAGGAGCTTGTGCCCTGTGCCCCAAATGACCTCCATCTTCTTCTTCCTCCCACTTGACGGGGCACACCCAGGTTGGTCTTTTGCAAAGGAGACAGAATGGCACACAATGACAAATGTAGTGAAGCTCAAGGTGGCAGGGGCAGCAGAGATAGGGAGAAATAGGTGGGGGAACTGGTGTGCACCCTGCAATCATAAATGTGGATAGGTTGCCCAATGCCCAAATTTTGATCTTCTGACAGCCAGGGCTGTAAGTTCAAGAAGTAAATGTAAGTACCGTTCATTCAGCACTGGCATAACCTCAAAGAGTCACTGAACAAGTGGTTTTTAAGCAAGGACTACCTAGAGTGTTTTCATAAATAATTTATCTATTCCCAATCTCCCTTCTAACCTTTAACCCTGGTATATGTCTCCTGGCCTTCCGAAAAGCCGTTAAAACCTGGCTGTGTCGACAGGCCTGGGGTTGATGAGCTCCTTTCCCCTCTCGACAGGTGTGGTTGTTGGTTATTTTAAATGTCTGTTTCGTATTTGTATGTTCCCTTTCCCGTTTGAGTTGTTCGCCGCCCTGAGTCCCTATAGGGAATAGGGCGGCATATAAATAAAATAAAACTTCAAACTTCAAACTATGGACTCAGTATCATTTCCCCACCTTCATTTCCTATGGAGCCGAGGTGGCGCAGTGGTTAAATGCAGCACTGCAAGCTACTTCAGCTGACTGCAGTTCTGCAGTTCGGCTGTTCAAATCTCACCGGCTCAGGGTTGACTCAGCCTTCCATCCTTCCGAGGTGGGTAAAATGAGGACCCGGATTGTTGTTGGGGGCAATATGCTGACTCTGTAAACCGCTTAGAGAGGGCTGAAAGCCCTATGAAGCGGTATATAAGTCTAACTGCTATTGCTATTGCTATTAAACCTCCATCCTCTGTACACTGAATAGGACCTGTAATTTTACTTTAGTACAGGGCGGGGCATAACCTTTTCCTAGGGGGTCACAGCAACACTTGTAATAACAACACAAATAATTCATACACCATTCGAAAGCCCATCAAAAACTGAGTTTATTGACACGATTTAATAGTCAGTATGACCACCATTAGCCCTTCGAACAGCATTCAAACGAGGTGGATAAGAACACAACAAATCTTCAAACAGTTCCGTTCGATTTTCCAGGGCGGGGCATAACCTTTTCCTAGGGGGTCACAGCAAGATCGACAGCAGTTTACAACTTCCGCGACACCTCATTTTAAAGCCCATAAAAAACTGAATTGAATGAGCTATTAAATGTTAAATTTGTTTCGGTTGAAACTTTGAGAATGAATTTGGAAACTGTGTTGAAAAATCTGGAAAATCGAACGGAACTGTTTGAAGATTTGTTGTGTTCTTATCCACCTCGTTTGAATGCTGTTCGAAGGGCTAATGGTGGTCATACTGACTATTAAATCGTGTCAATAAACTCAGTTTTTGATGGGCTTTCGAATGGTGTATGAATTATTTGTGTTGTTATTACAAGTGTTGCTGTGACCCCCTAGGAAAAGGTTATGCCCCGCCCTGTACAACAAAGATAAACTTCTGCTATGAAGTTTGATTTCCACTAGCAGAATATTTTAACATTTATGTAAAACAGGATTAACACCTTATTAATTCATCAAACTAATATCCTGCCACAACCGCAGGACTCTCGGTGGTTCCTTAAATAAGACTATACAATAACAAAATAAAAGCATAAAAGAATTAAAATGGTGCCAGACCCAGGGAAAAAAAAATTCCAGGAAAGCTCTTCAGCTTTTTCCAGAAAGCAGACAAATTGCAGTGCAAACAAAAATGGGAAGGAGAATTTGAATGACAACCTGGATCAACCCAGCAGCAGTTTAAAAGATGTATGGGAAAACACTGTAGCAGCAGTCCTAAGCCTTATAGCATGAAGGATTATAATAATCTAAAGTCTAATCACTTTTGTGGCACGACAAAACCGTGCTCGACTAAAGCGCGCCCGATTAAACTGCGTCGCTGACGTCATCAACAGGGCAACAACAGCGAGCGCGGAGAAAGAAGGGCGCTTTGAAAGCAAGCCGATTCAAGTTAAGGTAAGGGTTAGGTTTAAGGTTAGTTTAGGGTTAGGTTTAGGGTTAGGTTAAGGGTTAGGGTTAGGTTAAGGGTTAGATTAAGGGTTAGAGTTAGGTTTAGGGTTAGGTTAAGGGTTAGGTTTAGGGTTAGGTTAAGGGTTAGGTTTAAGGTTAGGTTTAGGGTTAGCTTAAGGGTTAGGTTTAGGGGGGTTAGGTTTAGGTTTAGGGGTTAATTTTAGGTTTAGCGTTTACAGCGTGCTTCTGTCTCCGTGCTGTTGTCGCCCTGTGATGACATCAGCTACGTGGTTTCGTCAAGCGCGCTTTAGTCGAACGCGGTTTTGTGGTGGAACCAATCACTCTGGCCATCCCCTAGCTGCTGCAACTTAATGCAAATGTTTCCTATTGAAACTGTTTGTAGTTAATGGTCATAAATACATCAGTAAATTACTGTCTCTTGTTTTCATTAGTGAAATTGTTAAATTTTCTGTTAAAATTATTGCTTTCATTCAATGATTAATTTTACAACAAAAGCAGCAGCTCTTTTAATTATAGAAGCACTAAAAATTACGAAGATGTCAAATCTTACAAGTTCTAAGTATAAACACTGAAGATTACACAATTAAAACTTTGGTTTTTCTTTGCCAATATTACAATAAAAATTGAAGCTAGGTTTTTAATGAATTCAGTAACATTAGTTAGATCAGCCGTAATCTTATTACAAACTAGTAAGGCGTCATTAACTGCATTAATAATAAACATGAAACAAGCTAAATACTAGTTTATCTCACTGAAACGTATGAACTTTAAACAGCAACATTAACAAGAGAAGTCAATACTTGGCTTGTAAGTAAAATGCTAACAAGCTTTTCCATAGACTTCATGACTAATGAAAATCACAGCAGCCCATTAACAGTATAAACAAGTTAGTTTATTTTCTCTATAAAAATGTTGTAAATACCCAAATACCAGCCTCTAAGAAGCACACACCCAATATTATCAATTGGCTTTACCTAAATAAAGAAGTGTAAAAAAGAATAAACTATAGGAAAAGGCATCAAGACAAGAGACCAAAAGAATAGGGGTTCGAATTAGAAAGAAATTTCTTTAAAATAGCTTTAAAAAAAATAAGAGTGGATGTAAATTACTCACAATCCTGTGATGATCTGTGCCGGAAGGTAAACCTTAGATGACTCCGGTTTACATCTTCAATGGGGATTGCAACCTTCACAAAACAAAAGATAAAGTTATGGATATCAAACATTTTATTGAGATATAATATTTTACATGTTGTTATTTTTTAATTGTTAATCACCCAGAGTTGCTCTGAGAGTGAGATGGGCAGTATTTAAAATTGATCAATCAATAAATAAAAATTGACAGCTATTATATGTTTCTGTGTTTGTACACACCCACACACAAATATACAAATTACACAAACACACACACACACACACAAACATACTAGCCTAAAACCTGTTGTCTAATCCAGAAAAGTAACAGTCAATTCAACACTCACAGTGTTTAATAGTATTTAAGCTAATTGCTTAAAAGAACCGGCAAATAAATATTGTCACAGGAACGTCCCCTTCCTGATTAATTGTACCCCCCTTCTCCTTTCTCCAGATCTGAATTTATAAAGGTGATATGACAACAGCAAAACCATATTTTCAAACGTGTGTTGTTTTAAACAACATTTACTGAAGTATTTGAAACCATGAGATCACTTCTTTAATACAAAAACTTATTTCTCCAGAGCTTCAACAGCTAAGTACTCGAAAAAGAATCAGTCCTTTTTCAGAAAGCAGAATAGTACAGAATAAAGCACTAAATATTTTCTCTTTTTGTTCTGTAACCCAGGCTGACTTTTCAGTTAGGCTGGAATTAAGCTGCCAAGAACTCCTCAGATGAGTAATTCAGTGTGTTAGTATGTCATTCAGTAGACCTTTACTGAACTAATGTGAGAGTTTGCACACTGAAAGGAATTACAATGATCAAAAAGCAGGAACCCCTGCTTCAGAAAAAAGGCAGGTTTCTAGCCCTCATACATTGAAAGAGTTTTGTCACCTAAATTATGTCTATGTGTATGCAACATTAAGTACATTTCTTCTAATAATAGTCTTAATCAGAGCATTTCTATTCTTGTTCCTTATTTATCAGTAACTATTCCTAGTCCAGACTTCGAGAAGAGAAGATTGAACAGTCTGCCATGAACTGAATCCCCTGGGCATCTTTTTTATATAGCGTATGGTAAAAATATTTTTTGCTCAACCTTCCTTTGTTACTGTAGCACCAATAATAATTTCTCATACCTAAGATTACAATTCAGAAATATGAAATAAATCTCCTTCTCTATTTGACTAGTAACAGAGGAAAGTGAAATTGTACTATGGAGAACAAAAATTTAGAACATCTAAAAGGCGGCCAGATTTTGGTGTTCGGTGTTTTTTCCAGACAGTAGAATATTGTTCATCTTCTTTACAAAGAATAAGGTTACCGCATCATGTTTATTCTGTTAAAGGGTGCTTTCATTTATGATCCAGGGGTTTAATCTTATTGTTATCAAGAAACATCAGATCCCCCAATTATGTTTTTTCTATTATTGTTCAGCCTTTTAAATGTTCTGTCAACCTTTAACTCTCTTGGACACTTCCTACTTCATATCACATTAATCTCCCAAAAATTTCACTACAGAAAACTGCTGCTGCCATGTAATTCTTAATATTTTAACAATTATAAATAATGTTACCTAATAGAAATTCTCTATTACCAGTGATTGGTGAACCTTTTTTGGCTCGCATGCCATAAGCGGGGGAAGCGCAGGGGTGTCGTGCGTGGGCGTCCCAAACCCATAATACAATGCGCGACATTCTCGAACTTCTGGGCCGGGTTTTTGCACTCCGGAGGCGTCAGGGAAGCTCCTGAAATCTCCGGGCTGCCTCGGGGGGGGGGGCTGTTTTCTCCCTCCCCAGGCTCCTATAAAGCCTCTGAAACCTGGAGAGGGCGAAAAATGGCTTCAAAAAAGGCTAAAGTCAGCTAGCCAGCATGCTCGTGCGTGCTGGCCAACTGACAGGGCAACGCTTCGCGTGCCCTGACAAATGCTCCGTGTGCCACTTATGGCACGCTTGCCATAGGTTCGCTATCCCGGCTCTATACTATCCATTAAAAGTCTTACTGAAAGGTAAATCAATATAAAAGCATTATATTGTTTTTAGCAGGGCATTTTATGAACCTTGCATAGGAAATGGCAACTATTGTACAAGGTGTAGCAGTACTAATAGTATGTACAAAATACCTTCACTGTAGATCGTCAAAGTAATTCCTCAATTTGGCAAAATAAAAATGTCTTTATTATGATGCAGAAAATACCACAACAGTCTTCCCTCTAAAGAGAAATTACTGCGTAGCTGGGACCTGCCTATCAGAAAAAGCTTTTTTTCTGAAAGCTACTCATCATCTCTCATTCAGCAGGAGTATCTAGAGAAGCACTTCAAGTGCAAATCCTATCATCCCAATAGTAGATATGGCAGGTGATGGCTCTTTCAGACAGGCTAGCCTTAAGCACTATTCTCTCCAAATCGCATCTAGAACTGACTCACACTAGAAAACATAGAAAAAAAACCTGACATAATATGCTCATATCAACCATTCTGTCAGTTGCCTAATCACCCTATTCTGATCTATCTGAAGTTTCTGAACCAATTTCTTGTTCCCTGCAATAGTCCAAAGAAGAAGATACCAGATATAAGTGACGGCTGCAAAGTACGAATCTCCCGTACTTCGCTGAAAACAAGTGTGTTCCAAGCTATTCAACAAACCATTTTAGGAAAAGAGCAACCTGTTGTGAAATGAAACAATCACAACGTAAGGAGGTAAATATAGGCATATTTGGATTTAATCTCATTTATATTAATCCACATGTATTCCACTACCCAAAAAAGAGGCAGTGCTTGAGGTAACTGACTGCCTCGCTACGTTAGATAAGAAGGAAGGTTAAAAGAAAGGTAAAGATGGAAATTTTGTGAATTTTGGCGATACCTCATCCCAAATTCACTGATAAACTTTCCAGTGGCTTCCTCTAGATTTAAAAATCAGAGGTATTTCATATTTAAAATCCCATGCCATAATTACCACAGAACAAGACAATAAGACAATAAGGCAACCATTGTTGTTATTTTTTTCCTGTGGGCATTCTGTTCTCTGTTCACTCAATTCTGTTGCCTGGTCTCAAAAGTGTGCACCTACACAACACACATATAGATATGCTATATACATGTATGTGTGTATGTGTATGTGTATGTGTGTGTGTGTATATGTATGTATGTATGTATGTATGTATGTATGTATGTATGTGTATATATATCCCACCACTGTTCATAAAGTTTGTGGATCTCAGCCCACTCTATCAGATGCATGGAATATAGCAATAGCAATAGCAGTTAGACTTATATACCGCTTCATAGGGCTTTCAGCCCTCTCTAAGCGGTTTACAGAGTCAGCATATTGCCCCCACAGTCTGGGTCCTCATTTCACCCACCTCGGAAGGATGGAAGGCTGAGTCAACCTTGAGCCGGTGAGATTAGAACCGCTGAACTGCAGATAACAGTCAGCTGAAGTGGCCTGCAGTACTGCACCCTAACCACTGCGCCACCTCGGCTCCTTATAATTACAAGCATCTGCTGTTCTTGACCTTGGTGGTGGAGAAGAGGTCTAAGAGATTCAAGATGACTGCATCTTCTCTCAGAGCAAATGATCACACTAGAAAGCAGAGCAATTTCACTTTCAAAGTCAGACTTGCAAACTGGGCTGAATAGTTCAAAACAATCAGTTGTATTTTTGGACATCAAAGCAACAAAAGCAGCAACAGTTGTTTTTTTATCCTTAGATTCAGATTAGGTTTCTCTGTATTAAATATAGCAAACTAAAAATGTCAAGAGTCAAAAGATGGAAATATTTGGCCAAGCCTGACCAAGCATCTTTTCAACATACTTTGATTTCAGCAACTGAAACTCATCCAACATAATTGAATCAGACAATGCTCGGCACATCGACACTGCATGTATTGAACTAATTCTGAAAGCTAAGTTGTGACGGATGTGATCAGAGTGTCTTGCATACCAATCACAGGGACATCCCAAAAATGACAACTATCTCTCTTTCTGGGTCAGGCTGCAATAGGTCACTGATTATTGAAAAATGATCCGCTAAATAATACCAGAAGGCTACACAGGTCATCCTTGTCTTATGACCACAAATGAGCCCAAAATTAATGTTGCTAAGTGAGACATTTGTTAAATGAGTTTTGCCCCATTTTACAACTTTCCTTCCACAGTTGAGTGAATTCCTGAAGTTGTTAAGTTAGTAAACCATTGTTAAGTGAATCTAGCTTCCTCATTGATTCTGCTTGTCAGAAGGTCGCAGAAGGGGGTCACATGACCCTAGGACAATGCAACCGTCAGTTGCCAAGTGTCTGAATTTTGATCACATGACCATAGGCATGATGCAACCATTGTAAGTGCGAAAACTAGTCATAAGTCAGTTTTTTCAGTGCTGTTATAGCAATAGAAATAGCAGTTAGACTTACATACCGCTTTATAGGGCTTTCAGCCCTCTCTAAGCGGTTTACAGAGTCGGCATATTGCCCCCACAATCTGGGTCCTCATTTTACCCACCTCGGAAGGATGGAAGGCTGAGTCAACCCTGAGCCGGTGAGATTTGAACCGCCGAGCTTATAACTTTGAAAGGCCATGAAATGGACTGTTCGTTGGTCAAGGACTATCTGTAATGTACGTGGAAATTTTGTGGCTAAAATACAGGTAGTTTTTGGCTTACAACAGTTCATGGTGACAGTTCAAAGTTACAATAGCACTGAAAAAGGTGACTTTATGACCATTTTTCACACTTACGACCATTGCAGCATCCCCATGGTCATATGATCAAAATTCAGAGTAAAGATATCCAAGTTGCCTTGAGTGGAAGATAAAAAGAGAAAGAGACAGAGAGAATGTGATGGGTAAAAGACTTCATCTGTACCACCCCTTAGCAACACAGAAAGATTATTCTGGCATGGATACCAAGAGGTTCTCTATCTCTCTTATCCATTTCTTCTAAAAAAATAAAGTTTAATGCCAAGCATACCTTTATAGTTTCAAACCAGCGGGGTTGCTTCACTTGGTAATATATAACAGATTTATATTCTGAAAGAGCTTCATCTCCGGCCCCAGGAAAAATCACATTCTTAAAACAAGGAAACAAAGCAGATATCAATGTTGCAGTTGCAGGGATAAGCAAATGCTATCACTATATTTAAGAGACAGTAAGAATAAAAAAATAACTTTTAAATTCAAATATAATAGCAGAGAAATAATATTTTTGTAATACAGGCAAGTGAAATCTTATAAATGTGTTAGCAACAATATGAATATTTGAGGGGTCCTTTGGACTTTCTGTCCTTGCTTGTTTTCTTGCAGACGTTTCATTACCCTAACTAGGTAACATCATCAGTGCTAGTGAGGAGTGCTGTTTGCTGTCAGTTTATCTTCTGGTGCCTTGCCAGTCTATGTGGGTGGGGACAGTCTTAGGGATTCTTTGATTGGGCTGTTTGCTATTGGCTTTTTTGGCAGTTTCTTGATTGGGGTCTTGCTTACTTGATTATTGGTCTGATGTTAAGGTTGGTGTTAATCTATGGTGATCTGGGTGCTGATTGCTGGTGGGAATTGAATTGAATTTATTATATTTCTATGGCGCCCTTTTTCCCGAAGGGGACTCAGGGCAGCTCACAACCCAAGTCAAGGGGGGGGGTACAAATAAGGGGGAAAAAAGAAAAAAACACGAACAAAACAATACCACAATTTAAAAACACACAACAACTATACCATTCGAGGGGGGACAAAAGCTCATTAGCCCCAGGCCTGTCGGAACAGCCAGGTTTTAAGGGCTTTGCGGAAGGCCTGGAGGGTGGTGAGGGTTCGAATCTCCACGGGGAGCTCGTTCCAGAGGGCCGGAGCAGCCACAGAGAAGGCCCTCCTCCGGGTGGTCGCCAGTCAGCATTGGCCGGCGGATGGAATCCGGAGGAGGCCTAATCTGTGGGATCTAATCGGTCTATTGGAGGTAATTGGCAGCAGGCGGTCTCTCAAGTACCCAGGTCCAATACCATGAAGGGCTGGAGTCTTCCTGTTCTCTTTTGGGCTGGTTGATGGTCTCTTTTGCATAGTCTATAGATGTTGTAATATCTACGTGTGGGTGATTTGTCCGAGTGACGCATAGATTACAATTCAGTTAACAATGGCAGTGATTTGCTTAACTACCATGTCAAGAAGAGAATTGTCAAGGCATGACTCACTTAGCCATCTCTTTACTTAGCAATGGAAATTCTGATGTCAGTTGTGGTTGTAAGTCGAGGACTACATGTAACGCTTTCTTACACATTCAAATGCTTTCGGTGGAACTGATACTCAGATTTTTTTGACCCAAGCAAATGTCATAAATACAGTAGCAATGATTTGATTGTGGGCACATACTGAACAATACACCAAGAATTCAAGAATAGTATTCATCTTTAACTATTATATAATTAATTAATAAGGGGGGGGAAATGAAGGAAGTTTGTTTTCTAATCCTGGAGCACTTGGAGAAAATCAAATAGATTTGTGAAGCATCTTAGTTACCTATAGTTATCTTTAAAGATGACAAAGAATGGAGAATACCACTGATGATGAATGAATTATAATTACACCTAGTAGGAAACCAAATAATGTAATGTAATTTCAGATGACTCTTAGTTTCTGGATTCAAATTGTAAAATTATTATTCTTGAAATATATGGCAGCATGGGAAAAGTGTGGCATTAAATTATCCAATAAATGTTCAGGAGAGAAAAGGGGGGGGGGAGGGAGTGGTTCATGCTTTAAAAATATTTAACCATCATTTAATAAGTATCTGAATAACGAATCACATCATTTTGAATCAACCCAAAATCAGATATCAACTTTCCACAAAATACCTCTAATTTTTTCCCATCTTCATCATAAACAGATACTGTAACCTCTACATTCTTTGCTGTAGTTTTGCTGCCCTTGTCAAAATCTCCTTGAAGTAACGTTACATAAATGTCATTTCGGACATCACCTAGAAACAAAAGAGAAGAACAATCCACTGAGTTAATATATTACAATTATCCAGTATCCTACAAAAACAGAAAGCAAATTTTAAGAATTATGGTGGCTTATGATTTGTTTAGCTGTTTTTTCTTACACTTTCCTCCACACTATAATACTGTATTTTTCGGAGTATAAGACGCACCTTTTTTCCTCAAAAAAGAGGCTGAAAATCTGGGTGAGTCTTATACACGGAATACACATTTTTTTGCCTCCCAAAACCCCGCCCCATTCACCAAAATAGCCGTGCATAGCCTTTAGGAGGCTTCCAGAGTGCTCCCCCAGAAGCTGTTTTTTGCTCAATTTTGCCCCCCTCCCAGCCCCCAGGAGCACTCTATAAGCCTCCTAAAAGCTATGCATGCCTCTTTTTTTGACAAAAAATGGGCCCATTTTCACGAAAATTGCAGAGTGCAAAAACTTTTTTTTAATTTGCCTCTTCAAAATCCTAGTGCATCTTATACTCTGGTGCATCTAATACTCCAAAAAAATTATGGTAATTTCAATACAACATTTACAGAAAATGCATGCTAGAATAGCAGCAGTTATTTAACTTTCTCTGAGTCTGTGTTTTAGAGTGTTGAATGTACATAAATTTTCAAGACTATCATCTAACCTAAAATAACACTTCAAGAATAACTCCTAATTTACATTTTAGATATAACAAGAATAGCAATAGCACTTAGACTTATATACCGCTTCATAGTGCTTTACGGCCCTGTCTAAGCAGTTTACAGACTCAGCATATTGCCCTGAACAATCTAGATCTTCATTTTACCAACCTAGGAAGGATGGAAGGGTCAATCAACCTTGAGCCAGTCCGAATCGAACTGCTGGCAGACAGAACTTAACTAGATCTTTTTTATGCTATACAATCCAAATGAAATATGTTCAGACATCATATTTTTGACCACAAGCAACTTTGAATTCCTCCAAATACTATTTAATAGAACTTCGTGACTTAGCCTATACCTATATTGTACCAACGTCTTTAATTTTATAACTGCATAGTCTTACCAGGCATAATAATTTCTGGAAAGCCCATTTTCCGTGCCACAGCTGTGGTTCTATCAACTAAGTGAGGAAATTCTTTCCGTATCTGATGTATGTCTCCTGGAAGAAGTTTCAATGTCACCCACAGACCTGTAGAATTTAGTAAAAAATATTATTCTGTAAAGTGGGGGTTTCACATAAAGTCTAACACGTTAGGTTTTTAAAAATGTAAGACTAAAAACAGAATTCAGAGAAAGAAGAAACTACGGATACTTCTCAACTTATAATCACAACAAAGCACAAAATTTCCAGTGCTGAGCAAGATAGTTGTTACGTGACTTCGGTCCCATTTTATGACCTTTCTGCACACAGTTGTTAAGCAAATCACTGCAGACGTTAAGTAAATGTGGCTTCCCCATTGACTGGGCTTGTCAGAAGCTGGCTCAGGCGGTTAAAAATAGTGATCGCATGACTCTAAGATAGTGAAAGTTGCCAGTTGCCAAGCTCTTGATTTTATTACATTACTGTTGTGGCCCAGCAGGAGCCATCAGAGCTGCCACCAGACTCCGACAGCGAGGGGTCTTATGAGTCGGCCCTGGAGGATGTGGAGGACCCTGGACAGGGTTCCGACTCTCAGCAGGGCGCAGAGAGACTGGTTGGCCACCTGGTAGCACCTGAGCCTTGGATCAGTGGGGAGGAGACAAGAGAGAATGATCCAGAAACCACCTGTGAGTTGTTCCGGG
Source organism: Thamnophis sirtalis (assembly GCF_051295495.1). Classification (NCBI taxonomy): domain Eukaryota; kingdom Metazoa; phylum Chordata; class Lepidosauria; order Squamata; family Natricidae; genus Thamnophis; species Thamnophis sirtalis. The sequence goes on along the minus strand of NW_028261391.1, from coordinate 66,110,020 downwards.
ATGCACGCCTTCAAAGGGCTACTCAGTGTCAAGAACAACTACGTAATTACAGGAGGTGATTACGCTCAGCTGACGCTCATTAAGATCCTCTCCTGATTATAAAAGAGACTGCTTGTGCCACGCCCTTCTTGCAGAAGTCAACGTTAGGACTAACGAGAAACGAACTTGGCAGGCTGGATTGCTGCCAGAGTTTGTTTGCATTGCTGCCAAGGTTTGTAGGACTTGCTGCCAGAGTGCTTATCTCTTTGTTTATTTGGCTTTCAGCCAACGAGAGTCTGGACTTATTAAAAAACATTCTCATTTACGTTTGTCTCGGCTTTCGTTCCTGGACGGAGGAGGGGGGTCAGAACAGGTCACTAAATAAATGGATGTGAATCGAGGACTACCTGTGTTTATTTTAAGTAGTCAAATAATATCATTCCATATTTGACTGATATAGATATGGAATGATATATTTGACTACTTAAATAAACACAAGTAGTCCTCGATTATATATGAAGCGCCTCCTTTTGTTTGACAACTCTGTATTTTCCATCATCCATATTAATATAGAAAGAAGAAAACAATGCCACCTTTGAAAAAATGTAATTACTATGCAGAGAAAAAAATGAACCAAATTAAATGAACATAAGACTATGCAATATAAATAAACCTTACCATAAGAATACGTGGGACCAATGAAATGAGTAAAACTGTAGTAATTACTTAAGTATAGCTCTTTAAACATTATGTACACAAATATTTTAAATATTTGTGAACAATTCAAGCCGAGATTCTAAACTAAAAAGCAGCATTTTTAATGTAACAGTGGTGCTAAAAATATTGATCAAATGCCCCTATTCAAACTCCCCCCCCCTTTTATGACTGTGTAATCCCTTAATTTGGAGTAGAATCAGGGCGACTGGATGGAGCTGAATGTTTACTGGCTGGATGCCCTTCCTGACATCACGTGGAATTTGTAGCAGATTTTTTTGCTACATCTGCTGCAACATAGGATTGACCTCTCAACTTTCTGAGTGGGAGGTGTTCTTATAAGATTATTTTACCTCTTTTTAAAAAAAAAATCCATATTAGTTTATTTTACACATTGATAAATTGCAGCAAGGGTACACAGAAAGATGAACATATGTCTTATATTTTCTTACAAATAATCTTTAAGACAAAAACCAAAAAGAAGCCTTTTAATAAACTTTTAAATAAATTTTGCAAGAGGCATGCAGTTATTTGTAAAATATCTTGAGGGTTTCTACATCCATATCCAGTTTCTATTAAGGCAGCAAGAGAACTAAATAATAAACTGAATAATAGCAATAGCAATAGCAGTTAGACTTATACACCGCTTCATAGGGCTTTCAGCCCTCTCTAAGCGGTTTACAGAGTCAGCATATCGCCCCCACAGTCTGGGTCCTCATTTCACCCACCTTGGAAGGATGGAAGGCTGAGTCAACCTTGAGCCGGTAAGATTAGAACCGCTGAACTGCAGATAACAGTCAGCTGAAGTGGCCTGCAGTACTGCACCCTAACCACTGCGCCACCTCGGCTCTGAAAAGCATGTTAGCATCTTAAATATCCAGTATGTATGTAAAGCTGAGATAGTTTCGTTATTTTTCAAACAGCCAACTAACCATCATCTCAAATTAAGGGGTTTTTTTTTACAGTAAAAAAATTGAAAAGTACATTAATAAGATGATGAATGGTTAGATGTCAGTGAAAGATGCAAAAATGATAAATGTGTATTTTAAAACATGGCTCCAGAATGATCGTCATGGTTCATGAAGCAAAAGAAGAGCAAATCAGAAACAAGAAACCTTTTCCATGCTAACAAACTCAGGAGTTTTAGTACAAAAATTGATTACTTTCCTAATCATTGCTAGTGCTTACGGAAAGGAAAATACCTACCTTGGCCCTTATGATTAACTTCTTTAGCGGCAATCACTTTGTTTATTACAGTCTGAAGAAAATCATTCTCCCCTGCCACCCTGGGTGAAAAACGGGATGATATGTTCAACTGCTTGTGTCGAATGGTGTTATCCAATGCTAGCCTGGAAAATGCACATGACGACCAACACCAAAAGGTAACAAAGATGGAAGGGGCAGAAAACCAGAAGTCGTAGAACAAAAACACAACAGAGAGTATCACACAGGTGACAAAGAGTGTTTGTTAGTCGGCACAAGACAAGAGGAAAAAAAAAAGGAAGACACAGAAAGATAATCAATCAGGAAACTAATAAGGAGAAATGAATTTATGATTTCAGAAAAAAAACATAATCCAGATTTATCATAGAGGTGTGCAGAATAGAGGTGAAGAGCCTGAAAAAAGTTACATATATAATAACAACACCAAAATGTAAAAACATACCACCCCCATGGACCAGTGAAGCCCAGTTTCAGGGATGAAATGAATCGACTTACAATTCTAATGACAAGTAACAAAAAGCAGAAAGCTACTACGAATAAAAGTAGCTTAGTGGGGTTGGAAAACAATCAAGAAAATCCATAAAACGATTTTGCTACATGATGGAAAGGATGAAAATATTGAAGCAACAAATGAAAAGTAGTATTTAGAAAAATGTCATTCAGCACCCCACAGCAATTTTGGCCCCCATGTTTAATGATGGCTGTTATATATTTTTTTCAGTGGAAAATTCAACACATGGAAAGAAAAATACCAAGCAGCACAATAAAGATGCAATACAAAATAAATAAATAACAGGAAAGTCTTCATAAATTGTATATAACTCATTCTCAATAAAAGCTTTTTCTAAAGAATAATTTAATTAAGCATAATGTAAAAAAGAAAGCTTCAAAACCTGAATGAAAAATATTTTATTTCAAAAAATTTTCCAGATCCATGAAATATCTCATTTCATTTTTAATCAGAATGCTTTTAGAAATATATAACAATTCATAATATAACACAAAATAATACTATTGGGATCTTTTGAGAAATATCACCAAGAAGTTAACTAAGCAAGTGAAGCCCAATTTTATTCTCTCACTGAGGCTTTTATTTTATAGCAATGATGTCCAGACTTGTGGACTGGCTGGGGAATTCTGGGAATTGAATTCCCAGAGATGGCTGGGGAATTCTGGGAATTGAAGTCCATAAGTCTTAAATTTGCCATGATTTATACTGATTTATTCTATTTAATTTTCTTCTTTTTATTTAAACAGCATATGTTATTATAGATGCACCCAAGTAATGTTCATTTGTTTGTGTTTATTATATAGATTTTTATATACATTTATGTTTGCACATATATATATAAACCAAAAACACATTCAACATTAAGTTTATTGGAACAAATGATGATCTTCTACTCAATCACTATCATTAGCCACTAATCATAGAGCGGTTTGCATTCTGGTTTTAGAAATTAGATACATAGATTTGATAAATAAATTTCATTATAGCCTGAGTATAATTGTTCTCTTACTTCTACTATAAGATCTAAACAATTCTCATTCATGTATCATGTTTTTTCTTTAAATTTAAAATACTGTATTTTAACTCTTGTACTCAAGCTTTCATCTTAGTCCAAATATTATATGGACACATATCTTATTTCATTGAAACAAAACAAAACAGTTAGTTCTAAAATATACATATTTGAAACTATTAATATAACAATTACCCACATCTCTGATTCTTATCCAAGAATGGTACTAACAAATCAAGATTTTGAACTGCAAAGTTAAATAGAAAATGTATTCACAATACAATACAGCACATTGTGCCTGTAGGAAAACTGAAATTATCTTAGCTTTAGGGGGGGCGGAAATCAGAACTGGCTATTTAATTCTTTGGGAAGAGACTGTTTAATCACATAGGTTAGTTAAAGTAAACCATTTTTTCTTCCAAAACAGTCCTGTCCATTTAGCTTTTTATTCTTCCCATTTTCAAAACTGTGAGAGCTTATTGTTAACAAAGAATCATAACCCATCTATTCCTGATATCCGTCCTGATTACTTTTCTGTATTAATTTGCACTTACGGTTGAAATGGAATGAAGTGCTGCTTATCTTCATCATCTACTTTCCCATTAATTATGTCAGTTATATCCATCACTGAATTCAAAAAGAAACAAGCATCATTAAGGATTAAGTTATAAGGGAAAAAGAGGGGCAAACAGTGATGATAGCAGACTGCTTAGAATTGTTTTCTATCAAGAAGTGTTATTCAGTTGAAAGACAAACTTGCTTCACTCGTATCAGTAAAACAAGGTGGAATCTTCTGGAAGTAATAGTGGGCATTTATTGGCATTAACCAATGTCTATATCTATATCAACATCTACATCCATATCGATAGCTACCTAAATTGATATAAGATTATTTTTAAAACTTAAAGCATTAAAATTGATAGCAATCAACCAAAGCCGTCAAACAAAAGAACCATCTGTTGTGCCAGAATAAACCCCATTATCATGCCACACTACTTTTGAAACAGAGGATTTGGCCCAGTGGTGGGTTTCAAAAATTTTTGGAACCTCTTCTGTAGGTGTGGCCTGCTTTCCGGGTCCACTGGTGGAACCTCTTCTAACCGGTTCGGTAGATTTGACGAACCGGTTCTACCGAATAGGTGCGAACTGGTAGGAATAGCAATAGCAATAGCAGTTAGACTTATATACCGCTTCATAGGGCTTTCAGCCCTCTCTAAGCGGTTTACAGAGTCAGCATATCGCCCCCACAGTCTGGGTCCTCATTTTACCCACCTCGGAAGGATGGAAGGCTGGGTCAACCCTGAGCCGGTGAGATTTGAACCGCTGAACTGCAGATAACAGTCAGCTGAAGTGGCTGCAGTACAGCACTCTAACCACTGCGCCACCTCGGCTCTGAACCCACCTCTGATTTGGCCGCAGTATTCTGTCCAATGGCAAATGCCACAGTTTTGTTCCCTTATGTCTACCTCAAAGCTTTCTTTCTGGGAGGAAGGGCAGAAGCTACCTCATTGTAGTTATTTTTTTCCTGGACCCAATGAATTAAGCTAACTGGTATCCCCATTATCACTTACTGTAGGTTCCTGAGGTTACTGAGGACCCAGATTGTTGGGGGCAATATGCTGACTCTCTGTAAACCGCTTAGAGAGGCCTGAAAGGCCTATGAAGCGGTATATAAGTCTACTGCTATTGCTATTGCTATTATTCCTGCTGAATAGCAAGCCAATTCACACTGCATTGGTCACTCTTGCACCAGCCTTAGTACCCCTGTCACCCGCTGTGCAGCATTTCTCACGTATACCATCACACCTTCCTGACCCATGTAGCACCTCTTGCAAAATCCCTCTTCAGTCCACGCAACAATTCTCACACACATCCTCCCTCCCTCCCCCATCCTTGCAACCATTTGCTACCTGCAGATCTGGAACTTGCAACTTCTTGCCAACTTCTCCACTGACATTGGTTAGGTAAGTTTAAGTTTAAGTTTTATTTTATTTATATGCCGCCCTATTCCCTGAAAGGGACTCAGGGCGGCGAACAACTTAAACGGGAAGGGGAAACATACAAGTACAAAATAAACATATTAAAATGACCAACAACCACACCTGTCGAGAGGGGAGGGGAGCTCATCAACCCCAGGCCTGCCGACACAGCCAGGTTTTAACGGCTTTTCGGAAAGCAGGGAGAGAGGTGAGGGTCCGAATCTCCGCGGGGAGCTCGTTCCAAAGAGCAGGAGCTGCAACAGAGAAGGCCCTCCCCCGGGTCGTAGCCAGGTAGGAGAGCTAAGTGGAAGTTTCCTTGCCTAATGACTATGGGATTCAGTTAATCATGGCAACTGGAACTGCAGGGATTGCAGTTACTAAGCGAGGCAGTCATGCTTTACAACCATGTCCCAATTGCTAACATAAGTCGAGGTCTTCGTGCATGCAAAAAATAGGTTACAAAAAGATTGGGCAAAACTATAGTAGGTCAAATCGCTTCAATCCCCAGCAGCTGCTACTATTGGCAAAACATTTTGACGGTGTACTGTATATAAGAATGGATTACCTGCTACACCAAAAGGTCGCCGTAGCCCAGAAGTTAGTTTCCTTGTGTTGTTCTCTCTTTGTTCCATTCTGCCAACTCGTACAATCTGACATACGAAACTAATCTTCTCTCTCTTCCGGTCTTTACTGCTGCCAAGGTCCTAGAAATGTGAATTTTTTTCCTTACAAACTTCTCTCACACAGCTATTTTATAATCCATACTGAAGTTTTACTATTTAGTCTGTCATTTCTTCATTTTTACAATCCTTTTTACGCAGCTAAATGTTCATGCGGATAGTTAAGGGATGTAATTTCCTTGGACCTCTTAAAAGCTGTTATATAGAATCTTGAATACTTTTGCTGGATTAAACTGCTGTTTTTCCCTCTAACTGTGAAATGGATTCAAATTTGTTTATTTTGGAGAGAGGACAGATAAACGTTATTTTAATAACACCATAGGGAAATCCATGTAGATTTTAAATGCATTAACAAAGAGTAAACAAAACTTATGAAGCACATCTGCTTAAGACACTCTTCTCCAAATACGTTCTCAGTCCTGAAAAAGCAAGAACTCCACCCCGGGCCAATGATCGTACATATGCAGAGAAATCGGAAAGAACACTTGCAGGAATAGCAAGAAGCCTTCTTCTACCTTCAAACCATTTGTCTACCTCTCTACCGTTAATGACCGTGGGCTTACCTGAACGGTCGTTCTCTGGGCGCTGCGGGAGAGTCCAAGCATGGGTTAAATTCTGTCTATTCGCCCAAGGACTGAGTTAATTCTTTTGGCCACGCCTCCCTTCCTCATTGAGGGCCAGTTCAAAAACAAAGGCGATGACCTTAGACAAGGCCTTGCCACCTCTGGGATTAGGAGTCCCCTTCATTTTGGAACCTTTCACCTGCTCCACCACCGGTGGATCTGGCCTACTGCGTTTTGTTGTGTCCACGAAGTCCTCTGGGGCTCTCTTGGATTTTTCTGCCATCTTCAGACTTTCAATTGTAGATAGTAGACTGGGAACTAGTATATCGGAAACTGGTAGACCAGGGGCCAGTAGACCGGGACACATTAGACCAGTAATAGGCGCGAGTTGCTTAGTGACTGCGCGCTTCACAGATATGGCTACTAGACGGGAGAATGCCCTGAGGGGTCAAACCTCTCCCAGGCCGCTCTAGTGCTTCGTTGGATGGGAAAGGCCTTGCCAGCACCCCAATGAAAGCAAATCCACCTCCGCGGCATCTGTGCAGTGAGGGAGAAGGCGCAAAGCTAGAGAAACAGCCGCCAGAAAAAAGCGTGCCAAAACGTGCCCAACGTGCCTTTTCGGAGTCCTCGGGAGCAATCTCTCAGCGCTCCGGGCCTCCGCCAAGGTCTCCGAGCGACTTAGGGCGAAAACGACAGCTGGGGGGAGAGAAAACCTCTGATAGCCCCCCATGCTCGCCAGCAGCCGCCGGACAAGCGCCCACGCAACGCAGCACCATTGTTTTAAAAGTGCGGTTCCTCCGGACTCCCTCAGGCAGTGTAAAGAGATCTTATCCTTTTCTTTGCCCTAACTAGCAACAAAAATAAGAAAAGACTAGCTAATTCTTTGAAGAGTTCAGTTAATTCGTCCAAGGACTGAGGAACTCTCCAAAAACACGTCTGATTGAGCTGGACTGAGTTTTTGAACTGGCCCTCAATGAGGAAGGGAGGCGTGGCCAAAAGAATTAACTCAGTCCTTGGGCGAATAGACTGAATTTAACCCATGCTTGGACTTTCCAAGCAGCGCACAGGAGAATGTCACGTTTTACCAAAACTTCTAGTTTTATTAAGAGCAGATACATTTGAACCCAAAATTCCTAGCCATCGCAGCCATTGAAATTTTCTAGTGTTGGTTTTCTTCTGATTTATGCTAGAGTGCCAAATGGAAGGATCAGCTCCATAATATTTAAAGGGCTCTTTCCCATTTCTAGAGCTACAAAAAAATTAACTTAAGGCTCTTTGTATAGATATTCCGGTACAACATGGAAAACATTGAAGCAACTGGATAATTTAAGTCTCACAAATATAAAAAGAATATTTACCGTAAAGACTGCTCGAAGATTGTGCAATTTATCTATGTCTTTTGGTAGACCAGAACTTGACCATCTCACCAGATAATTCTCACTATATCAATAAAAATAAAATTTGACTGTCATATTCATTATGAAAGCAAAAGCAGTTTTACATTAAAATATGTTAACATATTTAAACACACACTGAGGATTATTCAGAGTTTCATAACTCTAGGAAGTTTATAATTAGTAAAGTAAAAATGTATAAACATTTCCTTAAGTATCTCTCTCTATATATATAGATATATACAGGTAGGTAGGTAGGTAGGTAGGTAGGTAGGTAGGTAGGTAGGTAGGTAGGTAGGTAGATAGATGATAGATAGATAGATAGATAGATAGATAGATAGATAGATAGATAGATAGATAGATAGATAGATAGATAGATAGATAGATAGATAGATAAGATTAGGGGAGAGAGAGAAGATAGATTGCATTAGATAGGTGGAGAGAGAGAAGATAGGTAGCTAGATGGATGAATAATTAGATGGGAATAGAAAAGATATGTACAATGACAATAAAGTAAAGATAAAGAAAGAAAGAAAGAAAGAAAGAAAGAAAGAAAGAAAGAAAGAAAGAAAGAAAGAAAGAAAGAAAGAAAGAAAGATTAGATTAGGGGAGATAGAAGGTAGGTAGGTAGGTAGGTAGGTAGGTAGGTAGGTAGGTAGGTAGGTAGGTAGATAGATAGATGATTGATAGATAGATAGATAGATAGATAGATAGATAGATAGATAGATAGATAGATAGATAGATAGATAAGATTAGGGGAGAGAGAAGATAGATTGCATTAGATAGGTGGAGAGAGAGAAGATAGGTAGCTAGATGGATGAATAATTAGATGGGAAAAGAAAAGATATGTACAATGACAATAAAGTAAAGAGAAAGAAAGAAAGAAAGAAAGAAAGAAAGAAAGAAAGAAAGAAAGAAAGAAAGAAAGAAAGAAAGAAGAAAGAAAGAAAGAAAGAAAGAAAGAAAGAAAGAAAGAAAGAAAGATTAGATTAGGGGAGATAGAAGGTAGGTAGGTAGGTAGGTAGGTAGGTAGGTAGGTAGGTAGGTAGGTAGGTAGGTAGGTAGGTAGGTAGGTAGATAGATAGATAGATAGATAGATAGATAGATAGATAGATAGATAGATAGATAGATAGATAGATAGATAGATAGATAGATAGATAGATAGATAGATAGATATGAATAGATGGATGGATGGGTGGCTGAATGGATGGATGATAGACAGATAGTGCAAGGAAGAGCACATTTCTTTCACCATAATGCGCCAATAAAAAGATTAGCAACATGCTATGTCTAAAGCAAAATAAATTCAAAACAGCCTTCTCAAATTCATTTTCTAGTGATGTGTCAGCTTACTAGGTGATTTTTTTAAAATACAGATTGTAAACAAAAAGCATTATGCCTATTGTAATAATCATTTATATTTGTAATGTATCATTTGTTTCATAGCTTTCATCCTGTCTGATCTGAAACCAGACCTGTGATGTTGACTATTATCATTCACATTCTGTTCTAGGATGAGAAAACATCCATCTTTTTCAGAAAAAGAATCCATAGAAGATTTTTTTGATGGATTATTATTTTGTGTGAAGCTAAATGGAAATGCAAAAACAAAGGATACTCAGTATCCATTATAAAAGTTCTAAATCTTTCAGCATTGCATTTTTAATGTATCATATTATACAAACTGGGAAATCCATAACAAAAGTTATTTGTCTTTTTCTTCTTGTTGTTAAAGGTAATAGTACAACAGAACCAGAAGGTCCCCATAATGTCACAAACTATATAAATGGTAATTAACACTGCAACCTTTAATAGAGACACGATGATTTAGGAAATTTCCACAGACAATTTGTGGTTAATGACTAACAGCAGTATTTATCGGATAGCCTCTTTGTTCTTCCCATGTTAATAGATATTAAAATCTGTTTTATGCCTTTGATATTTTGAAGTTCTAAAGCAAGCACGGGAGCAGTTAAAGCACTGACCTTATAAACTTGGATTCCAAAGGGTCATACAAAGACATAAGGACTTCAGCATCTTCTCCAATTTTGCAAACAACATTTTTCAGATTTACAAATAATGCAAATGAAGGTGTTGCAGCAAATTTTGCTTCCCTACTAATGTCAAGATTCTGCTTTTGAGACTACAATCCAACAGAGAAAAGAAAAAAAAGATTATGCAATATTCTGTTAATTACTATCATTATACAGTAATACAATCAATTACATAAATCTACTTTTGTAAGTATATATAGATTGGGGTATAATTGTATAATTAACTAATCCCTAGTTACCTTCATTCCATTTATATCTGCTCTGCTAAGTGTAGAACGGTTGTAAGAGATGTGGAAATGTAAAAAGTGAGAGAACCCGAATAGACTTTGCAGGACTACCTTCAAAGTAAATGAAAGCAGAATTCACCATTTCTATGTGCCTGAATAAACAGGCTAATTACATATTTGCAAATCCACACAAATCCTGGCGAAGCATAGAATTCATCATTTATGAATGCAAATTTCAGGTTCTGCCTACAATATCCCCCAAAAGTCTAGAAAAAGGTGTAATACTTACTACAGCCAGATAAAGCAAATTGGTGTTTGAAGGAAAGGAGAAAGAATTAAAAAGATTGGAGACTTCCTTGTTTATACAGAAATGGTTAAGAGGAACAGGAGGACAGTCAAGGACAAAAATAATTGAGGAAAAGGAGCAGAGGATGGGGAAGGAACTTGGACTATTAGAAGTGGACAGGACAGTGGGATATGACATACTAGAACTGAAGCAAAACAGACTAGAGAGGAGGAACATAGATAGTAGAGAAGGGTGTCTATTCACCTAACAATATTTTGTTTTCTTCAAACCAGAAAAAAAACCACCATTATACAGGAAATTTTCAATAGCAATAGCAATAGCAGTTAGACTTTTAGTATATAAATGTATGTATGTATGTATGTATGTATGTATGTGTGTGTGTGTGTGTGTGTGTGTGTGTATATATATATATATATATATATATATATATATATATATATATATATATATATATATATATGTATGTATATATATGTGTGTGTGTACGTATATATATATACATACATATATATACATACATACGTATACATACATACATACATACATACATACATACATACATACATACATATATATATATATATATATATATATATATATATATATATATGAGAACAGATGTGCACGCAAAAACACGTACATATTCCTAGTTTATAGCAACTTAATACTATCATAATAACAGTTGAAACAGAGAAAGAATGTTGTATCTCACTTTTTCTTCCAGCAGTCTTTCTTCTACTTGTTTGGAAGTTGTTTCATGAGCTCTGAATAGGCTAATTGTGCTGGTCTGATCTGGATCTAATATGTTACCATCTTCATCCCTTACCACTAGATCCAAATCGAGAATTCTGCATGGAAGAGAAAAGAGCCAAAGCAATACCATGGTTAACATAAAATCTGCTCAAAAACTCTGCCATCAAGTCCCTCTGCCTGCAATCCAAACTGAAATTCTCATGTTGGATTCATTATGGGAAAGCATTAATGCATATCTGCATGAAACAAGAATGGCAGAATGGTACGTAATATGCAGAAAGGTATGTACATGGTATGTACGTACGCATAATGGTACGTAATATGCACAAAAATTCAAACCCAGTTGTCTCAATTCTAAAGGATACATAGCAATCATTTAATTATTCCATCAAAACAATAATGAAAAAAGATACATGTAATGTTTCAACGTTTAGCACCTGGAACTTGAATAGCTAGTTCCTTATCCAGATGGCTAAATAATATAGCCAACAAATAATGCTGACAACTTCTAGTAAATTGTATGAAAAAGAAAAGATTGAATCTTGACTGTAAATGTTCTACAACAAAATGGTGTTAGTAGAATTTTTTATAGCCATTTCTGGGATGGAAAACAGAAAGGCAACAATTTTTCCTGATCTCCAAAAAGTCAAATAAATAAATAAACAAACAAACACAGCAACATCTGGTACCCTCCACCACTGTTCATGCGCTCATAATAAAGCCAAATGTTTAAAATACTTAAATTATCCTTCCCTTTATTTGCCTTAAGGTAAGCCTTCTCCATTATTTTTCCCCTCACAATGAACACTTTTCCAAGCCTCAACAGAAAACGCAGTCAAAGACCTATAAAAGTGTATAAAAATGTAGTTCACACAAGGTATTAACTAGGCCTGCTGAATCTTAATGTTGCCTTGGATAAATTCAAACTGCCATCTCAAATGTATCCCAAAATCTCATTTATTTGAGTGCAACTATGGAAAATCTAGGGGTAAAGAAAGGAAAGAGGCTCCTTTTGAAAGAAACATGTCCAATGACCATTATCATTTCACTAGAAATACCAAACTTCCACAGGCCAAAACATTCTGAAAACCACTGCTATTTCCAAAGTTTCTAAAGTTTGGCTATGAAACAATTTACTTTTCTCCTAAGCAGCCAGAAGAATAGCATACATTATACTGATCATTGGTGTGAGTGTGTAGACATGCATACATACTGTACATCAGTGACATGCGGTGAGGTTCATGGCCGGTGAGGAAAGTGGGCAAAAGCTGCCCTATGTCTGCCAGCGCTGGGCTTTAAAGTCCCGGTGTCGCGTCCGCCATAGAGCGGGACGCATCCCACTCTATGGCGGACACAGCGCCGGGGCTTCGGTGGGGCTTTCAGAAAGCCGCAGCAAAGCCCTGGCACGGCTTTCCGAAAGGCCCGCTGAAGCCCCGCCGCTGTGTCCGCCATAGAGTGGGATGCGTCCCGCTCTATGGCGGACGCGACACCGGGACTTTAAAGCCCTGCCGCCACTTTAAAGCCCTGCCGCCGTGGTTCTCTCGCCTCCTCCTGCAGAGGACACTTTTTAAGAGGCTTTTTTAAACAGTTAAGCACTAAGCAGAGTCATCCACTGTGACTCTGGCAGCAACTACCTCAGCCTTTTCCCTTTTAATTTTTCTTTTCATGATGACAGTGGTGAGGCCCTGCCTCCCGTGACTGCACGTCCCTGCTGTACATATGTACATACATGCATGTTGAGAAATTTTGTCTTCTGATTATGGCATACTGTTTAGCATAGCCAGATATGCCATTTACACCTGGAAATTATTTATAGATGTTGGAACAACTGACTGCCAAGCAGGTGGTTAAGTTTATTGCAGAATTTGTATTATGATCTTTTAACTTGACATGGGTGTATCCTGAAAGTGGTTAAAATCTTTTTTGCACATTGGTCATTTAAAGTTAATAGAGTTTTATTACTTTTCAAGCATTTATGAAATCTATTTAGAGTTATCTTATCTAAATGCCAATTATAGTTTATTACTGAAGCTGAGGATCTCAACAAATTGGTTATGTGCATATTATCTTAACACATATTACTTAGATCAAAAATCATTGCATAGCTGTAGTTTTGAACAGACAGCAATTTGGGGTACACAAGTAATAAATACAAATATTTACACATTATTTTTGTGTGGAACAAAAATACATTTGGAAAATTGTATCTTAAAACACTTTCTTTAAGCAATCAAGAAAGAGGCTACTGATTTTGGAAATAAGATTTATATTGCCATGTAAATGTTTTTAATGGATATATAATATATGGTAGTGGATCTGGGTACTTGGGAGACCGCCTCCTGCCGATTACCTCCTCGAGACCGATTAGATCTCATAGATTAGGCCTCCTCCGAGTGCCATCTGCCAGCCAGTGCCGGCTGGCTACTACGCGGAGGAGAGCCTTTTCAGTGGTAGCTCCGACCCACTGGAACTCTCCCCGTGGAGATTCGTACCCTCACCACCCTCCAGACCTTCCACACAGCCCTCAAGACCTGGCTATCCCGCCAGGCCTGGGGGTAAAGATCTGACCCGCCCCCACCCGAATGTTGAATGAATGTTGTTCACTTTTTAATTATGTGTTATGTTATATGTTACTGTCTGTATCCCCCTCCCTATAAGTTGTTAGCCGCCCTGAGTCCCCTCAGGGAAAAGGGCGGCCTATAAATAAACCTATTCAATTCAATTCAATTCAATATGGTACATAAACAGAAGCATGGAAAATCATCGGAATAAAAAGCAAAGATAAAAACAAGGAAATATATGCATGTTTCAAGCTAGTCATCACCAACCTGTTTCCATAATCAGTCTTTGCTGTGATTTTCTTCTTTAGTTCATTGAGCTCATCTTGGGGAAGTGTTCCAGACAGTATTTGTGATCGCCATTCAATAAGATCATATATCATATGTCTTACATTATGAAACATTTCTCTGCTGTCTTGCTGTGTGATAAGAATACGTGTTAGTGTATTCTTTTATTGTACTACTTCCTTTATACAGAAATATACAAATATAAACAATATAAAACAGAAGTAGAAAGTAAGCATGGAAGCAGCTTTCTATAACTTCAGTGTGAAATTTATTACTTGACCCTGTAGGTTATCACTTCTTTCCGCAAGCCATTTTAGTTCCTCAGATAGGGAAATATTACACATGAAATCAACCACAAGTAACTCATCTGTGATCCAAGAATCAGTAGTCCAGTAAAATTAAAACTACTCATTTACTAGAAAACTATAAATGAACATTTTGAATTAAATCTTCAGAAGAAGATAGATTTAGGTTCAAGTACTGCATTCTATCATGAGAAGGAGTTTTAAGAGGGCTACTTAAAAAGCTGCAACTTTTTTATTCTACATTTCTCATTTATATTTATAAACTTTTAACTTGCTTTTCTTCTGCAAGGGATGACATCTTAACAAGATATTTGACATACAGGTTTGCAATAATCTTCATGAAATTAGAAATGGCAAAATTATTATCTTGGCCATGATCAAAAGATCCTCAGCTGGACCAACTAATTTATATGCACATGAAGGTACAGAATTAACTGCATTAAAATGAGAATCAGCAGTATGGATTTAAATAGCATATAAAATATAGTTATCTGACAGTGGTGTATTATTTGGTCCAAAGGGACCAGTTCTTACCAAGGACATCCATCCCTCACAATAGAATCAGACAGAACAAGTGCTCACTGACAGTTGGAATTCTGTTACAATTAGCTGGGCTGTCTGATGTAAGACCTAATATTCGTTGACTGTCAGTCTAGGCAAATCTAGGTTATATAATTAATTATTAATAGTGGAATGCCTTCCAAGTCAAATATAGATGATACACATCACAGCATAAAACTAAGCAGCAGTAACAAAAAAAGAAAGCAGGTTAACTGATTCATTCTCTTTACCTCAACTGGAAAGGGAAAATAATGTTTGGTAAAAAGTCTTTTGATACAAGAGCCAGCAATAAAATTACACAAAGAAGGTGTGATGTATATGGAAATCCAGAAATCCATATCTGGATGGCTTTATCCTCTGGATATTTTTGACATTAACACAAGTTACAGAATTAAATTCACAAATTACCGTACTTTTCGGAGTATAAGACGCATCAGAGTATAAGATGCACCCAGGTTTTGAAGAGGCAATTTTTTTTAAAAAAGTAGGTAGGTAGACAGAGGGATAGAGAGGGAGAGAAAGAGAGGGAAATACAGTAGGTAAGGTAGGGAGAGAGAGAGAGAGAGAGAGAGAGAGAGAGAGAGAGTAATTAGGTAGGTAGATAAAGGGATGGAGAGAGAAATAGAGAGAGAGAAATACAGTAGGTAGGTAGATAGGAAGAAAGAGTGTAGGTAGGTAGGTAGGTAGGTAGGTAGGTAGGTAGGTAGGTAGGTAGGTAGGTAGGGGGATAGAGAGAGGGAAAGAGAGAGAGAGAGAGATAGAGAGACAGAGACAGAGAGAAACAGACAGACAGACAGACAGAGAAATGTAGTAGATCAGTAGGGAGAGAAAGAGTAGGTAGGCTGGTCAGTAGAGGGATAGAGAGAGAAGAATAGAGAGAGAGAGATAAATACAGTAGATAGGTAGGGGAAGAGAGAGAGAGAGAGTAGGTAAGTAGGTAGGTAAATAAGTAGATAGCGGGAGTGGGAGAGAGAGAGAGAGAGAGATAGAGAAAGAGAGAGAAATACAGTAGGTAGGTAGGTAGGTAGGTATGTAGGTAGGTATGTAGGTAGGTAGATGTTTCCAGGTGTATTTATCCATGTGCTGGAGAAGGAAATAGCTGACAACCTGTAGCACCTAAAACTTTGTTTCTGCTGGCACAACACTTGATCAATATAATTCTCATCAACCACTCTAATTAAACAGCTTTCTGAAAGGGGGGGAAAAAGGTTTTGCACTCTGCAAACCTCCCCAAAACATCCCATTTTTTGTGAAAATGGGCCCGTTTGTTTTTTTTCAAATAAAAGGCATGAATAGCCTTGAGGAGGCTTGCAGAGTGCCTTGGGGGGGGGGTGTCAAAAATGAGCAAACAATGACCCGTTTTTCGCAAAAATGGGCTGGGTTTTTTTGGCAAAAAAATGCATGCATAGCCTTGTGGAGGCTTATAGAGTGCTGCTGGGGGCGCGTCTTATACTCCAAAAAATACTGTAACCTCAGGTCTTTTTAATCTACTATAATCCCTTCTCTATTTCTTTATATTCTGTATTGATCAGAATGCCCTGAAAATGTATGTATGTATGTATGTATGTATGTATGTATGTATGTATGTATGTATGTATCTATCTATCTATCTATCTATCTATCTATCTATCTATCTATCTATCTAGCATCTATCTATCTATCTATCTATCTATCTATCTATCTATCTATCTATCTATCTATCTATCTATGTTCTGACCCCACTCATCCTACACACTCCAAGTCAAAGATAAGTTACAGCATTTAATTAACAGACAGACAGGTCCTTGGCAGCAAACCGGCACAGACAAGCTTGGGCAGCAATCCAGCACAGATAAGCCGTGGCAGCAATCCAGCCTGCCAAGCTCACAATAATGTTCTCCAACATTAGTTCCTGTGTTGACTTCTGCAAAAGGGTGCACAAGCAGTCCTTTTATAGTCTGGAGAGGAGCGTAATGACCACCAGCTGAGTGCAATTACCTCCTGTACTTGCGCAACTGTATATATATGCTTTGAATATGCTTAGCATGGAAAAAAGAGACTATGGAGACTCATAATAGCTGTATTCAAGTATTTGTATGTCACATAAAAGACAAGGCTAAATTGTTCAGAGTTGTTCCAGAAGATGAAACAAAGAATTTGAATACCATATAAGTAGATTTCAAATGGACATCAAGAAAAAATGTTAATGGTAAGAGCAGTTCAGTAATGAACCAGGATGACCCAGAGGTTGGTGGCTTCTCCTACTCTGTCCAGTAGTTCCATTCTTCAAGCAAATTAAATTTCCTTATCTAGAAACAATCCACATATCTTTTTACCTAGTACAACTGTAGGAGAGTAGTCAGTTTTGAGTAGTTGTAATTTACAGGCCTGCAGTACCGATTGTCTTTTTAATAGGGAATAAAAGAGTTTCTACTTGGGAAAGTTAATATGCAAAGCATATTCCTTTTCTTCAGCAATTATTTCAAATCATTGGCATGTACTTAATTGGTTTCTTTAGCTTGGCTGGTTTATAGATTAAACTCCTTGGTTATCCTACAAAGAGGCATTCTAAATAAACCTACAATACTTACAATATAAAGCTGTCGCCATATTATGGACCATTCCCGTAGTGTAGTGGTAACCTCCTGAATGAGTGGCAGTTCACTTGGTATAACAGTTTCATGTTGTCTAAGAATATGGGAATTCCGGGGAGGGGGGGGGCACAGAAAACATAAGACAATGTATTAATTATCAATATATTAAATATATTTAACATACTATCATTTATTGTATTGTAGATTATTTTTACTTAATAATTCAAAAAACATGGCTTGCAAAAATATGTTTCTAATGTTTAAAATCCTAATAAGTAAGATATATTATTTGGCATTATTATAATATAAATATTAAAGCTGTATGAAATAGGGCTTATTTTAAAACGTTAGCATTCCAGTAAGCCAAAGAATAAAGTTGTCTATGTTTTTTTGAATTCCATAATAGCAATAGCAATAGCAGTAGACTTATATACCGCTTCATAGGCCTTTCAGGCCTCTCTAAGCGGTTTACAGAGAGTCAGTATATTGCCCCCAACAATCCGGGTCCTCATTTTACCCACCTCGGAAGGATGGAAGGCTGAGTCAACCCTGAGCCGGTGAGATTTGAACCGCTGACCTGCTGATCTAGCAGTAGCCTGCAGTGCTGCATTTAACCACTGCGCCACCTTGGCTCTCATAAAGAATACAAATCTCAAAATTGTTGTCCCATAGGGAGAACAGAATGAGAACTGAAGCAAACTTTTTGCTCCTTCATTTTTCTCCAAAACCACTCAATTACTTTGTTGGTATTCTACTCTGAGGATTCTATATGACCTAACCTAAAGAAAAGCTATCCAATGTTGTGGTTATTTTTTTTAACAAAAGACAATTATTAAAAATCCTGAAAAAAAATAAGGAAAATATAATTCCACGTGCGTTCTTTCTACTCTTATTATACAAACCACCACTGAATTCCAATAAAGGATGATATCTTGTGGATGCACTTTTTCTTAGCCTACGAATAACAACACAAACCTTCTTTTCCTAATGCATAGGTACAATGTACACTTCTTAATTTGGTAGCATTTAACAAATTAAAGTAACATACTCTTGTCTATTTAACCTTACAATCTGCAAAAGTAACACAGCCTGTCTATTTAACACCTTACAATCTGCAAAACAACAAGACAACCAGACAAATGAGCCCACTTTTTATCAGTTTTCATGCTTAGAATCATTTGTCCAGTATTGTCTCTAATCGTAAGCAAGACACTGATTAACTGGCCCAGACATATCAACAAATGGAACCCAAAATCAGCGTATCTCTTTCTGAGCAAATGCTTAAATAATTGTTGCTATTGCTGTCATTTCCTTCTGCTTTCAATTAGTCTTAGCCAACGGCAGCAGGTAGAGACCTATCTCTGTTGTAGCAAAGGAGGGGGGGGTGGAAAACAAAGTCAATCACAATTTAATAGAGCCGAGGTGGCGCAGTGGTTAAATGCAGCACTGCAGGCTACTTCAGCTGACTGCAGTTCTGCAGTTCGGCTGTTCAAATCTCACCGGCTCAGGGTTGACTCAGCCTTCCATCCTTCCGAGGTGGGTGAAATGAGGACCCAGACTGTGGGGGCGATATGCTGACTCTGTAAAACGCTTAGAGAGGGCTGAAAGCCCTATGAAGCGGTATATAAGTCTAACTGCTATTGCTATTGCTATTAAGGAACAAAGAACAAAACAGAATGTGAAAGTTGAGTTAAAAATAAGTCTAGTCCCAAACTCAAAGCAGTGGGTTTTATTTCAAGGTAAGAAGCAAATTCTTCTTGAATACCAACATTTTGAACTCAATACCTACTCCACTTCAGACATTTCAATCTTGAAATGTTTTGAGTTAAGGACATTCTTCATATTCCTTCAAACATCTTTAGGGTTGTAAAGGACTTGGCTCAGTTCCAAATGCTGAACAAAATCCTTCGTAGTTTTAAAGATAAAGGAACTTATTTTGCAAGTCTATCACTTTACCTCTGCAAATTTTCACTGAAATAATGCATCACTAGAGCTGTATATAATTACTATATTGCACATACATGAGAAATACAACATTAATTGAAGAAGTTTTGCAATCAGTCAAGAAAGGCACTATTATACAGTAATCAAATGATTTGCATTTCTATAATTTGGATATATAAAGACTATAAACATAAATCAGACTAGCACTTTTATTAAGACATCTTCCTAACCTTTTTAATATATACACACATTGTTAGCTGGCCGCTATTTCTTTATCAAATGTCATTTAACTGCAAATGAATTTTGTTATCAATTTAATAAAAAAAAACATAAAATACCATCTGAACATGAAAAATAGTGCTTCAATAGAGAAAATTTACATGTGGGAAAGACACGGTTTTATAAGTGATCATTGCTTGAGGGCAAATGTTTGATGTCTGACTTTGACATGACCAGACTCTGAAATGGTGTAACATGTACAAATGGTGTAACAGCAGCCTGCCTTAGGGAGCACTTGGAGCTGATTTGGCTACAGAGCCTGTGGAGCAACTGGAACCAGTAGAAGATGATGGGTTTGATCCAAGGCCTTCTCCCAATTCTACAACTCTGCTCTGAGGTGAGGGTGTTCCCACTGGGGACTTTTTGCACCACAGGTGGGTTCCTACCAGTTCGCACCTATTCGGTAGAACCGGTTTGTCAAATCTACTGAACCGGTTAGAAGAGGTTCCACCAGTGGATCCGGAAAGCAGACCACACCTACAGAAGAGGTTCCAAATTTTTTGAAACCCACCACTGGTCCTTGGATATGATTATTCTACACTATCATGCTCCTATTTATGAAACTCAGTGCCTCTGTGAAAGGTAAGGATGGCTACTGCGTTTGTGGTGCAATCAGAACATTGCGTGTGTTGAAGTTGTTTTAACGCAAAACAAAGATGCCTTTTAAAAAACAAGTTGACATCCTATTCTTATGCATGCCATTGCTGTGTGTGAGGTAATTTAAGGTGGTTTTGACAAGTGTCGTCGGCATCTTCATATCCGGTCACATGGGCGGCAAGCCACTCCCATCCAGTCACATGGGCGGCAAGCCACTCCCACAAAGGAGGCCACACCCGCAGAGTAGGTTCGAACAATTTTTGAAACCCACCACTGTTTTGCACCTACTGGGATTAAATTTTATAGTCATCACTAGCAAGTGATCCTTCACTGGGAACAGCCACTCTATTTATTTAAACCTTGGTCTTTATGTCCTGAATTGAGTGGAAACTCAATGCTTATAGGTAGAATTATTAAATAAGATTAAGATTCTCCAAAAATTACCAATCAATAGATCCATTACTATCAAATCATTCTATCCCAATAATGCCCAAGTAAATAGATGAACTAAAGACCAATCTCATAAACATTGGCATGTGTTGTACATAGGTTTTCAGAGAATATCAACTAGAGAAATTAAACTTTCACACTGATGATTTACTTAACTAAAGTATATTAATATTTGATAACAAAACATAGGGGGGAATGCAAATCAAGCTTTTGATGTTTCTCATTATTCCTCTTGTCATTTGGATTGCCACAATATTCATAATTAGAAAATAAATTTCAGACTTCATTTTTTCTGCACTCATATTTACATTTAAAATTTATTAAAAATCATACAATTGATATTTTTATCCATTATGTTTAAGCCCCAAAACTTACCCTTTTCCTTCAACTATTGCTTCTTTAAGTTGTATATAGGAAGAAGGAAAGATGCCCTTTTAAATAAGAAAAATAAATTATCAATGTATTTACAATATGCCTAGTAGACTTTTTAATTATAATATTTTTCTAGTGATCCATTTTAGAATATAAATATCCCCAGAACAATTGGCCCAAATAATAAGAAATATAATTTGAAATATTAGGAGAATCTCAAATAAGACCATTCCATTCTAAGTATTGGTCTATGTTGATTGATTATACTATTGTCCTTTATTTTTGGATGATCTATGAAAAGTGTTCAATAAGATTTTCTTTTTTAAAAAAAACCAACAACCTTAATGAGCCTTTGGTCATAATTGAAAATAATGTTTCATTGATAATAACCAGTTTCAGAAGCTAGTAATAGTTTAGCTCTAAAAAATTTACAGTTGTCCTAAACAGTGAGCCCAAACAAACCTTATATTCTACTCCATCAACTTTTCTTCTGCTAATGTATATAGGGAAAGAGTTTGGAATTTTTATTTCCACTTTACCAGTTACCTATTGTTGAACTAATGCACTGTAACACTGAATAAAAGCTTAAATCGCATTGACAAGCCTTCATTCCATAAACTCCCCCTCCTTATCCTTATGAACTGTGTTATCTTCTAATATATTTTAATAATTATCTAATTTAAGAAGGAAGCAATTTCAATTAAACATGTTCCTTTACATTGAAATCCAGAACTTCAAATTATTTTTAAAGCAAAACATAAGTACCAATAAAGGCTTGTAATCAATCTTATATGTTTTTGAAGATAGATGTAAAATATAATGGATCTATCTACTACTTTTCAAAAAGGAAAGACAACAAATTCATGTTGTATTTGTTTGAAAAAAAGTAATGTTAAAGTAGCATTAGTTGATTAAAAGTTTTATTTCATCAACATTTCTGCTTTAATCTAAAAAGTTCCAAATTATAATAAAACACTTTGGAGGTTACTATAAATGCCTATGATTTTTTTTAAAAAAAGTGATGTCATTAATACGGAAACAAAATACTTACTTTTTTTGATTTTTTCCTCAAAGTATAACCTCTGTACCAACCTAAAAAGTAAAATGTCTTAATAAGTTTTATATAATTAATTTGGAAATGAGAATGCCAATATATATTATCATTCATATTGTGATGTATCTTTGTAATATAAGGGCACTTTATTAATAGTTAATTTCCTGATTTCTGGTTCCTTAAAAAAAATTATAGATTGACAAGTAACTGAGAAAATCCCTTTATTATAATTTAAATTATTCAACATAATTTTATTCAAT
This sequence comes from Thamnophis sirtalis, assembly GCF_051295495.1. Classification (NCBI taxonomy): domain Eukaryota; kingdom Metazoa; phylum Chordata; class Lepidosauria; order Squamata; family Natricidae; genus Thamnophis; species Thamnophis sirtalis. The sequence goes on along the minus strand of NW_028261391.1, from coordinate 66,087,382 downwards.
ATAATCATAGAAAGATGATTGTCACCTCTACAAGGACAATAATTCCCATTGTCCAGTGTTTGCCTACAACCTAATAGAAAACTAAAGATGGCGGTTTATACAATGAATTAATATATACTGTGACATGTCACTAAAACTTAAAACACCATATAATTTCAAAGTTTCTCATAAATTCAAGTAAGAAACTTTAAGCCAAGCAAGTCCAACCCATACCTCTTTGGCCATATACAATCCTGGGCAGCTAGTAATCAGCCTCAGAAGACCATAAATGTTTAACATTATATAATTTCTATACATTAACTATGTAACAGGAAGAAATCCAGATTAGGATGATTGTCCTACATCTTTTTTTTACATAAATGCATTTTCAATTAGAAAAAAAAAGAACTGGATCCCTGTGATCAGTATCTATTCAAAATATAATATGGTTTGTTTTTACACTGCTTCATTAAACATCCAAACCCTGAGAATCAACATCTATAGAAAAGGTCTACTCATTTCTCATTAGGGACAAAGGTCCATTTCCATAAAGCATAAAATAATGGAGACTACTCTATTTCTCCTGTTTGTTTATAGCAGTAATTCCCAACCTCTGTTTCTGCATATTGGCGGTGGCTGGCCGGGGGGGGGGGGTATGCTTTTGCACGTGTGCTGCTTGTGCAAATGCAGCTTTGCACACTTGCATGTCAGTTGCATAACCCAGTTCCTAACAGGCCATGCACTGGCACTGGGCCAGGGGCTGTGGCCCCCTGGTTTATAGCAAGTTATTTAAAATTTACACACGTTGTATATTGAAATATTTTGCTCAAAAATAAATGTGTTACTCAAGCTAGATTCTCCTTCTACTTTCCTCATATTTTTCTGCATGGATAAGACCTTTCCTTCTCCCAATTTTAATTCTACAGTGATACCTCAGATATTTTTCAGATTGCCTTCATTGACTATATATTGTAGTATAATTACAGTGTATTAAAAAAATTCACATTTGGGGAAACAACATGTCATACTCTAGAAATAAGTGGTAATGTCTCATTTACTATGTCCCAATCTGCAGCACATCTGCAAGTGATCAGCATCATGTGTTTTTATTGCTAACAAGCCCATTCTAGTTTAGGATAAGTTTTTAATTAAAATAAAATCTCACAAACAATAAACATCATGGTGCTATGTCAAACAAATTGGGAGATCTTTCACACAAAATATATCCATTCAGCACAGATTTGGCAGGAAACTTTGCATTGTAAACTGTTATATATGCCAGGCTAAGGGAGTTCAAACAAATGAGGGTTTACTGTACCTGGGGCCCATTCTGTAATCATTGCTATAGTTTTTGAAATTTGCTTGCTGATTCATTTCCGTATTCTCCCTCTATCTCTGATTTTATCCTTTTAACTTGTTCCTCCCAATATTTCTATCATTTCATTCTCTTCTCTTTCCTTTATTCCTTTTTAATCGGTTGCTTCTTGATAGGAATTCCACACTGAATATATTGTCTTTAGTTTTCTCTGTCATGACTCAGGCCCAGGACTCAGATTCTGAATCTGAAGAAGCTACTCAAGCTAAACCTGTGGAATGTCAGTCTCAGGAGACACCAAGTCAATAATCACATAAGGGTGATTAGTACAAGCACCACCAGAACAACTTGAGCAGTCAGGTGAGGATGATGTACTCCCTTCCAGCCTGCCACCCAACAAGCGAGTAGAGAGGAGAGACTTTCCATAAGGCTATTTGTCAAGCAAGGGAGTAACTCTCTGAGTAACTCAGTTTGCTCAGCCTGTTACAAGAAGCTTGTCTGACATATGTTCCGTTTCTGAAAATAATCTGATCTTCAGCTCTTGTGTGACATTTTTTGTGAATTCTCTTCGTATAATTCTGAACTTTACATTGGCTGACAAACAATAGCAATAGCAATAGCAATAGCAGTAGACTTATATACCGCTTCATAGGGCTTTCAGCCCTCTCTAAGCGGTTTACAGAGAGTCAGCATATTGCCCCCAACAATCTGGGTCCTCATTTTACCCACCTTGGAAGGATGGAAGGCTGAGTCAACCCTGAGCCGGTGAGATTTGAACCGCTGAACTGCTGATCTAGCAGTAGCCTGCAGTGCTGCATTTAACCACTGCGCCACCTCGGCTCTCAGAACCTTGGACTTAATCTGGACAATTCTGCTGTGCGTTCCCATTAAAAAGCATTTTTAAAGCAAGCTACTGTCAGAAATTCCATTCCGGTTTGCATGCGTTTGCTATCTCTTGACCTGTAGGGAGATGACCAGGCTGAGCCTAAGGGAGAAGTGCAACGCATCATCAGTCATGATGAGTCTCTCTTCATGCCCACAAGAGGTCTAAATCCAGTTCGCCTTGAATTCCTTATTTACCACCAAATTGCTTTAACTGTTAGTAGTTCGGATTCTTGTAGAGAGCTTAAGCTTGCCATAAATCTTTGTACCCATTTGAACTGTCTGGATCTCCTGATTTCTCTAGCACTTGTCATGACTTTAAGAGAACTATGAACCATCATAGCAAATGTGTTTGAGTGGGAAACGGGAGTGGGGAAATTGAGTGGGAAAAGAGCCAAGGTGGCGCAGTGGTTAAATGCAGCACTGCAGGCTACTGCTAGATCAGCAGGTCAGCGGTTCAAATCTCACCGGCTCAGGGTTGACTCAGCCTTCCATCCTTCCGAGGTGGGTAAAATGAGGACCCAGATTGTTGTTGGGGGCAATATGCTGACTCTTTGTAAACCGCTTAGAGAGGCCTGAAAGCCCTATGAAGCGGTATATAAGTCTACTGCTATTGCTAATACAAATGGAGAACAGAAGCAAGACACTCTTCTTTCTTTTATTTTGGCTACAGTATTACTACAGGTGGAAGGCGAATAGAGAAGAGAGAATTTTGTTCTGTAATCTAAGGTAGTGGTTCCCAAACTCGGCAACTTTAAGACTTGTGGACTTCAACTCCCAGAATTCTCCAGCCAGCAGAGCCACTGATCTAAGGGTTATCTTAAATATCAACACATCAACTGGTTTATTTTGGAGTACTCTAGCAAGAAGGTTGCTATTAAAATAGAATAAAGAAGCTACCCTTCTCTTGAAAATATATTCACTTGCTGAAATACAGGGCGGGGCATAACCTTTTCCTAGGGGGTCACAGCAACACTTGTAATAACAACACAAATAATTCATACACCATTCGAAAGCCCATCAAAAACTGAGTTTATTGACACGATTTAATAGTCAGTATGACCACCATTAGCCCTTCGAACAGCATTCAAACGAGGTGCCTCTCGAAAGGCAATGCATTTTATTCTGTCAATGATCCTTTGTTCTTCCGAATCGAATTTTCCAGCCATTCTTAAAGCAAATTTAACATTTAATAGCTCATTCAATTCAGTTTTTTATGGGCTTTAAAATGAGGTGTCGCGGAAGTTGTAAACTGCTGTCAATCTTGCTGTGACCCCCTAGGAAAAGGTTATGCCCCGCCCTAGAATTGCAAAATAATGTCTGTTTGAAGATTTGTTGTGTTCTTATCCACCTCGTTTGAATGCTGTTCGAAGGGCTAATGGTGGTCATACTGACTATTAAATCGTGTCAATAAACTCAGTTTTTGATGGGCTTTCGAATGGTGTATGAATTATTTGTGTTGTTATTACAAGTGTTGCTGTGACCCCCTAGGAAAAGGTTATGCCCCGCCCTGTATTAAGGAACGGGATCAAAATTGCAAATATAAATCATATATAGTACATTTTATATTAGCAAACTATATTTGCTAATAAAAATGTACTATATTCAGTACGATCACAGTAATTGGTGATATTATGGTTGGATACATAGAACAATTATATGTGGACTTAAATAAATAGTGGTTTAATGTTATACATCTCAGCATATGTCAAGGACTCATTACGATATTGCCAGAATATTATCTTAATCCTATAACAATCCCCTTTTCCTACAGAAAAGCTCCTGCTGCTATCAGTCTTATTAAACGCTAACATTATGGTTATCAGAATTAACTGGAAGTACAGCTGAGGAAGAATATATTTTCTCACAGACCTAGACTGCCTTCCTCTTATTTCACCGTTGCAACCTACAGGTGGGGAGGGGGGAAGCTGAATACAGAATTAAGTTCATATCAGTATCACACACAAAAAACTGAGCCATAGTCTCTATTATACGGTATGTAGCGATATAAATTAATCAGTTCCAGAAACTCAGATGTGCATTATAAATCACAATGGGAACTGTATATATGAATCAATTATATCCAACCACTGACTGAAGCAAGTAACTAAATTACTTACCTTTATTAAAGAATAAATAATTTATTATGGCAAATAACCACTTTACTATATGTTACAAACCAATATCAATTTCAATTTTGCATACAGATGATTTTTTTAAGAAGGATGACATAATTTAACCATAGTCTTCTGATGTAACCTCCATCCTGGGATTATAATTCCATTTTTTCATGTATTTAAATCCATATATAAATGACTGACATACAACCAGTTAAATCTCATCAAGCTAAATTACTAAAATAATTCACCCCTTCAACATTAAAATATGTATAGGCTTCACAGAACCACGTAATTCATAATTTTACTAAATATCATTTAAAATAATTCTTAATGTATTCAACTGGGATAAACCTTTAGCATGAGCATTTTCTCAAGTGCCAAGATCTTCAAAAGCATAACTAACCAAAATTAATGGTCGTAATTTTTCTGCTTTAAGCATATTTAAATATTTCTAAATATTTAGCTATCAGTTAGCATTTAGTTATGCAGGAAGCAAAACCATACCAAAAATATTTTAAAAGACATTCCTTAATTATCAGTTGATATTACAGCTGACATTTAAAAAAAACTGTATGCATGCATTGTCCTTTCTAGTTAGGAAAATATTACTGGGAATAAATTTATCATCTTGATTAAATATCATATAGTAAAGTTGATTTACAAATATTTTATTAACTAATCAATAAAAACAAAATATTACATGATTAAAACATTGTTAGCTAGAATTATTAAATAAAATTAAGATTCTCCAAAAATTAATAATAAGTAGATCCATTACTATCAAATTATTCTATCATATTTTATCAACTATTAACTTTCCTGACAAATAATATTCAAGCATCAGACACTTAGATCAGATAATATACAGTTCAGCTTCAACAAAAGCATTATTTCTCTAGGTTAAATGAAGATTTCTAGTACTTGATCTGAAAAAAAAAAGATGCATATATGGTGGCTGTTTCCTAAATTAACTTTTAAACTTAGTAATATTTATTACTTGAATTCAAAATCCTCATGAAGTAATAACTGTCATTACATTTTAATGTGTACATTTTCAATTGTGGTTTTCTTACTGCTATAGTAAAAGTTTATTTAGAAAACAGCCATTTCTTCTCCTTGACTAACGCATTTGTCATTTATTTTGTGGACATGTTTTACACTTTGATATTTTTATGCTAAAACATGTAGGCAATTATGTATTACAAAGAAATGAATTGCAAATGTTTTATCAGATTGGCAAATTTAACTTTAAAGCTCCACCTAACTTGAGGAGTGAATAATTCTGCAAATAATGCAAAATACATATAGCCGTCCCAAATATACTACTTTAATGTTGTAGAGGCAATACTCAGAAAATTATACTCAAGCAGACCTTAAGAATAGAAATAGCACTTAGACTTATATACCGCTTTGTAGTGCTTTACAGCCCACTCTAAGCGGTTTTGCAGAGTCAGCATATTCGAGGTTTGAGGTTCATTTTATTTATATGCCGCCCTATTCCCAGCGGGACTCGGGGCGGCGCGCAAACCCAAGGAGGGGAAGGGAAACACAAAAACTACAACAAAAAGTACAGGGCATTTAAAACAACCAACAGCCACACGATTCGAGAGGGGAAGGGAACTCATCGACCCCAGGCCTGCCGACACAGCCAGATATTACAATCTGGGACCTCATTTTACCAATTTCAGAAGAATGGAAGGCTGAGTCAACCTTGAGCTGGTCAGGATGGAACTCCTGGCTGGGGGCAGAGTGAGCCTACAATACTGCATTCTAACCACTGCCGATCGCAATTCATAATAGCAAACAACAACTTTGATTTAGAGTAGTTTAGACATTGCACAGTGCTATCTTAAAACAATTGATATTTGACAACATCTGTAAAACTAAAAACTTTTCTCTAGTTTAACAGTCTGATTTGACCTTAATTCTTTATTCAGCTTTTTTTTTAGATTTCATTAACAATCTACTTGACTTCCTTAACATAGAGAGGAAGGGAATTCTGAGTATGACCTCTAAACCAAAGTAGTTCACACAAAATTTATCTGGCTAATTTCAAAAAACTAAACAGATCAGGTTAGATCAAGGATATAAGTTGAATTAGGATACATCAAGAAATAAGCCTATAAGCTAAAATGAGAAGTTGAAAAAAATATAAGACAATAGCAAAACACTACCACTATTTCCCAAAAAAAATTACATGTCATGTCCACAAAGTCATGAGTTGAACTAAAGCACAAAATATTTTTCTCTTATTGTACTTTAGAAATAGTATAAAGAAATAATTAAATTAAAACAGAGTTGCATAGGTCCACTTAGCCACATAAAGTTAACACATCCTTCCATCCTTCCTAAGTCGGTAAAATGAGGACCCAGATTGTTGGGGGAAATATGCTGACTCTATAAACGGCTTAGAGAGGGCTGTAAAAGCACTGTGAAGTGGTCTAAATGCTATAGCTATAAGACCATTAGAATGGCATAGAATCCATGAGTATAAAACATACACTCATACAACTATCATCATTATCCAGCTTGACTTTTAGAAAAAAGCATATAGAAAATGAAAGTAGGAATACATATCATTTGCCACCCAAAAGACACATTACTATGAATATTGTAAGCAAGTAATCTTTGCTAGCTTTCAATACTGTAGCAATAGCAATAGCAATAGTTAGACTTATATACCGCTTCATAGGGCTTTCAGCCCTCTCTAAGCGGTTTACAGAGTCAGCATATTGCCCCCAACAATCCGGGCCCTCATTTTACCCACCTCGGAAGGATGGAAGGCTGAGTCAACCTTGAGCCTGGTGGGATTTGAAGAGCCGAACTGCTGAACTGCAGTCAGCTGAAGTAGCCTGCAGTGCTGCATTTAAGCACTGCGTCACCTCGGCTCTTACAGTACTGTATCAATGGAAACATCTTCCATTTATGGCTAGAAGTTAGAGAAAAAGGAGAAAAGGAAGAGCAAGCAAATGTATATATTGATGAGAAAGAAAATAATTCTAGCAAGAGCTAACTGGGAAGGGGTAGTAGGAGTAGTAGAGGAGAATTGATAACATTGATAAAGGAGTGCAGCATTGTATTTACAGATACAAGGAGACTGAAAAACAATCCATTCGAAGGTAGGTAAGCACAGCTGGATGCAAGAGAAAGAATGAAGAGATAGCCTCCTATCTCACTATAGTGAAAATTCCTGGGTACAAATCCCAATTCAAGAATGGAGATTTTAATTTGGCAAATCATTTTCACCTTAACTGATTTCACAGAGCTGCTAAGAAAACAAAAATGGAGAGGCTTCTGTATACATTTAATTAATTAAACATCTTACAATAGTAAACATTCCTGCTGTTTTAATTTATGATGAAGAAAATGCATATAAAAAGTTATTTCTGAAATAGCTGATCACCATGTAAAAAGCATTGCTAGTTGTTTTTTTTTTACAAAGGAGTATAAGTAATTTAGAAGATAAGTATCTTTTATATTTTCAGCATTTAAGATTAACCTCTTTTAAAAGATGGATTTTATTTATTATCTGCAAGGGTACCAAGAACATCTATCACCTTTCTAACTCCTTAACAGATACCACCAGAGATCCATATAAATTAAGGTACACAAACATTAATCTTGGCGGGTTTTTTTTCAGAAAAAGAAAAAAAAAAGACATTTGCATCTTACAAAGGTTATTCATCAATTATAGCATGCCGGTTTAATGTGTAGTGACTGTTAATTTTAGTGCCCATTTAAATGTTTCAATACTTCATTAGGTCTCAAAATAGAACTGTTTTTCCAAAATAAGCAAGACACACTACGCCAAAATGCTAATAATAACGATTGCGAGAATAACGATTAGGAAAGAAACATTTATTCCACTTGCCTTCGTGTGTTTCCAGTATGTGCATGGTGTCTCCTATTTGCAGTGACAGCTCATCTGGACCTCGGGCGTCATAATTATAGAATGCTAAAAGAGAAAAGAAGAAAAAGGGTCATTATTTTGGCATTTTCAAAAATGCCAGAAGGAAACACACCAAATGAACACACACACACACACACACACACACACAAACACACTTTATAGCCATTATTGTGCTGACATAGTTGAAAGCACTTTAACCAAATCAAAGTCCCTCAAACATTTATTTATTGAATTTATACGCCACCCATTTCACCACCTAAGTAATTTTGTAAAGCAAAGTTTAAAAAAAAAGACAAAGGATACCAAGTTGTACATGTCTGTCCTGAGTAATCTTGTAGTTGCACTGCCCTAGGAACACTCGGTGGATAATATGGGATAGGTCTATGGCGGTTCACCGACAAATGCGCGCTCGACAAAAGCGCACCGACGAAACCGCGGCGAGAAAACCGCGAGGTCAAAATCACGCTGACGAATGCACGCAGAAGCGTGCCGACAACAGCGCACCGACAAAAGCGTGCCTTCAACAAACAACTAATAACAATCTAATAACCCTAACCCTAACCCTAATCCTAATCCTAACCCTAACCCTAATCCTAAAACTAACCCTAAAACTAACTCTAAAACTAACCCTAAACATAACCCTAAACCTAACGCTGAACCTAACCCTTACCTTAACTTAAATCACGCATTTGTGGGCGCGGTTTTGTCGGCGCGTTGTTGTGGGCGCATTTATGATGTCACGGTTTTCTCACCGTGCTTTTGTCGGCGCGCTTTTGTCCTGCGCGCATTTGTCGGGTCACGGCCTATGGCCATCATGGTAGTCATGAACTATGCTATTTCCAAGATTCACCCTAGAGATGGCAAACTGAATTCCCGCAGGTTTTGAAGCCTGGGGAACTCCACCACCAACCCTGAGCTATCCTCCAGCAGCAGAATGGCTTCAAAAACAGGATTTCACACCAGCAATTGTGGAGCAGCACTACTGAAGATCAACAGAGATTCTCAAATGACTGCTGTCCTGCCCCTCCTGCCCTGAGCTCTTGGCATACACAAAATCCACATTTCAGAGATAAATTGAGGGTGTGTCGAGCTTAACTTTCTAGATGAATTCAGCCCAATGTATTAAAAGTGGCTCTTATATATGTTTATACAAGAATAAGTTATATTAAGTATCAGGTAAATAGATATGTGAGATCGAACTTGGGTCGGTCACCTGGACCAGAAATTTACTCCTGGGGCACATATATTTGCCTTCATTTGTGAAACAGATATATATATATTTCCACTAAAAAGTATCAATTGTGTTAATACGTTCACTGAAAACAGTGTATAAAAAATGTGTAATATAAATTAATCTAGTAACCATAAAGTGGACCTTAGTAATCTGGTACAGTTCTCCCTCTGCACCTCCCTTCATTTGAGCCGAAGTGGTGCAGTGGTTAGGGTGCGGTACTGCAAGCCACTTCAGCTGACTGTTATCTGCAGTTCAGCAGTTCTAATCTCACCGGCTCAAGGTTGACTCAGCCTTCCATCGTTCCGAGGTGGGTGAAATGAGGACCCAGACTGTGGGGGCAATATGCTGACTCTGTAAACCGCTTAGAGAGGGCTGAAAGCCCTATGAAGCGGTATATAAGTCTAACTGCTATTGCTATTTGAGGCTCATTCAATGATATTTGGTTAGAATTGCTTTATTGCTAGAAGCTTGGTATGTGTGTGTGTACATATAAACACACACACACACACACACACACACATTCTTAGCACTCAAATTTGAGGATTATTCCCACTTTCAAGAAAATTTTTAAGACCACTCTTTAAAAAGTCATAGTAGTAGCATTGACATAGGGTTCCTTCTTGTTTTTTACCTGGTTTCATATTTAAAAACATTTGGGGGAAGAAGCCTGAGATTTGAGAATGCGACTAATGTGTCTCATCACAATGCTAAATGCCTTGTCACTTAATTCCAAGCCTGATAATCTTGAATGCTGCCCACATTATGTAACAGGCTGGATCAGCATGATCAAACTGAAATTAAATCCAGGCACCAATGGACAGCTGATCAATATAAAGTAAGCTAGGGGGTTACAGTTTAGCTTGTTCTCAACTGAGATCATACATCATGGTATTGTAGGATTTATACGGAAATTACTGTTTCTCAGGGTAGATGTTCATTAGGCCAATATGAAACAAAAAAAAATGTGAAAAAGTTACGATATTTATGTAGTTACTTACCAAGCACATCTACATTATATTAAAGTAAACGAAATATCTTTACAATCCTCAAGGCATGTTACAACTTTTAAGCTTCCTAATGTTTGGAAATTAAAAGTTAAAATTTTTTACATTCCCTAGGTCCGTGATGGACAACTTGTTCTGACCCCCCCCTCCTCCGTCCAGGAACGAAAGCCGAAACCAACATAAATGAGGTTTCTTTTAATCAGTCCAGACTCTCGTTGGCTGCAAGCCACATAAACAAAGAGATAAGCACTCTGGCAGCAAGTCCTACAGAACTTGGCAGCAATGCAGACAAACTCTGGCAGCAATCCAGCCTGCCAAGTTTGTTTCTTGTTAGTCCCTAACGTTGACTTCTGCAGAAAGGCGTGGCACAAGCAATCTCTTTTATAATCAGGAGAGGATCTTAATGAGCATCAGCTGAGCGTAATCACCTCTTGTAATTACGCCATTGTTCTTGACGCCGAGTAGCCCTTCGAAGGCGTGTATCCCGGAACAACTCACAGGTGTTTTTTGGATCACTCACTCTTGTCTCCTCCCCACTGATCCAAGGCTCAGGCGCCTGGTGGCCAACCAGTCTCTCCTCGCCCTGCTCAGTCGGAACCCTGTCCAGGGTCCTCCACATCCTCCAGGGCCGAATCATAAGACGCCTCGCTGTCGGAGTCTGCAGCAGCTCCAACGGCTCCTGCCAGGCCACAACACAACCTATGTCCCATGTGCCACAGGTGGCACACAGAGCCATTTGTTAGGGCATATGAGGCATTGCCCTGCCATCTCCAGCATGCATGCGTGCTGGCCATCTGACATTGGCCTTCATTTTAGGCCATTAGTTTTTTAAGTTGCCTCTTACAATTGATTTTGTTTTGTATGTATATAATTTTTTAAACTTGTGCTTGTACATTGCTTTTGGTTTTTTTCCCCTCAGATTCCCCTGAGTGACTCACAGTTCATACCCAAAAATTGCAAGTGAATAATCTGTATCCCACTAATGATGTTGTCAATAATTGCTCAATTGGACATAAGAAAAAAATGACAAAGTAGTGCATTTTTCACAGGATCCTATCAGGGAAAAGCCTTTTCTGACTGGAAGGTCAATGAAGATTGGCAGCATTATACATGCATATATCCTGCTATCAAATTACCAAAGTTAGGAGCCTGAAAGTTAAAACATATGACGAACGGTTGCAGGAACTGTGCATGGCTAGTTTAGTGAAGAGAAGGCCTAGGGGTGACATGATAGCAATGTTCCAATGTTTGATGGGCTGTCACAGAGAGGAGGGGGACAATCTACTTTCCAAAGCACCTGAAGGCCAGGTAAGGAACAATGGATGGAAACTGATCATGAAGAGATTCAACCTAGAAATAAGGAGAAATCTTAGGACAGTGAGAACAATTAACCAATGGAACAGCTTGCCTTCAGCAGTTGTGGGTGCTTCGTCACTGGAAGAAGACAAGAAGAGAATGGACAGTCACTTGTCAGAAATGGTATAGGTATGGAAATGGTATAGCTTGAGCAGGGTATTGGATTAGATGACCTACAAGACCCTTTCCAACTCTGTTATTCTGTATTCTATTCTATTCTGTACTTCTGGACGCCAGTTTTTGTTATGAAAGAACTAAAGAATGTACACTATGGGGAAGATGACTATTACTAGAGATGAATCACAATCACTTATATGCCTTTCTTTGGGACCAGTTTCAATCAGTGTAGGTTTGCGGGTAGAGCCTGCTCTCTAGATCTCTGCTTTGTGAACTGCCATGTGGGCTCTCTCTCTCTCCTCTCTGTACAACATCTACATGAAACTACTGAGGTTCAGAACCATCAGTATGCTAATGATAGCCAATTATTTATTTCAACTCCAGGACAGGCAAGTAAGACTCTCAAAGTCCAACTCCCATACAGGCAAGTTCATGGTAGTGGATCTGCGTACTTGGGAGACCGCCTTCTGCCAATTACCTCCTCTCGACCCATAAGATCCCACAGATTAGGCCTCCTCCGAGTGCCATCTGCCAGCCAGTGCCGGCTGGCAACTACGCGGAGGAGAGCCTTTTCTGTAGCAGCTCCAACCCTCTGGAACGATCTCCCCGTGGAGATTCGTACCCTCACCACCCTTCAGACCTTCCGCACAGCCCTCAAGATCTGGCTATCCCGCCAGGCCTGGGGGTAAAGACCATAGTTTGCCCCCGCCCGAATGTTGAATGAATGTTGTTTGATCTTAACTACATACTGTATTTTTATGTTATTGTACGTCTTCCCCTCCCATAAGTTGTTAGCCGCCCTGAGTCCCCTCAGGGAAAAGGGCGGCCTATAAATAAACGCAACTCAACTCAACTCAACTCAAGTTGTGTCAAGCTAGATGGGAGACAGTTTACCACAGCCAAGATTCGGGAGCTGTTAAAAATAACAACTCCCCTGTCAGGTCCCGCGCAGCAGAAGCCCCCACCCACCAGAAGCCCCCACCCACCGGAAGCCCCCACCCACCGGAAGCCCCAACTCCCATACAGGCAAGTTGTGTCAAGCTACATGGGAGAAACAATATCCTAGTATCATCTGTACCTCGGCCAGGTAGTCAGTACAGATAGTTACCACAATTTATTCAAGGATTGTTCAAGGTTACAGCAGTGTTGAGTGAAGAAACTTATGACCAATCCCCAAAGATGGATTCCCCTAATCCTATCATCGGGCAACCCTGGAATGTTCTCCCAAATTATCTAGGGTGATTTGTTTCCCCAAATTAATTGCCTAGCTCATCAGCAAGTCCTTCTCTAAATTGGTCAGAGGCAATCCCATATTTCTGGCAAATATTTAAAATCCAATGTGTACGCTAACGTTCTACGCTAATCGTGCTTAAGTTTGCAAGTTTCATGGTTGATAGTCATGTGCCTTATATTGTTATCCAAGAACTTATAAAATTTTGACTAATATTTTGATAATTATTCAGAACTGGTTGAACATCCTCAATAATAGGGCCATTTGGTTCCAAACTTCTCTTTTTACCTTGGTATGGAAGGCTACTTCTATATCCAGTAGTGATCACATATACCAATCAATTGGCTTCCCAAATGAGACACAACCCATTATCAAGCCTTAATTCTCTCTAATATAAACACATTAGGGTATTTTTAAATAAATAGGTTATTTAAGAAAAATGAGAATAAACAAAGCACCAAAGTCTGCTTCTTAGAAAAACAACTTCAAAGTTATATACAATGAATACAAAATATTCAGAAGATAAAAACCACCTACAGATAGTTTTTGACAGCATTCATCTTCATTTTCTTAATGGCTTTTAAAAAAAGAGCTACGTCAGCATTTTCTCCAGTCATTCTCTTCTGCTCCTCTCTGTTATCTTCTCACAAAATCATGAAAAGTGTGGCCTGCCAACACAGCTTTAAATTAACATTTGAAATGGTGCTTTCTCCCTTTAAAAGTAAAGCAAAATTCTCTCTTCTTAGATCATTTTTAGAGAAGCACAAAATTGCTACAGATGTATTTTCAACTGAGTCACTTCCTCATTACATGCACATTGTAACAGAACTGTCTTAATAGAATTTCATTCTATACATGCCTTCTCTGGAGCAAGCCATTACTTGCTTCAAAGTACTCTGAATTAAAAGTAGTTATTCCAAATACAAGTTTATCTCAAAGCACGTCCTACTAAATTCCTTCGGGCCAACTTTTTGATAAGCATGTACAAGATTTCACATTAATATATCAGCAAACCTCCATGAAAGCGTGACATTAATCCCCTTCTTACTTACTATAATTTAAAAAAAATATTCTGCTCATAACACAATAAATCTTGCTAAACATTTTTTTTCCAAAATATAATATTTAAAAGCCATAACCCACTATACCAAAGACAGTTAAATATGTTGAAACAAACAAAAATATAACACAGAGGACAAGCTTTGTCCCTTTTTTGTTGTGTTGAATAATGTCCTGCAACTGTAAATTATGCTAGCTTCTTCCTTTTGGTTAGAGATTCTGGAAGATGAAGTCCAGCACATTTAGAGGTGTGCTACACTTCACAAAGCTAATTTAGCTAACAAGAAATGTCAGGAAGATACACTATTTTATACGGGAATTCTAGAAAATGATAATACTGCACAATTTTAAAGGATGTACATTATTCAATAATGTATCGTTGGTCAAAAAACGTCTCTGTTGTCTATCCATAGGGATTATATTGAAGCACTGCAGAATGTTGTGATATTCGATTATGTGTCCAAGCATTCTATACTTCCCTAAATTATAATACGTAAGAAATACTATACACTGTATTGTCCATAGTATTTGGCAGAAATGTTCCATTTTCAACCTAGACTCTGCTATTTCTAACTCCAATATTATTTCCAACACAATGCATTCCACTGAAAGGCTGGTTGGAAATTACAGAAGCTGTAATAATGGGTTCCACCACAAAACCGCGGTCGACTAAAGCGCGTGTGACTAAAGTGCGGTGACAAACCCGTGCCGTCAAAACCGCGCGACAACAGCGCGCCGACAGAAGCGCGCTGTAACATAACCCTAAAAATAACCCTAAACCTAACCCTAAACCTAACTAAACCTAACCCTAAACCTAACCCTAAACCTAACCCTAAACCTTACCTTAAGTTAAATCGTGCTTCTGTCGGCGCGCTGTTGTCGGCGCGCTGTTGTCGGCGCGCTTTTGACATCGCGGTTTTAGCGCCGCGGTGTTGTCAGCGCTTTTGACGTTTGTGGTTATGTCGTGCCACGGTAATAATGTAGCTTCTGAAAATACCACGTTGGAGAAGTGCTTCCTTAGCATACAGAATAGCAGGACATACTTGTAACAAGAGTTCTTCTACTATCAAGACCATGCAACAGCTCTCAATTCTGGTTCAGTCTACAAGCCTATGAGAAAACTGCTAATCAATCTATGACAATTTGACACTGACACTCATTACAACACAGCGTCTATACAACAATCTACTCCTTCAATACAATAAGCTAAACAGGCATCTGATAGGAACTGTCATTCACATTCCACACTGACCTCTGATGAATTAGAAGCATTGATCCACAGTGCTTTGTGATAGGATTTTAATTAAATTTCTTTTTTTTTTTAAACCAACTTGTTGGAGAGATAGCCTGAAGGATGCAGCTAAGCATTCCCCAAGAAGACAATGATGATAAAATCCAATTCCTTTTGGGTAACAAAAAAATGAATACTATAACAACTGTTTGTGTGTGTGTGTGTGTGTGTGTGTGTGTGTGTGTGTGTGTGTGTGTGTGTATCCATCATACCGAAGAGCCGAGGGGGCGCAGTGGTTAAATGCAGCACTGCAGGCTACTTCAGCTGACTGCAGTTCTGCAGTTCAGCTGTTCAAATCCCACCAGGCTCAAGGTTGACTCAGCCTTCCATCCTTCCGAGGTGGGTAAAATGAAGACCCAGACTGTGGGGGCGATATGCTGACTCTGTAAACCGCTTAGAGAGGGCTGAAAGCCCTATGAAGCGGTATATAAGTCTAACTGCTATTGCTATGCTAAGCTAAACAAAATTATGATAAGAACAGAAAAAGGATGAAATGTAGTAAGCAAAGAAATTAATGTCAGAAGTTAAAATTAAATTTAAATAAGCCCAGTTTACACCAATGCTATTTTTTATATCTTTTTGTATTTTTCTATCCTTGAAAGTCATACCTGATTCCATCCTGTCAGTATAGAAAGAGACCGCCTGAGAAAGAGAAAGAAATACCAGATTTTGAATATTAAGAAAAATGTTGGAGAAGCACTGTGGAATTCTGAACGGTGCCTTTTGCACCAGCATCGGTTGTAACATGCATAAATCCCTCACTACATTTTTCCTTCATCCACAACACCTTGATCTCTGACATGATTTTTAAAAGCCATGCCGTAGATTACATCATAAAGGTAATAATTTACAGAGACTCACTTGGATTCTTCACCAACAGCCTAGCATCAGCTACAATATACTGAGAAATTTGTATTTGCCTTCATTTGAAACTGCAAAAAAATCAGGATAAAATGAGGTAGGCCCAGATATGTAGAAGCACATAGACTTCTTCAGCTGATGTCAAAAATTAAGCACAATTTAAGCATAGTTAGTATTTAAATGGGAGCCCACTAAAATCTATAACTGTAAATTAGGTAAGGAAGTGCTTTGGAGAACTGTTTCTAGGAGATCTTGATCCATTTCCAAAGACATTCAGCGTAGTACAGATGGGGGAAAAAAACATTTTGGAGTTTTCTATAATACTGTATTCTGAACTTCCAAATTTTGCATACCCCCCTACTGGGAACCGATTTCAAAAAATACATCATAGGAGGAGAAAATTACAAACCACTTTCATACTATTGTCAAGAACATAATCTTGACTATGATATGAAGTCTCTATAAAATTTCGTAAGTTGCTTTTTAATGCCAAAGAATATTATGCAAAATCATTTTCAAGCTGTAATCTTAGACAGATCAGCTCATGTTGCTTTAACTCACTGGTGTCAAACTCACGGCATCAAACTGCCGTCACGTGATGCATTGTGATGTTTTCCCCCGCCACGGAGCAGGGGTGGGCGTGGCCTGTGTGTGACGCATCTGGCCCACAGGCAGCCACTTTGACACTCCTGCTTTAAGCGGTATTTAACTTATGTCATGAGTCAAATAACTTCTTTAAAATTATTTCATGGAGCAATGACTGAAGTTCCTTTGTTTCCTTCCAAGTATTTACAGGTAGTCCTTGACTTACAACAGTACATATAGTGACTGTTCAAAGTTACGACACTGAAAAAAAAGTCTTATGACCGTTTTTCAGTGTTACGACCTTTGCAGCATCCCTATTGTCACATGGTCAAAGTTCAAACGCAGTGTCATGTGACCCCATTTGCAACCTTATGACAGGCAAAGTCAATGGGGAGGCAGTTACTAACTTATCAACTGCAATGATTCACTTAACAACTGAGGCAAGAGAGGTCGTAAAACTGACTTAATGAATGTCTCATTTAACATCAGAAATGTTGGGCTCAATTGTGATCATAAGTTGAGAACTACCTGTATTCACTTTGCTTCCAATTCGCTTAAAGAACGTTTTCAAAAGTATGTCTTAAACATATATACAATGCAAACTACCTTCAATATGTCTAAAGTTCTTTTTTGCAATATATTATCCATTCTTGGCTATTATTATCAGCACAAGGAGTAAAAAAGATTACTGAACTATTGGTTCCATTGAGAGGTGGTATTCAGCTGGTTTGGACCAGTTCAAGTGAAATGGTAGCGGAAATTTTACCTAGTTCACCGAACTGATTAATACGACATCTGGCTGGCTCCGCCCCTGCCCACCACTCACCCACCCCCACCCTATATATGTTGCATGTGGCCCAGCTAATTGCCTTAAGTCGTCACTCCTCGTGTGACCTGACCATAGGCAGCATAGCACACTGTGTGGTACTCGCTTGTACATGCACAGTCTCTACTATGCAGCTTACCTGCCTAAGCTGACTTTGCCTTCCACTGTGCCTGCGCCCCAACGGAGCTGCCTCCTCCTGCCTACAGGTAAGACTGCAAGTAGCGCTAACCCC
Source organism: Thamnophis sirtalis (assembly GCF_051295495.1). Taxonomy (NCBI): domain Eukaryota; kingdom Metazoa; phylum Chordata; class Lepidosauria; order Squamata; family Natricidae; genus Thamnophis; species Thamnophis sirtalis. Next base: position 66,069,380 of record NW_028261391.1, on the reverse strand, counting down.
TCCCACCATCCCCAAGTTTGTGAAGCCGCCTTGCTGCTCCACTGTAGGCTGCGTAGCTGCGGCCTAACTAACTTCCCCCACCACCACCGGGCTTGCCTGGCTGGCTAAACTGCTGGTGCCGTGACTCCATCACACACGGCACTTGCGCCCTAGCTAGTTAGCTGTTCCCCCCACGCCCGGCCTCCAGCACTGCTTCCTGTGCTTCCCAGAGCTTCCTGTGTTTCCGGAAGCTTCCCAGATCTTCCCTCTGAATCCTGGCTGAGAAGCCGCATGGCTGCCCACGCTGGCTGGGAGAACGCTCTCCCCATGGCCGGGAAGCCACATGACCGCCTGCACAGACTGGGAAAATGCTCTCGACCTGGCCAGAATGGCCGCCCACGCTAGCAGGGAGAATAAATTCCCCAAGGATTTCTTCGCCTACCTGATTTCCAGCTCCTTAGCGTTTCTCACCATTGTGTGCAGGGAAATGAAAGTTTGTGTCGGCCTAAAAAAAAAAAAAAGTTCAATCAATCAATTCCAACTTCTTGCGAAAGAAAAAGGTCTCATGAAGTTGGAATTGATTGAGTGAACTTTCTTTCTTAGTCCAACAAAGTTTTCTTTCCCTGCACACAATGGCAAGAAACGCAATGGAGCTGGAAATCAGGCAGCCAAAGAAATGCTTGGAAAAAGTGAGGGCATCTGGGAGTTGGTGGGTGGGGAAAGCTCCATTGGCGGAGAACAAAACAACCCCATTGTGCCGCGCCTGCAGCCATCATGCCCAGTAGTGTGTGGCGTTTCCTCAATGGGCTGTGCATGGGGCGCTTGGACAGAAAGAACAAGAGAGCTCTCCAACCTCTATTTTTGTGTTTGTGTGTGAGAGAGAGGAGGGGAGTGAGGGGGAGGGATCCGTGCTCCAGCCGGGGCACCCAAACCTCTGGCAGCGGCGAGAGAGGCTTCTGAGCAGCCCTGAGTCAGCCAGCTCCACCTGCCCTTCTCCCTGAATCTTGCCATTCTCCTCACACACACCCCTCAAGCGGCGGCAGGCTCTGCGAGAAAACAGGGCCTCTCATTTTTCCAAAGGCGCAGCATACGCTTGCTACCTCTGCTTGTCGGCTTGCAAGCGGCGATCTTCTCTGATTCTCTCAGGACCCTTGGTGCAACAGAAATTTTGCACTCAACCACTTCATGGTTTTACGTTAAGGACTACCTGTACAAAGTTCATTTAAGTAAGTAAAGATAAAAATTAATAATTCCTGTTTCAATAAATAACAGGGCATCATTAATCTGAGATCCAAAAGAAAATTTTGTCGGTTTTTTTTTTATTTCAATAATTTCCCACACTGAATTACGCTAACAACAGACTAGGTGTAAATACAAGTGATAAGATCGAGACATGAAATGAATATATCTTACTTATTTCAGTCACTCACAGCAAAACTAATACTTGTACCTTCGTGATCACTAGAATTTGTACACCCATTGTCAACTTATTCACAAATTCAATTGCAAATGGATATGCCAATATCAAGGCTAATGTTATATGAGTTGCAGTTGCACAATAAAATACATTTGTAAAACTGATAGGTCACCATTTGTGGCATCAGAGTATTTAAAATATCAATGAAGAATCAGCATAGTATATTGTTGTTCCTGATAAATTAAGAGTGCATTTTCAATGGTCATTAAATTGAGTAAGAAATTAATGTTTTTGTCACCCATTGTCACAGGTGAGTATAAGAAATGCTAAAAAATGATTTAAGGGGAAAGAAACTACTCACAATTCTCTACTGCTCTACATGAGGCTGCCCTTGAAGAGCATTCGGCGACTTCAGGTAGTCCATAATGCGGCAGCGCGAGCGATTGTGGGTGCACCTCGCTTCACCCACGTAACACCTATCCTCCGCGAGCTGCACTGGCTGCCTGTTGATCTCCGGGTGCGCTTCAAGGTGCTACTTATCACCTATAAAGCCCTTCATGGTAGTGGGCCTGGGTACTTGAGAGACCGCCTACTGCCAATTACCTCCACTAGACCGATACGATCGCATCGATTAGGCCTCCTCCGAATTCCATCTTCCAGCCAGTGCAGACTGGCAACTACCCGGAGGAGAGCCTTCTCGGTGGCTGCTCCGACCCTTTGGAACGAACTCCCCATGGAGATTCAGACCCTCACCACCCTCCAGTCTTTCCGCGCCGCTTTAAAGATCTGGCTGTCCCGGCTGGCCTGGGGTTAAGATTCTAACCCCACCTGAATTGTGTGACTGTTGTGCTCTCTTTTTAATATGTTGTATTGTCTTCATGTTGGTATATTGTTTGTCCTTCCCCCCCCCCCCTTTTTGAACTGTGAGCCACCCTGAGTCCCCCCAGGGAAAAGGGCGGCATACAAATAAAGGGAAATACAAATACAAAATACAAATACTAATACAGATGTAAAAGAGAGAGAGGAGATAACAACATAAACATGGTGCCCTGACCACAAATTACATTTTATAAGCTCTTCTCTCCAATGATTAATGCAACTGAATTCACTTTATTGGGTTTTTATCTCAACGGCCTCCGATGTATAACAGTTCCAACAATTCTTCACAATGCTAATTAATATAAAGTGACATTTTTTAGATGCAGGAATTAAACAGGGGAAATATGGGATTTACCAGCTCCATTATGTATCCAGTACCCGGCTCTCATCGCTGTTTTATTATTCATACACTTCCAATTATCAAACCTGTTCTCCATATAGTAGAACATAACTGTGTCTTATATATAGCTTATATATTATATAGCTACCCTGAGGCACACCCACCCCTATAAGCAGCCGAGGTGGCGCAGTGGTTAAATGCAGCACTGCAGGCTACTTTAGCTGACTGCAGTTCTGCAGTTCGGCTGTTCAAATCTCACCGGCTCAGGGTTGACTCAGCCTTCCATCCTTCCGAGGTGGGTAAAATGAGGACCCGGATTGTTGTTGGGGGCAATATGCTGATTCTGTAAACCGCTTAGAGAGGGCTGAAAGCCCTATGAAGCGGTATATAAGTCTAACTGCTATTGCTATTGCTACCAAAGACCATTTCACTAGAACTACATGAAATATTAGTAGGGAAAGATAGCAGTGACCTTCTAACTGCTCCAAGTATTTGTTTATTCCAACAATACAACCATTTAAAAAATTATTTAAAGTATATTTTTCTTTAACCATAATTTCAAGCATTTTGTTCCCACATTCAGTGAGTTACGCCACGTTTTCAGTCACACCAAAAAAAAAGTTCATTGATAAAGCAATGAGTAAAATATTCAATACTACTATATAGAACTGTGGCAAAAGAAACAATGGACTTGTTTTGTGGAGGAGAAACCAAAAATAGAATAGCTATCTACCCTTTTAAATGCTCAAAATCACAAAGCTTCTAACCATTAGCACAAATAGAGAAATCTGCCTTAACAAAACCCTCTGGCTTTCCTTTTCACTTAAGCCAAACTGTTGCACAGAAACTTTCTGCTAACAGCTGCAGTTTGTGCCAATAATGTTTTCTCAAGCAGTTGAAGAAGAAGAACTCAATAGCATTTAAACCTCAGAAATGTAACCAGACACTTAAACAAGTGGCATTGTCAGTAAATCTTTAAAAAAAACAACGATTGTTGATGAAGGACGAGGAAGGGGAAAGGTGGCTACTCAAAACCAAAAATATATTTCCTTCCTCAACAGGAAAGTTATCAGTTTTAGTAACCACCTCTAACAAGGAGCTGCTACATTCCATAATCAATGCTTCTGAGCATCCTTGCTATATATGGCAGTGTTTCTCAACCTTGGCAACTTGAAGATGTCCGGACTTCAACTCCCAGAATTCCCCAGCCAGCATTCGCTGGCTGGGGAATTCTGGGAGCTGAAGTCCGGACATCTTCAAGTTGCCAAGGTTGAGAAACACTGCTATATGGCAATCCACTTTTCTTTCACATGCAGCGTCCTCTAATTTTGCCCTTCATACAATTCCTGTTTTAGGCACCACTGACAAGCAAAATATAATTCAAGTCAGGCAGACTGAATGTATCTTTCATGATCTTGAGAATTGAGAATTGAGAATTGATTTTATTTGTAGGCCGCCCTTTTCCCTGAGGGGACTCAGGGCGGCTCACAGAAAACCAGGGAGGGGGGAATACAACGCTAAGACGACAACACATAATAAAATAATAGGCAACATGCATACAACATTCGGGCGGGGTAATGGTCCTTATCCCCAGGCCTGACGGGCGAGCCAGTTCTTCAAGGCTATGCGGAAGGCCTGGACGGTGGAGAGGGTACGAATCTCTACGGGGAGCTCGTTCCAAAGGGTCGGGGCCGCTGCTGAGAAGGCCCTCCTCCTTGTAGTTGCCAGCCGACACTGGCTGGCCGATGGAATACGGAGGAGGCCTAATCTATGAGATCTTATAGGTCGTAGGGAGGTAATTGGCAGAAGGCGGTCTCTCAAGTATCCAGATCCACTGCCATGTAGGGCTTTATGGGTGATCAGTAGCACCTTGAAGCGCATCCGGAGATCGACAGGTAGCCAGCGCAGCTCGCGGAGGATAGGTGTAATGCGGGTGAATCGGGGTGCACCCGCGATCACTCGCGCGGCTGCGTTCTGCACTAGCTGAAGTCTCCGGATGCACCTCAAGGGCAGCCCCATGTAGAGCACGTTGCAGTATTCCAGCCTAGAAATCACGAGGGCCCGAGTGACTGTTGTGAGGGCCTCCCGGTTCAGGTAGGGTCGCAACTGGCGCACCAGGCGTACCTGGGCGAATGCCCCCCTGGTCACAGCCGCTATATGGTGGTCGAATGACAGCTGTGGATCCAGGAGGACTCCCAAGTTGCGAACCCTCTCTGAGGGGTGTAAAATTTGACCCCCCAGCCTGAGTGTTGGATTAGTGGCCAAATTTTTGGGAGGAAAACACAACAGCCACTCGGTCTTTTCCGGGTTGAGCACAAGCTTGTTAATCCTCATCCAGTCCATGACGGCTTCAAGCCCCCGGTCCATCACGTCAACCGCTTCATTGATTTGGCACGGGGCGGACAGATACAATTGAGTATCGTCCGCGTATTGATGGTATCTAATCCCGTGCCTACGGATGATCTCTCCCAGCGGTTTCATGTAAATGTTAAATAGTAGGGGGGATAAGACCGAACCCTGCGGCACCCCATATTTCAGGGGCCTTGGGGACGATCTCTGCCCTCCCACTAACACCGACTGCGACCTGTCCGAGAGGTAGGAGGAGAACCACCGTAACACGGTGCCTCCCACTCCCACCTCCCGCAGTCTTCGCAGAAGGATACCATGGTCGATGGTATCGAAAGCCGCTGAGAGGTCAAGGAGGACCAGGATGGAGGGATATCCTTCATCTCTGGCTCTCCAGAGATCATCCATCAATGCGACCAAGGCGGTTTCAGTGCTGTAACCGGGTCTGAAGCCTGACTGGAAGGGGTCTAGGTAGTCTGCTTCCTCCAAGGACCGTTGGAGCTGGAAGGCCACCACCTTCTCAACAACCTTCCCCAGAAAGGGGAGGTTGGAGACCGGGCGATAGTTGTTAAGGACAGCTGGATCTAGGGATGGCTTCTTCAGAAGGGGTCTCACCACCGCCGCTTTTAGTGTGGCGGGGAAGTTCCCCTCCCGAAGAGAGGCGGTTACAACCGCCTGGATCCAGCCTCGTGTCACCTCACTGCAGTTAGAAACCAGCCATGAGGGACACGGATCCAGAGCACAGGTGGAGGAACTCACAGCTCTCATGGCCTTGTCCACATCCCCGGGGGTAACCTCCTGAAACTCAACCCAGAGCTGTTGAACTTGGTCCCCCTGAGTCTCGGCTGGAACTGCGGGTGTGGAGTCCAAGTCCGTCCGAAACCGAGCAATTTTGTCCGCTAAGAATTGGGCATATTCTTCAGCTCTGCCCTGCAAGGGTTCCCCCGCCTCCCTTTTGTTCAATAGGGAGCGGGTTATCCTAAACAGGGCGGCTGGGCGGGACTCAGCGGATGCGACCAGGGAGGCTATATGTGATCTTTTGGCTGCCCTAAGTGCCCTAGTATATTCCCTGGTGCAGGTGGTTACCATTGCTCGGTTCACTGCGGACTTATCGGACCTCCAACGGTGCTCTAGGCATCTCCTCCGGCGCTTCATCTCCCGGAGCTCCTCGGTGAACCAAGGAGGTCTCCGGGATCCGCCGCCTCGGAGGGGCCGCAGTGGCGCAATCCGGTCGAGGGCCTCTGACGCTGCCGAATGCCACGCAGCAGCCAGAGTCTCTACCGGACTGTGGGCGAAAGTATCAGGAATAACCCCAAGCTCTGTCTGGAACCTTACTGGCTCCATAAGACGCCTGGGGCGGAACCACCTGGTCGGTTCCTCCTCCCTACAGTGGGGGTTTGGCCTCCGGAAGTCGAGCCTCAGTAGGCAATGGTCTGACCACGACAGGGGTATGATGTCACTCCCCCTCAGACCAAGATCACACATCCACTGCTCCGAGAGAAATACAAGGTCAAGCATGTGTCCCGCTGAATGGGTTGGGCCTCGGATTACTTGAGTCAAGCCCATGGCTGTCATGGAAGCCATGAACTCCCGCGCCCCATCAGAGTTTTCACCGAGCGACGGCAAATTAAAGTCCCCCAGGACCATCAACCTAGGGAACTCAATCGCCAGCTCGGCTACCGACTCGAGGAGCGAGGGGAGGGCCGCTGCAACGCTGTTGGGAGGCAGGTACGTTAGCAGCAAACCCACTTGACCCTTGAGGTCCAACTTTAACAGCAAAGACTCACACCCGACAATCTCCGGAGCAGGGACCCTACGAGGAACTAACGACTCCCGGATAACCGCGGCCACACCCCCACCCCTTCCCTGGGCTCTCGGCTGATGCAGCACCTGAAATCCTTCTGGGCACAGCTCTACAAGGGGGACTCCTCCCTCTGGGCCCAGCCAGGTCTCAGTAATACATGCCAGGTCTGCCCTCTCGTCTAAAATTAAGTCCCGGACGAGAGGTGCTTTATGTACGACAGACCTGGCATTTAGCGACAACAGCCTGAGACCAGGGTCCTGATTACTTGCGCCATCTGGTCTTGGAGTGGGGCTCCTAGGGCCGGAAGGAGGGATCTCTGTAATGTAGCGAACCCTCCTTCCCCGGTAATGGCCTGCCCTAAAGTCCCCGCCGTATCTGCCCCTCCCTGTTACGACCGCAATACCCCGACCCTCTCCCGTGTCTCTGGTCCCCTCAACCACCCCCGTGGCCCCCGCAACTCCCGGCAGGTCCTCCGAATCACACATACTCATACACTCCCTCAAGCAGTCCCCACGTAAGATTAAAACACAGAAAATTTACAACAATATGGATATAAAAAGTGGGACATTCATTCATCTCATACGAATCTCATGCATATCCCATACAAAGAAGGAAGAGAAAGATGAAAGAAAAGCAAGAAATTACAAGAATTGCGCAGTTGTTTAAAATTTCAGGTGCGGGTTCAGCTGGCGAATTAGCTGTTAATGTTCAAAATTAAAATGGCTAGGGGCCGATTACAGTTCGAATAAAATATACGGGGGAGAGTCTTGTTACCCCTCTTTTCTTTTGTGGAGTTGCTGGTCAAAAGGTCCTGTGGGGGTTCGGTATAATCACACGATATTGTCATCGTCTGTCCACCCACAGCCCAGGTCCGAACTTTCTTTTTGGGGATAAAGCCAATATAATGGTGGTGGTAACAGTCTAGGTCGAGAAACACCGGGTCACATCTTACTCTCCACAAATCAAATACACATCCATCCAAAATTAATGTCTCCAAGAGACTATTCTTGGAGACTTCAAGAGACTCTATTCATTTCAAACCAAGAAATCTGAACACACAGATAAATCCTGGAAATGCTGAATCTGTCAAGAATGTGGGCCTACTGGCTAGAATTTACAATGCACATCCTTAAGTTTTGATGTAATAGAACAAATTTTCTTGAAACAACATTTATCTCGAATACTATATTCCACGCCAGTATCAGACATTTTGCCTTATGCTTTCAAGCATATGCTTTTCCAGATATCCTCTATAGATTTCTACATTGAAAACTATTACGATCCGATATCGTAGGTCCGATATTGTTCTGTGTACAATCCTTGTTTTATTGATTGCATGTAATATTCTAATTTTCTGAGATGGTGGATTTGGGGTTTTCATGAGCTGTAAGCCATAATAATCACAATAATGACAAATCACGGTTTGAACTATCTTGCTTTGCATGTAATGAGTCTATCTCATATATTAGTTTCACCTTTTAAGTTGTATTACTGAAATAAATGAACTTTTGCACGATATTCTAATTTTTCGAGTTTCACCTGTATGGAACAAATCCAGAGACTTGCAATCTGTCAATACTGTAAACTCTGCTAATCGTTGGGTTTTCCTTTCTCTATCAGCTATATATCATTCAAAAGCTGTATGTCAACAAGCTAGCAAAGGAAAATGCTTTTAATTCCTATCTAAGAGGCTTAGGACCATAACAGCAATAATGTCATTCAAATCAGACAGAGCAAGCATAACAAGTTAGTTAGTTAGTTAGTTAGTTAGTTAGTTAATTTGCCTCCCCTCTTGTATCCTACGACTCTACTAATAAACTATTAAGAAACATCTTGACGCAGTGGTTAGAATGCTAATTCTTCTGGCCACCAACAGTTCGATCCTGACTGGCTCAAGGTTGATTGAGCCTTTCATCTTCCAAGGTCGGTAAAATAAGCCCCCAGATTGTTGGGGCAATATCTGACTCTGAAAACCAATTAGAGAGGGCTGTAAAGCACTGTGAAGTGGTATATATGTCTAAGTGCTATTACTACTAATATTGGAGGTATGTAAATCATATGAAAATGGTAAAGTGGAAGAAAGCTTTGGCCTTTTAGAATTATCAACAGTAAGGAAATAAGAAGTCAAGAAATATGCCATATGCTAGCTGCATTGATATGTGAAAATGACCTCTGGAGATAAAGGAAGAATCACAGCCAGAGGAATGGTCCAATAAGAGGCAGCTTAGCTCACAAAAGGATAGAGGGTGAAAAACATCGCCCTATTTGGGCTGTAAGACAACAGGGGAGAAATGCACTTTCAGACTTGTAAGGTTTTGTTGATGTAATCTTACAATAAAGTAGGATTAGATCATCTCAATATGCTTTGCAAAGCTGACACTAGCACTTTGTATGATAGCAATGAAGGCTTTGAAAAATAATTAAATGTTAATTAAATAATTAAATGATAATTCAAATGTTCTGGCATGTTTATATTTATAAATGAAAATGGCTGATCTCACTGAGCTAAGCTGGACTGGGCCCAGTCAAAAAAACTTAGGGAACATCCACACTATTGCTATAATGTATGTAAAGAAAGCATTTTATATCATGACTGAAATATAAAAGTATGTGGCCATGAATTTATCAGGGATTCGGCTTGATCTCAGACATACTTTTTTAACGTATACTATGTGATATATGGATGAGCAATATCTTATTCTGTGAGGTTAAAAGAGTACACCAATTCCAGGATTTTACAGACAAGAAAATAATTTCGTGAGCATGAAGCCTTCTATCAAATTCATCACAAGTCTCATTTTGGCTTTATTATTCTCAAGCATTCAACATGTGGGAAAAGCCGACATTTAACACTCAAAGGATGTCAGTTCATGCAAGTACAGTAATTGTGCATATTCTGTATAAATTCTAGCTTTTGATTGAGTCAGACCAGTGTTTCTCAACCTTGGCAACTTGAAGACGTCTGGACTTCAACTCCCAGAATTCCCCAGCCAGCATTCGCTGGCTGGGGAATTCTGGGAGTTTAAGTTCAGACATCTTCAAGTTGTCAAGGTTGAGAAACACTGAATCAGACACTGCATTAGAAGAATCTGATTCATGTGGAAACTAACCTGATGCCTTTCCTGCCAAAAAGACTGGAAAATAGTTTCCCAAGGGTCCTTGATAATGCATTAAATCTTGGGAATCCTACAATTTGAAGAAGTATTTTATTTGAGTCTACATAACATGTTAGATGAAGAAGTGTGGGGATACTGTAGATCAGCGGCTTCAGCCTTTAAGGTGCCAGGGAAGTTTCTCTGGAGAGCAGTTTTTCCATGGATCTGGGGAGCAAGATTTCGTGCACTGCCTGCATCCTTCGTGGCACTGATGGACCTCCATACAGTTGTGGTCCAGTTTCTGGTAGGCTGCAGATCTAGTTCCAGTCTGTGGACCAAGAGTTAGGGACACCTGCTGTAAATAACTTTCTTCATTCTTATGTAGTTGCTGTCAATCTACAATATTTTCAGTTTTCTCTGGTGGAAAAAAATAAATGGAAATTTGGAATCTAATTTCCAATATTTCATTCCAGCTGTTACTTCATGAGCTTCACATCTATGTTTGGAATGATTTGGGGGCTTAAAAACTTTCCAGTTTCGGAACATTCTGAAAAGCTCCTGAAGCAGGAGTTGGAACACCCTCAAATCTGCCAAGAGACTTCCGCTGCCAAAGATGAAGGCAAGTTGCCAATATCGGAGATGTGATATTCTGCCAATTTCTGTGGAAAACAAAAGGAATATATTGCATTCGGTTTTTAGGGCAAGCTTAATATTTTTTTTTTTAAAAAAATCCTACCCATTTAAAAAAATAAGAACTCAAGAAACTTGCCCATTTGTTTTATATAATGTCATTGCAGCCTCAGGCCGCCAAAAAAAAATAAACATTTAAAAGTTCAACTTCAGCTGACAAAAAGTCTCATAGAAAATGGCATTATGTAAGCTTGCCATAAAAGTAAATGACTGAAGTAAAACTAAGCTTTCAGTAATCATGGTTCCACCACAAAATTGCGCTCGACGAAAGCGCGCATTTGACGTCATCACAGCGCGACGAAAACATCGCGCTGTGATAGAAAAATGTAAAAATAAAGCAAAAACCTTACCCTAACACCCCCAAACCTAACCCTAAACCTAACCATAAACCTAACCCTTAACCTAACCCTAAATCCAACCCTAAACGTAACCCTTAACCTAATGCTAAACATAACCCTAACGCTCTAAACCTAACCCTAACCCTTAACCTAACCCTAACCCTAACCCTTACCTTTATGTGAATCGGCTTGCTTTAATTTTATTTTTATTTCAATTTTTAATTTTTTTTGTCGCGCTGTGATGACGTCAAATGCGCGCTTTCGTCGAGCGCGATTTTGTCCTCCGCGGTTTTGACGGGTCACAGTAATCATGACCCCTTTATAAAATTACTAGTATATGTCCAGATTTCATCAAAAACAAAAATCTTTCCCGTGCTACCATCCAAATTAATAAAAAAGTATTAAATATATATGTCAAAATGGTGTATACTTAAAATAAGACATGTGAATATTTTTATAACATTATTTTGCTGAATATTGAAAAGAAGGACCGGTTTTTGAAGCTATTGTGACAATGCTGATAGTAAGACTACAGTAATCTAGATGTGAAGGAGAAAAGATGATACGGAACACTTATGAGGACACAAGTAGCATCTGCTAACTTCCCCTTAAAGAACAAACTTCTGGGCAAAAAGACACATTTGATAGGAGAAGCGCTGGTAGGCACTATCAGGCACCTGTGCAAACTTCAAGTCACGATTTCTCCTTTGAGCCTCAACTGTTGCACAGTCTACTACAATGATGGAACACCTATGACATGTATGTCAAAGGTGGCACGCCACAATGTTTTGGATGACAAGCCAGTGTTCACCAATACCCAACAACTATTCCCCAAAGCATCACCCTGTCATTTCATCATTTTCAGAAGTCACACAAGAATGAGGTATGCTCTGGACCAGTGTTTCTCAACCTTGGCTACTTGAAGATGTTTGGACTTCAACTCCCAGAATTCCCCAGCCAGCAAATGCTGGCTGGGGAATTCTGGGAGTTGAAGTCCAGACATCTTCAAGTGGCCAAGGTTGAGAAACACTGCTCTGGACTCTTCAAAGTCACGTAAAACTCACGCAAGAAGGCCATGTTCTCTGCAGCCTTTGAAAACTGTGTGAGAATGGGATGTGCTTTCAGTGGCTGCAGAGGCCACAAAAGAGCATTCGCCAAAGTCATTTCAAGAATAAAGGCTGTGTGATCCAGAGCAGCCTCAGGTAGGCCACAGGGGCCTTTAAAGAGAAAGAGAACAGTGTCTAAAGGTATTGGCACAGCAGAGCCTATGAAGTGTTGTTCACAGGAAATAGCATTGTTCCCTAAGGCTCACACTTCTTGGGGATGAAACAAGGTGGCGGTAGGGCTCAGGTCAAGGACCAGGGTCTTTATTTCAGGCACAGCTTTGGCATTTTGTATGAGTGTTGCTGTTCAGGGTCACCTAGATAGGGACAAGATAGGTCATTGTTTCTCTTTTGTTCAGGGTGACGTACCAGCAGAGTCAAAAGGGGCATTTTCTGATTTTTTTAAAATGCCAGGCTGCAAAGATTATCCATCATTGGTCTAATACTATACTGTATAATTCACTTGCCTGATGTGCTTCCGACATCTGATTTGGTAAGAGGCACACTCTTTTCATTCTTCACCTTCTGTTAGCAGACTTTTTTCTTAAAGCAAGACTGTTTAAGGACCCTGAGGCAGTGGCAAACAGACGTTACCCTAACATGAGCTTCTGTGCCTTAAAAAAAGAAATTAGCCCAACTCTTCAAATCTCAACATTTTTTATTTTAATGAAAAGCTAAATTGCCACTTAACATGAGGGTCCCTCACCCTTTTCGTTCTCAACTGCCTCCAGTTTTACATCATATAGTCAAATCTCAGGAGGAGGGAAACTATCTGCGTGCAGATAAAACTAGCTATTTAGCAACTCTGGAAGCTTTGGGGCTACTACGCTATACTTGCAGTGATAGCAGACAATTAAAATGTAATGACTAGAATTTGCAAATGTTTTAAAAATGTCTTTGTAATATTGTTTTAAGTGTCGGGCCGCTTTCAAATGACTTAGATCCTTGTGGTGTGCATCCAGAGTAGGAAATGTGTCTTCAGCTCGCACGTGTATGGAGTTGGTTAAAGGGGCAATAGCTGCAATCAAGCACTTTCTGTAGCTCCGAATAAGACTTCTCCATTTCTCAACTTGCAATTTGTCACAGACTTCTTGTGAAAATTGCTTCAGTTGTCTTAAGTTCGATGGGCTCTTTCTCCCACCTGTAAGTTTCACCTCTTTCCATAGAAGTTGTGTTATACTGACATCAGGATTCATGGCAGGGTCTTTCAGAATAGTTCAATGTTCACGTTGACCCTGAAGATGACATAAGTGTAGCCATATTTTATTGTAGCCTTTGTATTGTTTTTTTTTTAATTAACTTTTAGGTTTGTATGTAAATGAATTTAATAATACTTCAGGCTCGCCACTTTCTAACTGTGGAAAGTGGGGTGTAAAGCTGAAGGGGGAATGTTATGTCTAGGCAGCATTCCTTTCCCGTGGGAAGAGAGAAGATGCCTGCAGCTGAACGAAGGTGGAGTTTGGAGTCACCAGACTGTTGAACTGAGGATTGATTGGAGATCATGATTCGGGGGGCGGGGGGAGGAGTTTCATACTTTTGCTTTTCTTGGGTGTAATTCCGGATCCCGCCCAGCATCGGAATTACACCAAGACCTTGTCAATTTAAACTGCATGCAATAAACAAACTTTGAAAAGAAAATTGATGCCTTGGATTTTGTTTTTGGGGATATGTTACTTGGAGGCTTGACAGTTTTACTTTTCACTATTTTGGTTCTCTTGGATATATATTTTGTATTATTATCCTGATGGATGACCCTTGCCCTGCAACTGAGGCATATTGAGCATTATATTTCACTTCAGAACACCTTGATAGTCTTCTAATTTTATTGTGCCCACACAGATTCAAGGCATCTGATTCTGGAGGCAGCAAAGCAATAGCATTACTTTATAGAGCCTCTTCCATGTTGGAAGGGTTTTCTTTAAACCGTTGTTTTTTATTCTAGTGAACAAAGAGCAAGTGTGACTTATCAACAAGTTCTAATTTTGTTTCACTGTCCAGATATAGTCTCCCGGATGGACTGCTGATTGCCAACTTATATTCCAGCAAACTCCAATCTTTTTTATATCGGTATTTCAGGAATGGGATCTTCTACCATGGAAGCCATTTTCAGTAAGACAGTGATGTATGGCACAGCTTGATATTGTTGTACCTTGATTTCGAAGGCCAGCCAGGATCTTTATTGAAGCTTTGGTTTTGTTTTTCATTTTTCCACCATTCAAACTTTCTTCCTGTTCTGTCTGGGGTTAATTTTCCTCTTGTGGCCACATCCAGGAAGACTGGCTATGGCCTTTTTGATAACATTAGCGACTGTGGTCACGGGAACATGAAGCTTTAGGGAGATGGTTTTGTAGCCTCTGCTGCTACCATGCTTGCTATTTGCCTTCTTCCTTTCCTCCTCAGACAATTCTCTGCTGTTCCTTCTCTTATCTATGTTCACTGCACTGCATACAATGACAGAAAATGCATGAGTGAGGTATACTTTTTTCCATTCAAATATGCTGAGTGACTGATGAGATTAAAAACGCTTGTGATACTAATTAATGTAAACAGCATGCTTGAGAGAACAATGACATCCAATAAAGCTTTTGAACATCTAACTTGTTACCAATAATTACGTCCATGCCATTTCAATTTGTTTTATTATTTACAAGAATATGTTAAGTCATACATTAAAACAAAATGTCTGTTTTATGGACTATGAAAAAAAATGATGACTGACATTTGCTTGTATCAGTTTCGACTTATTTCACAGCAAATTGGGATTCTTTGGAAAAAAGTTGAAAGGTAAATACTTATGGCTGTATCTATATTTTAGATATTACTCATATTACATGTTTTATCATGCAACTTTTCAAATTCGGTGGGATTACAGTTCCCAGAATTCCCAGCCAGTGGCCCAACATTTCAATGGGTGAAGAATATAAAAGAGGTTATATAATTTCAAACTGAAAGCAAAATCATAACCAAATCACAAATCTGCAATCATTTCTAATTTTAAATACGATTTCAAGTCCTTTCTCCAACTTCCCCTTCCAATGCTTTAATGTATTCTATTCAAAGCAGAATTAAATCAGGATAAACGCAGCCGAAGTAGCCTGTACAGGTGAAACCACTAAATTATTTTGTGAATTAATTTTGTGAATTGATTGTATCACTATATCAAGAAAACATTTCTTTTGGTAACTAGTATTACCTAATACATAGAATGCAAGTTTGGAAATTTTTAGAAATAATGGTGTCAATGGATAACCTTGTTCTTATTACCTCAGTTTCCTGTATGTCTTAATTAATCCACAGGATCATTATAGAGACATGGCTATCAAGCTACTGTAAAGCTCTTAATACAGCTCTATCAAACTTCATGCAGTTATAGAGAGGAAAAATAGATTATGATGTTGCTGCCAGTGAATGGAAAAAAACTAACTGCTCTCTATAAAAGGTCGTAGAATCGATCACTTGAAATTTACAGACACATCAATACAATGTTACAACAGGGAGATTTTCTTGAAAACTTTCAAACCATCTTGTTCTCCCAAGTAACAGCTCTGAAAATTGGTACAAAAAATATGAGTAAACTGCATCATCAGCTGGCAAATAAGAGGGCATGCAATATAATTGCTTATGTTTTTATAAAGCCAAGCAGTGGTGGAATGTTTTCTAAAAGTTATACAAAAAACATAAACTTTAACCAGCTGCCGCTTTGTAGATCTAGTAGCACAGCTAACTCAGTAAATATCTAACTCAAACACAAACTGCACAAGCAGACAAAAACTATCAGGGCTATATTCATTAGCATTCCACTCACAGTAATAGAAACATCAATATAACTGATGGAATGACTGCAGCTTTTTTCAGTGCATTGCATGGGCACATAAGAAGCAATATCACAGGATGTTTCAACTGCTTCAATGCCATGCTGAATCACTTTGATTAGCACAAAATCTTGCCAAAGCATTTTGCTTAAGTATCTTAACCAATATGCGGTGTATGACTGATAGTATATAAAACATGGCAGTTCTCAGGGGGAATGATCAGTGATTAACAAGAACATTACAAGTTTGCTGAGAAATACTGACATATAAGACAATCAGAATGGGCGCATAAATAAAACTCTACCAATATTGTAGTTTAATTGCTCCCACCTCAGCAAATAGTACAGAATGAGAAAAAAATAAAGTGAGCTTTTTTTTCTCAAGTAAAAATACCTTGTGATTCGCAAAGAAATGTATCTTTATAACTATACAGAAACGCCTAACTGCAAGCTGAAAGAACACATCAAACATTTAAATTATTAAATAATCCCTTGATTTTACACAGGCGGATCCATGGGGTTTTTTTAATGTATAAATTAACAGGATAATATCAACTGTGTACAGTACATATTAACCATGTAAATGTGTATGTGTGTAAATATACCATTTCATGGTATTTTGTTTGTTGTTTATTGTTTGTTTATTGGATTTATATGCCGCCCTTCTCCCAAAGGACTCAGGGCGGCGTACAACATTTAAAAAAAACACATATTACAAAAGTTAAAAAAATTAGAGTTGATATATAATTCTTTTCCATTGGTATATGCCAACTGCAAAACACCCAACAATTTTTACACAAGAAGTATCATTAATATTTATATGAAGAAGTCTCTAATGTTGCAGTCCAGTAGGTCTCATTGGAGTTATTGGAAATTTTGTTGTTCTACTTTGAAGCCCGAGAGATTTCAGATTTGAAAACCTAGGCCTAGTTTCTGTCTTCAATAAAATCTGAATCCCGTGATGATATGGTGAAGGGTAAACTGTATATAGGGATGGGTCATTGCTTAATATCAGAAGATGGAATATATGGCTATTCACATAAGTGCACTCCACAGGACAGATTAACAGCTCCAATTATAACTGTAATCAGTTTTAAAACTTTAATTAGGAAAGCTGGGGGAGAAAACTCACTGGTGAGAGTTATATATATCCTTTCTTTTTTAAATGACTAACCAATCCAGTCTTCATTTCCCTATCTAGTATACATTTAATATCTACCAAATTCCATATTTGGTCACCATCTATCTATTTTTCAAAGTTCCAAGCATTCTAACAACAAAATCAGCTAAGTCCATCTGGGCCAACACTTTAACATATTTCCTGTTTTAAATTCCATTGTAAGACAAGTATTTCTTTCATTTATTTGAACGTTTATGATGTTTCAATCATTGTGACTCTAAGTAGGTTTCAAGCAAAAACAATATGGTACAAAACCCCAATAATGATAGAACAAGTACAAATTAATTATCACTCTAATCATCCTAATAAGCATTAATCAAGCATATTCTTAATACCCTTAATCATCCCAGATACAACAACGAACTTCCTCAGTTGAACAATGAGAAAGAACGTTGGTCTTATCTGAATGTGTCTTTTCAGGGGAAGAGAGGGCGTGGTCACGTGTGGGTATTCTCCAAAGACTGAGAGTAAACTTCTTAAATACTCCTTCCTTCCATTCTTGTCCAGTTTTCTCGAAGGCGAACAATGGTACTGAAAACAAACACAACCAACAAAAACCCCGGGAACCACCCAGCCCTCCCCTTGGCCCCAACAACCTAAGTAGGGTGGGTCGTGACCACTCCCTCTCTTCCCCTGAAAAGATACGTTCAGGTAAGACCAACGTTCTTTTTCCAGTGGAAGAGAGGGAGGGGTCACGTGTGGGACATACCCAAGCTTAGTCCCAAGGAGAGAAAAACAACAACTATGGCCCAAGGGGAGTATCAGCTGCCACCCTCTGCAGGACCCTCCGACCAAAGGAAGCATCCGAGGCGAACGCATCTAGACGATAATGTCAGATGAAAGGTGTCGGTGACGCCCAAGTAGCTGCCCGACAAATGTCCTCAAAGGGAGCCCTAGTGGCTGTTATTCCCGACGGGACAGGATGCCCCGGCGCCCTATGGGTCCCCACAATGGCCTGTCGTAGCCAACAGCCAATGGTAGCCGAAGACACCCTTGCCCCCAACTTCCTAGGTTGGAAAGAGACAAAAAAAGCATCTGACCTGCGGACCCCCATAGTCCGCCGGAGATAAATGCGCAAAGCGCGACGAATGTCTAAATGGTGCAAGAGTCTCTCCCTATCACTAGATGGGCCCGGGCAAAAATCGGGCAGGATGATTTCCTGTGCCCTATGAAAAGGGGTGTTCACTTTTGGGAGAAAGGTAGGGTCAAGGCGAAGAACTACCCTACCCTGGTGAAAAAGGGCGTTGGTACTTACCTGATACGCCTCTTCTCATAGTGGGGGGAGGAGTATCCAGAATGGGTGTTGACTTTGTCCTCTCATGATTGGATGAGTCAGATAAGCTCTTTGGGTAACGCCCCCTGGCCAGCAGGACTACCCATTCTTTTGACGAAGAGCTCCATCCGACTCGTTGCACCATTCACTCCAGACTCTTAATTCAGTTCTTAGCTTTTATCGTCTTCAACATCAATATTTATATAACTTCATAAAACTGTGAACATAAAACTTAGTCGTACAAACATAGTCAGGGAGGGACTGGATACTCCTCCCCCCACTATGAGAAGAGGCGTATCAGGTAAGTACCAACGCCCTTTCTCCATAGTGAGGGGGGAGGAGTATCCAGAATGGGACGTACCAAAGCCTGCACGTCCCTAGGGAGGGAGACCCCAGAGGCCCCATGTCCCCCGCTTGTGCCAGTTGAGGCGTGGGCTCCGCCCTGTGAACCACCTGCAACGCCCTGCGTCCAAGAGGCCCTGCGTCCAAGAGGCTTTTGCCCTGCGGGGTAAAAGAGTCCAGTTTATGGTTCCTAGCAAAGGGAGAGGGGGAAGCCCACGTGGCTGCCCTGCAGATTCCGGCCAGGGCTGTCTGCGTGGCCCAGGCCCTGGATGTGGCTGCGCTCTGCGTGGAGTGAGCTGTGATATCATTGGTGTCTGTAAGCCCTGTGATTGGTATGCAGTGGCAACGCAGGTTTGCAACCACCTACCTATTGTGGTGGAAGTCACCCTGTTACCCAGGCCCCTATTTGGAAGGAAACAAACAGAGCTTCGGATTTCCTGACTGGCCTGGTTCTCCTGAGATAATCCTCAGGGCCCTCCTTATGCCCAGAGTGAGCCCCTTCTTTCCCCCCCGTCTGGACAGAAGTTGGGCAAATCAGTTCCTGGGTTTGATGGAAGCAGAAGCCCACCTTGGGATGAAGGGCGTAACCCCACTCTGTCTTAGTGGGGGAAGCAGAGACCCTCCCCGGTGGAGAGCTTGCAGTTCATATATCTGCCTGGCGGGGGGGATGGCCACCAGAAAGGCCACTGTGAGAATCAGGAACTTAAGGGAAGCTGTTCGTAAAGGCTCAGATGGAGCGCCTATTGGAGCGTCCCCTACCCTGTGTAAGTCCCAGGAATGGTACTTGAACGCTGCGTGCGGTTTGGGGTTGGAAGCCCCCTTGAGGAATTGTCTGACCACAGGAAGGTGAGTCAAGCTCTGGTTCCTGCCACGCAGGACAACTGGCGAGAAGTCTGGGACCTGTCTCCTAATTGTGTTAGAAGCTAACCCTCTGTCCCGGCCTGCCTGGAAGAGGTCCAGAATCTGAGGCACTGAGGCCTGGCTAGTATTGTGCCCCAGGGAATTACACCATGAGGCAGAGGCCTGCCACATGGAGCCATATCTACGCTCTGTGGAAGGTGTGCGGGCAGTCTGGATAGTCTGCATCACCCTGGGGGGGGGGGAGGGTCTTTCCCCAGGATGCTCCGTTCCAAGAGCTAAGCGGTCAGCTGGAGCCATTGACGGTCTGGGTGCTCCAGCGACCCCTGGTTAAGGGATATTCCCTCCTGGGGGATTCTCCATGGCCTCTCCGTTGAAGGCGACTGGAGCTCTGCAACCACAGTCTCCGGGGCCAGAGAGGCGCCAAGAGAACCCCTTCTGCCCCCTCCCGAAGGGTTTCCCATATGACCCTGGGGATCAGGGGTAAGGGCGGAAGGCATACCGACAACCCCTGGTCCAGGGGCTTCGCAGATCGTCCGCCCCTTCTGCCCCCCCCCCATGTCTGGTACCTGGAGATGACCCTCAGAAGCTGAGCGTTGAGGGCGTGGCGGATAAGTCGATCTCCGGGTGTCCGAAGCACTCTGCCATTTCCTTGAAGATTGCTGGCTGCAGCTTCCGCTCCAAACTGTCCCCTTGGTCCGGCTGAGCCAGTCGGCTCTGATGTATCCCACCCCTGCTATATGTTCTGCCCTCAGCGAAAGTTGTCTAAATTCATAGGCTATCTGAGGTGCTTCTGCGATCTCTCATAGTCGGGCATCCCATTCTGAGTTTGTGGTGGGTTCTGGCATGGGGACCAGCCTATCTGACCCTTTTTTCCCCCCGGCCATAAGGGTGCTATGATTCTATGGCTAGGATTAGCGCAGAGATATTCTGAATGTAAACACCGATGGAGTTTAATGGGCGGCCACTAGAGTGTGTGTAACGATGAAGTGAGGGAAGCTAAGGCTCACAATAAAGGCCTGCCACAACGGTAAATTAATAATAATAACAAGAATCCCAACAACAATAATAATAATAAAATAAAATACAAAAAGGGGGGCAACTTCCCGCCTGATAAAACCAAGAAAGATTAAGGAAACAATTGGTCCCTTGCTGGGAGAAAGTGGCCCGAAGGTGACAGGCAGCAGGGGTAGAGCCGAACTATTTAACTCGTGCTTGGCATCTGTCTTTACCAGCAGGGATAAACTATCCAACCTATCAAAAACAGCACCCCAAATTCAGATTAGGAACCCAAGATGAGATAGGGAAGAAATGGTAGCCTGTCTATCTTAGGCAAGGTCCAATTCCCAGGACCGGGTTACACCCCAGGGATCTGAAGGAGCTGGCGGATGAGATCTCCAAACAACTGAAACTATATCTATCAGAGCTCCTGGAGTACCGGAGAACCACTATAGAATTGCTGATGTGATTCCCCCCCTTCAGAAAGTGAGAAAACCGGCTCGAGAGCCCAAAGCCAACATGGGTTTGTCAAAAACAGATCATACTAGACTAGCCATAATGAATGTTGTGTTTTATAGTTAATTTTTTATTCACGTTTCTTTTATGTCTTGTTTTGCACTCCCTTCCCCCATTGTTGTAAGCCGCCCTGAGTCCCCTCAGGGAAAAGGGCGGCCTATAAATGTTCAATAAATCTAAATCTACAAATCTTCTTAGATTACGGTGACAACCCTAGTGGACCATAGGAATGCCATTGATATAGTTAACTTGGACTTCAGCAAGTCCTGATAAGGTAGACCATAACCTACTACTAGATAAAGTAGAAGACTGAGGATTAGACCTAGTCACACCAGGTGCCTTGGTAACTGGTGCACACACCTGTACTCCTCAATGGGACTGCCTCTTCATGGAGGGAAGAGTGCAGTGAGTCCCCCAAGGCTCAGTGTTGAGCCCAGTACTCTTCAACATCTTCATCAGTGATTTGAATGAGGGTGTTAGGTGTGTAAGCTAACATTTGGGATAGCAAAATAAATGCCATGATAGTAGTACTGTTTCTTTAAGAACTGCTGTTATCTCAAGCGGTCATGAGAAGGAGCCAGAATGACTGTTAGCTCTCTGTTTGTTAAATGCTGATGGGGGGGGGGGGGTCATCAGGTTAGCAGGTGACCCCAAGCTGGCAGGAATAGCCAGCACTTCAGAATACAGGCTAAAGATACAGAAGGATCTTGGTACCCTTGAACATTGGGCACTACCTAGGGAAATGGGATTCAAAGAGGTAAGGTTCTACCTTTAGGCAACGAAGGTGAAGTGCACAGGTACAGAATACCTTGCTCCATAGTAGTAACTGTGAAGGGGATCTTGGAGTCCTGGTGGACCACCCTTTAATATGAGCCAGCGGTGTGCAATAGCTGCCAGAAAACCTAACACAGTTTTTGGCTGCATAAACAGAGGAATAGAATCAAGCTCCCGTGAAGTGTTCATCCCCCTTATAAGGCCTTGGAAAGGCCAGATTGGAATTCTGCATTCAATTTGGTCACCATGATGTAGAAAGGATGTGGGGGTTCTAGGGAGAGTGCAGAGAAGAGCAACAGAGGGATCAGGCTGGAAGCTAAAGCCTATGAAGAACGGTTGCAGGAATTGGGCAGGTCTAGTTTACTGAAAGGAAAGACTAGTGGAGACGTGATAGCAGTGTTCCAATGTCTCAGGGGTTGCCACAGGGAAGAGGCAACCTGATTATCCTCCAAGGCATCTGAGTGCAGAATTAGAAGTAATGGGTGGAATCTAATAAGGAGAGAAGCAACTTAGAACTGGGGAGAAATTTCCTGACAGTTAGACAATTAATCAGTGGAACAACCTGCCTCCGGGCGTTGTGAATGCCCCAACAGTGGAAGATTTTTAAGCAGCTGTTGGATGGTAATAGCAATAGCAGTTAGAATTATATACTGCTTCATAGGGCTTTCAGCCCTCTCTAAGTGGTTTACAGAGTCAGCTGTTAACCATTGAGCTACAGGGCTGACTAGTAATGATAGCCATTTGTCTGAAATGGTGTAGGAATTTCTGCTTAGGCAAGGGGTTGGGCTAGAAGACCTACAAGGTTCCTGCCCCCTCTGCTATTGTATTGCATAGTATTGTATTGTATAGCATTTGCTCTTTGCCTATTCACCCCCACCCTTGGAAAGCCTTGGGGGAGGGGGGTAATCTCTAACCTGATTGGAGGTTCTTCTGTCTCTCCCTGGGGGCTGAATACTCTTCCTTGGCTTGGCCACGTGGGCCCCCTCCCCCCTTCTTTCCAAATGGTTTTGCAAGGCAATTGCCATCGCCCCGCCCTCAGAACTTAGCCACAAAAAACAGCTTTTGTTTTGCCTCCTACTCAGGGACTTCCCGCCCCTCCCCCCTCCTTCTCCTACTCAAGGAGAATTTTCTTAAGGGTGAAGGAGACTTAGCCCCCCCCAAAAAACACAGCTCTTGCTGGAAGCCTTTTTCTGATGGCATTCTCGCCAAGTCTCTTTCTCCTCCTTAAAGGAGAGTGTCCTTAAAGGGGGGGGGGGCTTTTCCTGTTACTATGCAGTTAGAAAGGGAGAGAACGGGCTTTTAGGCAGGATTTCTGAAGCACCAAGCCGAAGGGAATCCTCCTCTGGGAGGTGAGGAGTTCTCAGGTTGGGGGGGGGGGGTTCGTGCAGTCTTGATTCATCTAGGAAGTAGGGGGGGGAGATCCACCGCCTGCCTCTAACTCCCTTAACAAGCCTCCTGTTGGCCCTTTGCTGCATCCCCCGCCCTTGGCTAATGCCTCTGCGATGGTTTCTCACCTTTCAAGGGCTCCACAAGCCTCCGGTTGTGGCTGGAGGGCTGAGAGTTGAGGCTCTGCCTGCCTCCTGAGCTGCTGGGGGCAGCCATCTTGGACCATGTGGTTTCAAGATGGCCCCGGCTCCAAATTCAAACGGCTCCTCCTTGCTGGAGCACATGGAAATGGCTTTTGCCTTTGCAGGCTTGCCATGGCTGCAGCTCTCTCCCCTGTCTTCCGCAGCTCTATCTAAGCCTTTCCGGCTCTCACCTTGTCGGCTGCCAGCACAGGTGTTCCAGGGTATTTTAGCCAGCTTCGTGGCTCAACCCGAGGGGAGCAGAGGAGCGCTTCTGCTCCTGATTAGCCTCTGCATCAAGGGCTGCTTCTAGGAAGCATATTGCCCTCTCCTCCTGCCTGCCCGGCAATTGTCCTCCCTGAGTGACTCCGTCTCACTCAGTGGCCAGGGCAGCGTGCCGCCCCAGGGGGCTTGTGGCAGTCCAGTCCTTGCAGGAGGAGGCTGTGTGCGATGAAGGGAGGCAGGATTCGCCGGATCCAAGTTTATTTTCCTTACTCCTTTGTAAATTACTGGAGTTACTGAGTAGTGCAACTTTTCCTTGAGGAGATGAGTCAGAAGAATGGGTAGTCCTGCTGGCCAGGGGGCGTTACCCAAAGAGCTTATCTGACTCATCCAATCATGAGAGGACAAAGTCAACACCCATTCTGGATACTCCTCCCCCCTCACTATGGAGAATGGCAAAGGTCATCCTTGGATGAAAGAGCGGCCAGCTCAGAAATACGCCGGGCCAAGGTAATCGCCACCAGAAAGACTACCTTAAGGGACAAGACTCTCAGATGAACAGACCGGAGAGGCTCGAACGGAGGCCCAACCAAGGCCCTCAGAACTAGGGGCAGATCCTATGTGGGGAACCTGTGTATAGGAGGGGCCCCCGAGCTCTCCAGAAACACAAACAGGTTGGAGTAGTGGCCCTGACTGCGTTCCAAATGAGGAAACGCCTCCACCGCCTGAATGTCGAGAAGGTGTCTTATAGCCTGATCCATCAGACAGCGGCGCTCCAGGCTCCAAGATGGAAGGAACGACCTGAAGAGATTCGGAGGGATGGAAAGGAATTCTAACCTGAATCCTTGACGAACCGTGGACCTGACCCAAGCGTCCAACGTGATCTTGTCCCACTGATCCACATATAGGGACAGGCGGCCCCTATGGACGACTCGGGTTCAAGTCACTTTCCTCTGCGGTAGGGGCGACCGCCGCCACCCCAAAAGGGCCACCGGGACTGATGCTAGAATTTGTTCCGGTCGTGGTAGGCTGGCCGGGAGACCTGCCTGTCTGACCTGAAGGAAGAGAAACACTGATGACGGTCAAAGTCGGGAGCTCTGTAAGACTGCCTGCGATAAGGGTGAGACCAAGACTCGTTCTTTTTGGTGTTGGACGGGAACACCTTTTTCTTGTCTTTGTTCTCGACCAGAATGGGGTCGAGAGCCTCCCCCAAAAAGTTGGGACACTTAAATGGGGCAGCTGCCAGATTCCACTTGGCCTTGTTATCCATATGCCAGTTACGAAGCCACAGAAGGCTGCTGGATGCGAATTTAGCAGTGTGCAGGGTAGCATCAGCAGAGAACTGCGAGGCAGCTATGATCTTAGTAAGGTCTTGTTGGAGGCGCTCATCCTGGATCGGGATTCGATCCTGGAGCTGCCTGAGCCACATGACCATAGTACGATTAAAGTACGAGGCTGCCGCCGCAGATTTAATGGTCCAGGCAGTGCCATTAAAATTCTTCCTTAAGGTAAGCTCAGTATGCTTATCCTCAGGTTTCAATTTATCTGCTGCATCCCTGGACACCACCGGGGACGAGGAGACCAGGGTGGCAACCAGGGTGTCAATGGTAGGCAATTGAAAGGCCTAAGCAAAGACCTGTTCCACGTTGTAGAAGCAGCGGTCATTACTCCCCGGGTTGGAAAAGTTGGAAGGCCGGGCCCACTGGTTAGTCAGAACCTCCATAAACAAAGGGGGAGCCGAGATCTCGTTAGTGGCCATATTAGAAAACATGGCCATATCCAGGTCTCTGGGTGGGGGCATTGTGGGATCCCCAGTCCATATCTTGGTGGTTTTCCTCGCCTTGGTCAGCAAGGTCTTGAACATGGTGGGAGAAAACAGGCACGAAGAGGATGGAGGATCGGGAGGAGCTGCATCCTCGTCCTCTGAAAACCCCATGTCCTGGAGATTCTCTTCACCCAAGACGGAGCCCTCGCTAACTATGGATGGAGAAGATGCCCTATACTGCTGGTGGCCATGGCCGCCCTGGGATCTAGAGGATTGGGAGCTTCTGTCCCGCTGGGCAATGCCCCTAGAAATGGCTGCAGAAATAAGCCTCTTAATTCCCTCAGGGAGATGATCCAAGTCCTCGAAGTCCTGATAAGCCAGACTTGGACCCTGAGGGGCCAATCTACATGAAGAGTGCATTGACCTAGAAGTCCTTTCCGAGGGGTCTGCCGGAGCATCCCTAACCAACCCTGAAGAGACCGAAGGGGAAGGAGAACCCCTGCACCTGGAGTAACCTCGAGATCTGGCCGGGGAGGCCGAGGGAGAAGACAGGATGAACTCCCTAGGGGAGATAGAATGAGCCAAAGAAGGCCTGATAGGGGATTGGGACCTGCTGGCCGAGCTAGGCCCAACTGGCCTGGCCTGCTTTTCGGCCCTGGCAAATGTCTTTTCTAAGGCCTTGTGCCTCCTGCTCTCCTCCCTCTCGGTGGCCCTAGAGGGACGTTGCGCTGCCACCAGCTTGGTTGAGGGACCCCTGGATCCGGACCCCAGACCCAGTTCTTCCCTCACCATCAAAGGGCTTTCCCTGGGGCTGCAGCAATAAATTTTAAAGGAATGAATTTAGAATCGCCAATTAGCCAAAATATCAGCAGTAACAAATGAAGGAACATTTGTTCCTACCTAAACCAACTCAAACCAGTGCTTGGACCAACAGACTGAGAGGAAACTGGGCAAGAATGGAAGGAAGGAGTATTTAAGAAGATTGGTCTTTGGACCAATCAGGCTTTGAGAATACCCACACGTGACCCCTCCCTCTCTTCCACTGGAAAAAAGACTGATGCTCAATAAAAAAGATCAAGATCAATTCTTCTTCCCACTCAAGTGCTGTGACTAACAAAAGTTGTTTCAAATACAGCTCCCAAGAAATATCTGCTCTTCTCCCTGCTACAAAATTGCCACAGCAGAGTGATTTATAAAAATGTTTCTGTAACAGGGAATTAGGACCTTTGCTCCTGTGAGTAGACTTCCAATGCTTTACTCCTTCTATATTTTTTGGCAAACACTTCAAGAAATCTAATTTAATCATTGCTCTCCCCTTACAGAAAAACCTATTAAGATTATAAACAGGCTAGCCATGAACCTCTCTGTAGCAGCGAAGCAAGACATTTATAGCTAAACCATGGAAACCACACAGTATTAACATGCTCAATATAGATTGAGGGAGGCGAAAACCTAAGCAAGACCGATTCTTGGGGAACAAATGTCGTTGAAAAAGCCTTCCATAATATTGTGATTTTAGGAGACTTTTTCCAGGAGCGGGAGTGGCTTGTGACTAACAAAAGTCTCCATGGGTGAATAGGCAGAAATATAAATTTAATAACGTAAGTAAATAAATAAATAAAACAGACCCATTAAATAATCAAGTTAAACTGAAGGCATTCAAGTTAATGTTTAACAATAGTGAACTGTTCTGACCCCCACCCCACCCCACCTTGTCGGTTTAAAAACGAAAGCCAAACAGAACTTCAAAGGAATATTTTTATCAGTCCCGGCTCTTGCTGGTTGCAAGCCCAAAATAAACACAGATACATGCTCTGGCAACAAATGCAAAAACGAACTCTCACAGCAAACCACTTCTCCAAGTTGGTTTCTCTGAATCATGAACACAAATGGGGAACGTTGACTAGAACACAAACGGAACGGAATGGAACATTGACTTCTGCAACTAGGGCGTGGCACCATCCGTCTTTTATCCGCAGGAGGAGATCCTAACAAGCCACAGCTGCTCATTATCCTTTCCTGTGAGTCGGTCAGCCCTTCTCCTGCATGCATCCCGAAACAACTCACAGGAGGTTTCTGCCGAGTCACAACAGTGAACTATATGTACGGTAAATACAGGATATATAACCTCGTGACCCGTCAAAAGCGTGAACGTCATAAGCGCGCCGACAACACCGCGGCGCTAAAAGCGCGATTTCAAAAGCGCGCCGACAACAGCGCACTGACAGAAGCGCGATTTCATTTAAGGTAAGATTTACAGATAGGTTGAGGGTTAGGTTGAGGGTTAGGTTGAGGGTTAGGTTGAGGGTTACGTTACAGCGCGCTTCTGTCGGCGCGCTTTTGTCGGCGTGCTTTAGGGCTAATTAGTCGCTAATTCATCGCACGGTTTTGTCACCACGCTTTAGACACCGCAGTTTAGTCAGGCACACTTTTGTTGTGCACGCATTTGTGGTGGAACCATATAACCTATATTAGAGCTTAAGAATCTCAACAACTACCGGTATATGTAAGCTAAAAGAACACAATTAACATGATCATGGATGTTGGGTCCCTTGGCTAGGAAATACAGTTCAACGCCATGCCTACACAATCCCTAGAGTTTGACACAACTGGACAGGGGAAACCTTTATTTCTTTTTTTAAAAAATATTTAATTTATGAAAGAATTCCTTGATTTTACCACAGGCAAATCCTTTTTTTTTACTTCTAATCAACAGATAATATAAATTGATTCTTTCTAACTATTCTCCCCCCCCCCCATTTATTATGAAATGCTTTAAGATGGACTATGGTATAATGGAGTCAATAATTTACTGAAGAGATCCTGTCACATTATAACCCATATATTCCCCAGAATTTAGCATTTTGCCTCGAAGCAGCTGTCTATTATCTGAATACCAGCTGCTGTTAAATTAAATTTGTACATGATTTAAAAAGACATAGGTGCACATATGCATATAAAAGAATAATTCAATTGTTAAGAAACCATTATTGTGGAGAGTAAGATAAATGGACAGAGATTTAAAAATGTGCTTTTAATCCATTTTAAACCAGTCAATTTAATCCTTTCTAAGAGTTCTGGATAATGCTGAGAAACATGAGGAATTTGTGACCTGAATGAAAAGATGAATAATAATAATTAACAGCTTGTGCGGAGATCAGTCATAGGCTATCATCTTGAAGGTTTATGAAAAACCTATTTCTGTATCATTCCCATCACAATGCAATGAACTACATAATTTAAGAATCCACCAATCCTTCACTTAAATTATTCCTTTCTCTTTTTAACTGAAGCAAGATTGTCAAATACTTCAATTACTATAAGCGGAAGTTATATGTACATAATAAACTGGCTATTTATTAATTTGAAACATACAGGTAATTCAAGCAAATCAATGGAACCGAAAAGGCCAGAAATGAAATCCTTTATGTAATTACCAAAGAAATATCATAAGAAAAGCACTAAAAGCGCTATTATTCAACAGATAGTTTTGGCTCTGACCGTAGCTAACTGATGTGATGTCCTTGTCTTCTGAACCAAATTGGGATTGGACTTTTAGTTGATAAGCAATGCAGTCATTAAGCGAAGCACCATCTGGATTCAGATTTATGACCATTTGTACCACAGTCATTAAGGAAATCATGTGGTTGTTAAGTGGATCATGCAGTTGTTAAAGAAAATCCAGCTTGTTTGGTTGACTTTGCTGGTCAGAAACCGGCTGGCAACTTTCCAAATTGACGCTGCAACCATTTTAAATGTGAACTTGTTTACCAAGTGACCAAATTGCGATCACAAGGTGAAGCTGGGTCAACTTTTCCCAAAGCTTCGTAAGTTTGAACCATTGTTAAATGAACATCATGTCAAAGATTACATGCACACCTAAAAAAAAAAATGAGTATCCCAGAGCAGCTTCTGCTACTAAATTGAGAATTGAATCTGGATCTCACTTTTTCAACTCTTCCTAATTGTTGCACCAGGCTATTTTTCAATTTTTTTCAATGTTCAGGAAATGCATGTTCTCCATCTTTAAAATTTCATCAGTTATTGCAACTGTAGAATAGACAATATAAAAATATAAATATAACCTATGCAATACATACTCATCTTAGAATGTCAAATTTGTGAAGGAAAAGTTCCCAATTTCTTTTTATGTTTTCCCATTTTCCTGTCTTTCTTCAAAAATCTTTCTCGAGATTAGAAAAAAATACTTATATAGGTTATAAATATAAATCTTTCAAGTCCATGCTTCACTTACACAGATACTTGTTTCTTTTAAATAATCATGTACTATAATCCTTAGATTTATATAAAATATGAGACATCCAAAATGCCATCCCAAGAGCTAGTCATACAGCATCCTGAGGTGTTGCCAAGGCTATAGTATTCTAGAAAAGAATTCTCCATAGTGAGGGAGGAGGAGTATCCAGATTGGCTTGACCTTGTCCTCTCACTGATTGGATTGAGTCAGATAAGCTCTTTGGGCTCCGCCCCTTGGCCACCAGGAAGACCCCAGTTATTGACTCAATCCACTCACTGGAAGGTGCACCATTCTGGATCTCCAGTAATTTACAAAGGATTAAGGAAAATAAGCTTGGACCCTCTTGCCTCCCTGCATCGCGCAGTCTCCTCCTGCAAGGACTGGACTGCCACAAACCCCCTGGGCGGCACACTGCCCTGGCCACTCAGTGAGGACCTATGCTGGGCAAGCAGGAGGAGAGGGCACAAGCCTCCTGGAGGCAAGCCCTGCCGCAAAGGCTCTACAGGCGCAGGAGCGCTCCCCCGCTCCCCTCAGGGGTTGAGCCACGAACCGCGGCTTGTTAAAATGCCCCGGAGGGCCTGCGCTGGCAGCCATCCTCTGGAAGTAAGGAGGGCTTTGAGAATCTACCTCAGGAGAACCAGGCCAAGCAGGAAACCCGAAGCCCTGTTTGTCTCCTTCCAACCAGAGTCCCTGGGTAACAAGGTAACTGCCACTACAATAGGCAAGTGGCTGCGAACCTGCATTGCTTACCAATCACAGGGCCTACAGACACCAAATCATATCACAGCTCACTCCACACAGAGCGCAGCCACCTCCACGGCCTGGGCCACGAAGGCATCCTTGGCCAAAATCTGCAGGGCAGCCACGTGGGCTTCCCCCTCTCCCTTTGTTAGGAACTATAAACTGGACTCTTTTGCCTCGGCAGAAGCCTCGTTTGGCCGCAGGGTATTGCAGGCGGTCAACAGGGTGGGGGCCACGCCTCAACAGGCATGAGTTGGGGGGCATGTGGCCTCAGGGGTCTCCCTCCCTAGGGACTTGTAGGCTTTGGTACGTCCCAATCTGGATACTCCTCCTCCCTCACTATGGAGAAAGGGCATTGGTACTTACCTGATATGCCTCTTCTCATAGTGAGGGGAGGAGTATCCAGACCCTCCCTGACTATGTTTGTATGACTAAGAGTTACGTTCATGGTTTATGAAGTTATATAAATATTGATGTGGAAAACAATAAAAGCTAAGAACTGAATTAAGAGTCTGGAGTGAATGGTGCAACGAGTTGAATAGAGTTCTTCGCCAATAACTGGGGTCTTCCTGGTGGCCAAGGGGCGGAGCCCAAAGAGCTTATCAATGAGAGGACAAGGTCAACCCAATCTGGATACTCCTCCCCCCGCTATGAGAAGAGGCGTATCAGGTAAGTACCAACGCCCTCTTTTAAATCCAAGTGTCAACGAAACAATTGTCATATATACAGGTAAGTCAAATTATGTTTTAGAAAGAGACAAAAATGTCTCACAAAACAGAACATTGGAGCATATTGGCTGGGCAAGCTTTAATAAGGATTTTATCACATTGTATGGTTATATTGTTTTTGGAGTCTTTGATGGCACTCATCCTGTTAAGAAACAATGCATTTCCCCCATTAAAACAATTTTTGGCTCATCTATATTCCTGCATGAAATACTTCAGGATATGAAGCTGAGTCACCCTTACAACTGCATTTTGCGATAATATTTATAAAATGAATTACAATGCCTTTTGTTCCAAGGCAGTAATTTTCCTTTACATTTGCAATGAATATTCGGGATGATTTATAAATCTAACCCTAAAGATTAGTTTCACAGAAGGAAAACAGCTTTTCAGGAACATTTATACACCGTACAGTGTCACACTGACAACAAAGCATTAGAGATATGGAAAATAAGTTATTGAGATCCATATCACAAGCAGTAACTCTTTTGAACTAGAGAGATTAGGAAAATAACAGTCTTGCATAGGAATGTACAGCTCAAAAGAAAAGACTCAACTCTTTTCTTTTGCTCAACTCTTAAAACTGCTGTTTACATTTAAAAAAAACAATGAATATATTCAAAGATTTATGTGCAGAGGTTCTTCTACAAAATGATACTCCTACTTAACATTAGATATACATTTAAAAGATTAAGATTGCAAATGAATTGACTTTAAGTCATAGCTTTCCAGTGAATTAAAGTAAGTACAATCTATTATGTGGGGATATAAAATCACCACTTGACTAAATGACAAGCTCATCTATGATATCAGACTAGGGGAGAAGTATGGATTATTCTTACAGATAGCTAAGTAACATAAGAATATATAACATTTAGAAGTAGGCTTTTATCTACAAAACAAGATTATGGCTATGACTGTAGTAGTAATTCACAGTTAATTAATGATATATTATTTCACACTAATTTTTACAATGTAGTAACATGGATAAACTTTCACAGATTACTAGCAAGTAGAGAGTGAATGTCGCCCTAGTGTACATCACATAATCATCAAGAAAATATTGTATGTATGTATGTATGTATGTATGTATGTATGTATGTATGTATGTATGTATGTATAAAATCTCTCTGCAGCAGACATTAAGAACAAGGATCTCACTAACTTAAGTAGACTAAAGCTGAAATCGTACAACATTTTCCCAGGAGTAAGTCTCCAGAAGACTGCCTGGGGGTGCTGGCGAGTACAGGACAGCATTGGTGGCAGAATGCAAGGTGCCAAAATTGTAAAAATGGGGGAGAAGATAGGTGTATGGAGATAGGTGAAGTGCAGGGCAGAAGTGTGGTTTAATGACCCCAACCAGGGCTCCAGATTGCTGTCACTACGTAGTGTAGTTACCAGATGTTTCACCTAATCATCACTTTGCTTTCCAATGGTAATGTAGGTCCCAGTTGAAGTTGTTAAGTGAGGACTATCTATTTATATTTAATTTTGTATGTTCAACCCTCATAGCATTTGTTGTCTTTTAGTAACTGCTCCTGAGTACATGTGAATTTATGCTTCAGTAACTTCAATAACCTAGACATCTTGTCTTCTATTAAACAACATACTACTCATATAAAACATTAGACAATCAGTGACGGTTGAGTCACCATCTCAGAGGTATTTCCTTACCTAAACAGAGAAACAGAATGACCATGGCAGACAAAAAAGTATTGCAAGTAGGACTGACTTCTGATTTCCTGCCAGCTTCCCCACTGTTTCCTTGTAGAAAACTAACAAGGAACATCAGAAATCCTTCCTTCCCTTCCTTCCTCCTTCCTCTTTTTTTTCTTTTTTCTTCCTTTCTTCTTTCTTCCCTCCTTTTCTTTCCCTCCTCTTTTCCCTCCCTCCATCTCTTTTCCTTGCTTCCCTTCCTTCATCGCTTCTTCACTCCCTCCCTATTCCTTCCACCCTTTGATCCTTTTCCTTCCCCCTCCCTTCTTTCTTCTTCCTCCCTTCTTGTCTTTCCCTACTTCCTTTCTTCATTTTCTTCTTTCCCCTTCCTTCCTCACTCCTACATTCCTCTCATCCTTGCTTCCTAGAAGTCCTGCAGACTTCCCCACTTACTTTGTGGGAAACTTGCAGAAAGAAAGTCATTGGGGAAGCCAGCAGGAAATTGCAAGTCTAGGGCCAGAGGTAAAAGTGGCTGCTGCCAGGGAGGAGAATGAGGGGATGTACAAGAAGTGCTGCACAGATTAGGAAGGTGCAGGAGGATGTAATGTAAGCTTGGAAGGGTGTACAAAAGTTGCCACACAAATCAGGGAGGTGCAAGAGTTGCCACATAGGTCAAAAAGAAAGCATGGGATGCAGAAGAGATGTCACACAGGTTGGCATGGGAGTACAGTGGTACACAAATGGTTGGCCTCGCACGAGCACAGAGGGGCAGGAGAGGTTGTGAAAGAGGCTTACCTGATGAACTTTCTTATTGGTTTCCCATTCCCTACTGGCTTCCCTACTAACTTGTGGGAAACTGTCAGAGAAAACTGGAAATGCAAATCACATGACTTGAGTGGTATTGAAAGCAGTCATAATAAATTTCATTCCCTCGGAAATAAGGAATCCTGGCATTCTGCATGCTTGTCCATTTCAGGTACTTGGGTCAATAATTATTGCCCTATGATGCACCATTTCCTGGTAGATGCATTACCAGAACTACCCTATATAACTCCACACAGAAGTAAGTTTTCTGAGTCACTCTTTAAAAAAAAAAAAACACCAGTGAGGCAGAAAACAAAAAACCAGATTTCAAAACCATCAATTGCAGGAAAATGATAATGTCTATATTCACTTCACTCTTCTCCCTTCTGTTAGCAACAATATATTTATTTTCAACTCCCATGCCTTTAAATTCATTGGAGGCATGCCACATTGTTCGACATGATCATCATTCACAGCTATTGTTAAAAAAACACTATTATAATGAGTGCTACTTTTTTCAAGATCACTGGACAATAGACAACATTTCCATTACAATAAAAGAATAAACACTGAACTATTCTGCTGCAAGCTTAACATTGTTTTTAAGTGAAGCCACCCAACTGCACTTAGTTTTACTGATAAATTATTCAAATTTCATACAGCTAAATTTTCTTTCTTTTTTTAAAGCTTTGTACGTCTCAATTCATATTCAAAAAATGATCCTACTGAAACTCTATTATTTTAAAGCATAGTACAGGTGAAACTCGAAAACATTTGCACGATATTCTAATTTTTCAAGTTTCACCTGTATATATCACACAATCTACATCCAATAAAAATGATGCTAGTGAAATTCTGATTTTATTTTATGCCTGACTTTAATATTTCTGTCCTTCTGTCCCATGTCTATTCCCCACATACATTCAATTTAAAAAAAATCTACTTGGACCTGAAGTAAATTGACCTGATTGGATAAAACAATAAAATTGTCCAAATATTTTTATACAACATTATAGAATCATAAGATTAGAAAGAGATCTTGGAGGACTTTTGGTCCAATGCCCTAACCAGGGCTGGAATCCTCACACCATCCCAAATGACTCTCCAACAACTTTTCTTTGAACTCCTCCAGTTACAGAGCATCAACAATTCCAGGAGACAGTCTGTTCCACTGCTTAATAGTCCTTGCTGTCAGGAAATTATTCCTTATTTAGAGTTTGGAGCTCTTTCTGTAAAGCTGCTGCCCGCTGGTTCTACCCTGGAGCATTACAGAGAACAAATCTACATCCTCTTCTATGTCACAGTCATTCAAGTATGGAAGATCGCTATTAGCCTTTTCTTCTTTAGCTAAACATAACTAGTTTCTTTAACGATTCTTCACAGGTTTCAGCCTCCAAGCTTTTACAGAACCATAGAGATAACCTTGGAGAAACAAAGTAGTAGCAGTGGTTGGCAAAAAATGAATTAAGTAGATGAAAGAAATAAGACATTGGGGGGGAGGGGAACCAAAGTGAGCCCACTTAGACTTTCTTTCAAATAAGAGAGAAGGAAAGAGAAATGCTGTGAGATTTTTAAGATTCTGTCCAAAAACTATAACTTTTTGTACAGGTGGTCCTCGACTTACACCAGTTCATTTTAAAATGGATAAAAATTCCTCACCAGCTGTAAACACTTTCTCTTCAGTTTCCTTCCGTTTTGGAGCCGCCCCTACTTCGTCAGCCTGGCAGCTGAACTTTTAACGCCAGCTGAGACATCTTCTCCTGCATTAATCAGGGACTTTGAGATGTCCCTGTGATCAGCAGAACGTAGTCTTCCTGTTCACTGTCTCTATGGGACGGTTTAGGTCCGATTGGACCACCCAGCGATGAAAGTATTGGCGGAGATCTCGGAGCGTCGAGATCGGGCGACCATTTCGTAGCGACGTAGGCTCCTCCTTCCCCAGCATCGTTCTTGTACTGTATATAGTATCTGAATACAATATCATACCTGTATTGATGTATACAATATTGTACTGATTCTTTTGATTTCTTTAACACACTGTTGGCTCATGCTTAATCTGTTGTCTAACAAGACACCCAGATCCTTCACACTATTACTGCTAAAACAAGTACCACTTATATTGTAGATCTACATGATTCTTCTTGAGTGCAGTTTCTTACTACTAAACTGCATTTTGGTGGAAAAGCCCTATGTTCAAGTCTATTAAATTTATTTTGAACCTTGAGTCTCTCTTCTGAGATGTTATTAGTTCCCTTCAGCTGTGGTGTTTGTGAATGTGCTGTTTATCCCTTGTTGTTGCTAGTCGCAAAGTCATGTCCAACCCATCGCGACCCCATGGACAATGTTCCTCCAGGCCTTCCTGTCCTCTACTATCCCCCGGAGTCCATTCAAGCTCACAGACTGCTTCAGTGACTCCATCCAGCCATCTCACTGTTGTCCCCTTCTTCTTTTGCCCGCAATCATTCCCAGAATTAGGCTGTATCCATACTATCATCCAATCTAGATATATAGAAAACCGACAGCAGAAAAAGACCTAGTGATCCATTTAGTCTTTCCCTTAAAGATGTTTTTTCAATTTATTATTTTTAATTATTTTTAATTTTAATTTTTGTTGGATGACAGACATGTGTTTATCACAAGCGTATTTAAACTTAGTTACTGATGATCAATCTAATCATTCATAAAAACATTAAAGAACAATGAGCCCAGGATAAAACACTGAGATACCCACCTGCATACCTTCCCGTAGCCATAAATTCACTAAAGACCCTTGACTGGGTCAGTTATTCAACCTACTGAAATCAATCCGATAGTGAGTCCATCCAAAATTGCTCCATTGTTATCAAGGAATCAATTGAGGTCAGCTTCATCAAATGTTTTACTGAAGTCTAGATGTTCAACATCCACAGCAATCTCTGGTCTACTAGTGTATTCAATTTGTCTACTAATAAATTCACTTTGACAAAAAAAAAACATAACAAAAAAACAGTAAGATTAGTCTGGCACAACCTATTTTTAAGAAACTCATGCCAGCTTCTAGTTTGTTTGTCCCTTGTTTCTCTCTAAGAGCTTGCAAACCTACTGTTTAATTATTTTTTCTAGTATTTTTCCAGGTACCAACATCAAGCTGACTGATTTGCAATTACCTGATTTTTTTTCCCTTTTAAAAGACTGAAAGATAGCTTTTCTACCCCTTCTCCAGTACCCAAATATAGTTCTCAAAATATTATCCTTAATAATTCTGAGATCACATCCACTAGAATGTAATCTATTTGGCCCTGGCAACCTAAATTTATTCAAAGCATCTAGGGTTCCCGTCACCACTTCCCAGCCTATTTTCATCTGCATTTCTTTTCTGCCCATTATGACACTGTTTCTGACATAACGGACCACTTTTCCTTCAGTAAAAAGACTGATGCAAAATAGAAATTAAGCAATTCAGTCTTCTCCCTGTTGTTCACGATATTGCCATCTTCTCCATCCAGTATACCAAGATCTTCCAGTTGTTCCACACCTAAACAAATAAACTGTTCTGTTATTTTTGGCATTCACTGAAAGCTTCAGCTTATTCTGAGCCATAGTCTTCTAGATCTTATCCTTATAGATTAGGGCTACTTTTTAATTTTCTTTGGTTGTATGCTTTCCATTTGTTTTAAAATAGACCTTTTCATTCCTCAGTTTCTTAGAGCAGGGGTCAGCAACCCACGGCTCTGGAGTCGCATGTGGCTCTTTCATCCCTCTGCTGCAGCCAGTCAGCACCACAATTTTAAGAGGAGCTCCTGGTTGAGGGGGAGCAGGGCGCGACAAGAGGAGACACTATGGCAAGAGGCAGATTTTTCGGTCAGCTCCACAATTGATAGAGCTTTCGGTTAGGAAAGGTAGAGGAAAAAGGACAGCATGCTAGAAGGGGATACTACAGTGGGGGAACCGGACTTCTAGCTGGCTCCAGAATTGAATGGGGTGGTTCCGGTTAGGACATTTGTGGCTCTTTGAGTGTTTAAGGTTACCGACCCCCATCTTAGAGGGATCATTATGCAACCGTACTAGTCTCATTAAATACCTTTCTTCCCTTTTCTCTTTGGTATTTATGTTTGGAACTTAATTATCTCATTTTTCATGATCCCCACACACATAAACACATTATTTGTCCCTTCAGGATGTCAAGGTATTGAATCCTTCCTACTATCCAATTACGTTACTGAAGTCAGCTCTTTTGAAATGTAGAATACTTACAGATTACATTCAGTTCAGTTTCTTTAGGGGGAAAAAACCCTATATACTTCAGTACTATATTCCAATCATGAATTCCAGTTCACCTGATTTTAGCGGTATTTGAGTTGCCACCTTTTACCGCAACCTCTCGGGAATAGGGCGGCATACAAACCGAATCAATCAATCAATCAATCAATCAACCTGGAACTCTTTCTGCTGGTTCCCCCAACTCTGAGCAATAATGTAAAGAATCTGAGTTCTTTAGTGTCATCCTTCTTAGGCTTCCCTGTTGCATCTTCTGAGGAATTTGTGAGCATTCTTTCCTTCTTACTACTTCCTTCCTGCCTTTGGCCTAATGCTTTGAGTATAGTTCTGGATATTGGTCTCCCGCCTCCTCCTGATTTAAAGCCTGACTCTTTGTGAGATGCTGCCCACTCTGCATATAAAATAGTGGTTTACTATGGCATCCTTGTCTGCTCCTCTTTAATGCATTTCATTCAAATAAAGGCAAAAAAAAAGGATTCTTTTTTCATTCTTGCAGATGGTACAGTGACTTGTTTATTTGGATTGATTGAAATGATTTTACACTAATAATCTACCATTCCACATTAAACACCTAGCTAACTCATAAGATTTTACCATAAAAGACACTAATGATACAACAATTCTTCCATGTCAAAAAATCACGCCAAGTATAACAACAAAGTGTCATTTTAAATGAAGAATCTCTTTCTGGGATTTAAATGATTTATAGAACAGAAATTTGTATATACACACTATATATACATCAGGGCAAAATGCTCCATTTACAATTCTGAGATGCACAAATCATGCAAAATACCTCTTGTAAAATAGAACAGACACTGCTTGTAAATTATCTTGAATAAAAATTTGCTTGTTTCATATGAGACTGGCGTCTCACATGTTCAGGACTAGGGAGAATATCCCAACTGAAATTACAACGACTGCCATGAAAACAGCCATGGTAACATCTACAATAAGAAGCAGTTTAACAATAAACTTCCATGAATTCCATATTATAATTTCATATATATGAATTGTCCATCTGTCAAGATACATTGGTCTAATTCTTACTGTGCTAAGCCAGGAGTTCTTTAATCAAATAAATCACAATCATCTGCTTTTGCATAATATGCTAAATCAAAATCAAACAAACCACATTATAGCTTAAGTACAAAACACAGTCCTGCTTTCCAAAATTGTATACCTATGTAGTTTAGAAGTTGCAGAAGCTTCAGACATCACACTATTGTTTGTTTTGGATTTAACACAGTATTTTAACCCATCAAGTTGAGGTTTGTAAAGCACTAGACAACCCCTCCCTCTCTCTCACCCAATTCTCTTTCTGAATTTTCCTATCACAATCCTAAACAATATCACATTTTTTAAGAAAAAAAATCAACTGGTGGCATTCATACATGATGCTAAGCGATAACTCAGGCTTTCCAAATCACAATACCAAGCCTATGTATATATATGTGATAGAAAATTTCACCCAACTTTTTTCTCCACAACATAAATGATTTTATGTACCTCAGTCATATATCTCCTCAATCACCTATTTTTCCAAGCAAGAATCTCAAATGTCCTTTTCTTATGGAAGAAAAAAGGCTGAGCCCTCTGATTATTTTTACTGCCTTGTTCTTTGTTGTTTCTAAGTCTATTTATATTTTTCAAATGTAGGAACAAGAATTATTTTTATATTACAAACATTTTATATCAACCATTTTATATCAACCATTTTCCTAATAACCCCTAAAATTAAACTTGCCTTTTTCACAATTGTCACACACCCTAGTTTACATCTTCAGTATCCACTATTCCCCATGAACTTTTTACTGGTTTGTTAGACAGCGCAAGCCCCATCAGTGTTTGTATCGAATGACCCAATATGCATAATGTTGCATTTATTTAAATTGAATCATTTTTGTCTTTTGATCATTCTCCCAGCTTAAAAAGATCTTTCTACAACTCCTCATAACCATTTGATTCTTGCAATACAGAGTACTTTAGTATCATCCATAAAATCAATAAGGTGACAGCTTATGCGTAACTCAAAATATCAATCATAATGCAATTTTAATTGAATTTTTAAAAACTGAAAGATAGCTATAATCAAAATCTTGTTTGGAGGTATACTTATATTTCCAGGGAAAAATGAGAAAAGTAAACTGATAATTAACTACAGTTACCAGGGTAATCAATGTGTATGATTAGCCACAATGTGCTCTCTGATGGGTCTATTGGCTCACAATAATGTGGGACCCTTAATTTTGCCCATTAATTCTCAGATACTCTAAAGCTGGCAGAATACTTTCTAAAAATACTGCTTCAAAATGAATTCTGGGTAGATATGATACAAGCAATAAATACCACAAAAACTAAACCTGTTAGTATATGTACAAACATGTAAAATTTTATTTTTACTAATTCTTTATTTAATCAAGTGAAAGCAGTAACAGACATCTGACGTTCTGAAATACTGAATTTAAATTGGATAATCAAGGTTTAGATCTAGCAATTACTAGCAGTTAGGGCGTATGAAATTAAGCCTATGTTACTAGTATCCCTTAATCATTCACAACCAAGAAGATAATAGGGGGAATCTACTAAGATAAATCAGAAATAGGAATTCTTTAATGACATAGTTTAGAGAACCAGCCCCTATTCACAGACCATCAGGGTATCTTATTGCCTTATTGCCAGCAGTGTGAAATAGCAATAGCAGTTAGACTTATATACCGCTTCATAGGGCTTTCAGCCCTCTCTAAGCGGTTTACAGAGTCAGCATATCGCCCCCACAGTCTGGGTCCTCATTTTACCCACCTCGGAAGGATGGAAGGCTGAGTCAACCCTGAGCCGGTGAGATTTGAACAGCCGAACTGCAGCTAACAGTCAGCTGAAGTGGCTGCAGTACTGCACTCTAACCACTGCGCCACCTCGGGGATAAAGAGGATTCTTGGTACATCAGACCTCTGAGGTTGCAAGAAGCCCTTGAGCCACAACTTAGAATGAAGCCCTTTGCCGCATGAGATCCAGTTCAAAAAGTGCATCCAAAGCCACAGTCAGCCCAGCCCAGCCACTCTTTACACCCTGCGCTCCATCTAATATTCCCCATCTATAAAGAGCCAAAGTGGCGCAGTGGTTAAATGCAGCACTGCAGGCTACTTCAGCTGACTGCAGTTCAGCAGTTCGGCTGTTCAAATCCCACCAGGCTCAAGGTTGACTCAGCCTTCCATCCTTCTGAGGTGGGTAAAATGAGGACCCGGATTGTTGTTGGGGGCAATATGCTGACTCTGTAAACCGCTTAGAGAGGGCTGAAAGCCCTAGGAAGCGGTATATAAGTCTAACTATTGCTATCTTGCTGCTCTTGTTGTTGACTGAGGTGTGCCCAGCCTTTACAAGGCAGATTCTGGCCACATGAAGCTCAATTTCCTCATGAGGAAACCACATGCGTGACCTGGGGAAGAAAGAGTGTGGCCAACACCTGCATGGACAAGGGTTGGCATGTTTGGTCAGCAGCAGGAGCAATAAGATGGCAAAGCAAAGCTACGATGGCAGGGGACAAAAGGGCATAGTTGAGGGAGATAAGTGGGTAGTGAGGAGTTAAAACACCCGAGGTGAATTTTGATCACGATTGCTATGATGGCCATAACTCTGGGGAATGGACCCTTTGTTCAATGCTACCATACCTTCAAATGGTCATTGAATGAATAATCCTAAATCGAGGACTTCCTGTATTTGTGATTCATTACTTCTGAATCACAGAAGCAATGTAACCTCCACAGAAGACGTAACCTCCCCTGAAAAAGGGAAGGTAATTCATGGTCTACTTAATCAACTCAATATTTTTGGTTCACACAATAGAATGAACTATAGACTACTCACATGGACACATGGGTTCAAGGAAAACAGTAGATTAAAATATGGGTGATCAGCTATAAAAGTACTTAAGAGGCAGCACTTCCACCTTGCTACCAAGATGTATATATTCTTCACAGGCCCCTGCCCATGCAGTTGGACAATTAAAGTATGATTCCTGGTACATATGAGCCATTCAATGTAGTTTCATCTATCTTACAGTATGATAATGTAAACTAACAAGAAGACATTTTCCAAGGGTGGCTTATTCCATATAATGTGGGTTATCATCGCATGTGAACCCATTTGCGCTTTGGTTTGTCTTATGATAATGTATTAAATAGATGATTTACAAAACATGGGAATAAATAATACTTTAAATACAGCATGCTCAATATTTTAAGTCAATTACTACCATATAACCACAATTATCACTAGGGTTATCAGATTTGTGCTTAGAACCATTAGACAGAATTTTCAGAGGTCTTTTTGCTGTCTCTATTAGTTCTCTATTAGTTTGTGGTCCAGATCTCACATCACTAATAACAGCTTAACTTGGTGAACTGGGTTAGAGAAAAGCAACAAACAGATAAAATAGGTTTTTGTTCCTGCACAAGATAGGTATTACATGAAACAAAACCACAAGTGATGCACTATGAAAGTTTCTTTAGCATTATCTGCTATTTTTACTAATCTAAATACTGAATACTATTGCATAATTTCATGCTCATTATTTCAGTTCTTTTCAACAGTCCTAATATGACTGAAATTAGATACTATACCGATAATGCATAGTTAAAACAGGCACTAAACATCAGATTTTGAAGCTATTAATAGGATACAACAGCTATGTTTCTTTCCTACCATGAGTTCATTTAAAATCCATACAAATAAAGCAGACATATGGCGGGGGGGGGGGGTGAGCCTGAATAAGTACAAATGTTTCATGAGAGTAGAAGTATAAAGAATTTTGCACTCATCTTTCCTTATCCCCAACATCCTACTGCTGTTATTTTTCTACTTACTTTGGAAAAAGCATCAGAAACTAAGAATAGCTTCATTATTGGATAGTTGAATATATCACAGGGGTGGGCACAATGTGCATTTCTTCAAATGTTGGCAAGTAATTAATGGCAATAGTGAAAAATGCTAAAAACAATTATAGAAAACCACAAACTATGCTCTCAAGGTATATTTGTTCTTTCTGAACTTAACTGTGATTTAATAAATTATCCAACATTCTGGATGCAGCACACTTATTAACCGCACAAATTGAAAATACATGTCAACCTAATTATTGCTCACCAGTTTTTTATCCAGACTACAAACAACAGTATTTTGAAACCTGTAATAAATCAGGGTTCTAAACCTGGATTATTCAGGAAACTATGGCTTAGTGTGATCTATGCACACACCCATGGGAATAATAATGTACTCTTGCACGGCCAGATTTAAAGCTATGCATCTGGGAAATCCTTTCTTAGATGAAATATTCCTTTTTTCCCCCCACACATAGCTGAGAATGGTAATTTCTGATGTAACCATCATCTTAATAGAAGAAATCCACTTCATCCAGATTTATTATTTTATTTCCCCCATTACTTAAATCATGAAAATAAATCAACCAAGGTTTCACTAATCTAGTAAGACTCTCAGTACTAATGAATGCTTATTTCTGCATACCTATCCTCAAGACAATATAATTGCAGGCTCCTCATGACAACATTGAACACTAACAAGATAGGCTGAGTTCCTACGGTGCAAGATACTAAAGCGTGTCCTGTAATGGGACTCAATTAT
Organism: Thamnophis sirtalis; assembly: GCF_051295495.1. Classification (NCBI taxonomy): domain Eukaryota; kingdom Metazoa; phylum Chordata; class Lepidosauria; order Squamata; family Natricidae; genus Thamnophis; species Thamnophis sirtalis. The sequence continues at coordinate 66,026,006 of NW_028261391.1, read as the reverse complement.
AATTCCCCTGTCAGGAAATTTGCAAAAGAAGAATATATATATATATTAAAAAAAAACAACTTCTGAGTCCACATTCATCTTATGGCACCAATCACTAGCCAGATTTCCAGAAAAGAAGCAATATCCATTAATTCCTACTTGTGTATTCTATATCAAAGGAAGTCCTGAGGAAGGAAGATTTAAAAGCAGTGGAAACAAAGTTTCCCTTTCCTTTCTTTTGAAAGGTGAATTCAGCAGGTGAATGAATGGGGGAAAGAGGGAGAAACTTGAGTCCTGTTCCTGCAGGTTAGAAAAGTGCAGTTCAGTTGGAACTAGTTTCCCTAACAAAGTCGTGGAAGACATGGGGGAGTGTAATTTTTTTAAAAAAATTGATAATTTTTTGGGGGAAAAAAACTTTTACAAATGTTTACCTCCCCCCCCCCACCCACCCCCCAACCTTCACTCCCCCCACACTTCCCAGAACCAATGCAGGTTATAAATCTTTAACAAAGATATTCTAAAATAAACTTTAAAAAAAAGTTAGCATCATCTTTCATTTGAGCTTTAACTCCTCTTTTGCTAGGCTAACTCTAAACAGATTATATCATTCCTTGCTTCTTCAATCATAAACTATCTGGAATTTCGTATTTATTTTGAGTATAGTCAATCCATCTTCTCCACCCCAGTTTATATCTCTCATTTGAGTGGTCCTTGAGATATGCTGATATATTTTTTTATTTATTTATTTACTTACTTACTTACTTATCTATTATCTACTTATTATTTATTTATTTGCTTACTTACTTATCTATTATCTATTTATTATTTATTTATTTAGTTATCTATTATCTATTTATTTATTTATTATTTATTATTATTTATTATTCATTTATCATCATTTATCATTATCATTTATCATCATCATGATCTATTATCTATTATCTTATCTATCATTTATCATCTATTATCATCTATTACCTATTACCTATTATCATCTATTATCTATTATTTATTTATTTATTTATTTACTTATCTATTATCTATTTATTATTTATTTATTTACTTGCTTACTTATCTATTATCTATTTATTATTTATTTATTATTTATTTATTATTTATTTATTATTTATTATTTATTATTCAGTTATCATCATTTATCATTATCATTTATCATCATTTATCATCATCATGATCTATTATCTATTATCTTATCTATCATCTATCATCTATTATCATCTATTATCTATTATCATCTACTATCTATTTATTATTTATTTACTTACTTACTTATCTATTATCTATTTATTATTTATTTATTTGCTTACTTACTTATCTATTATCTATTTATTATTTATTTACTTACTTACTTATCTATTATCTATTATTTATTTATTTATTTGCTTACTTACTTATCTATTATTTATTTATTTATTTATTTATTTATTTATTTAAATATATTTATATGCCGCCCCAATCCCGGAGGATATTTTAGCCATCTCTTGCTAGGTTTGTGACTTTTTTTAAGGTCCATTCTTGAATAAATAGGGCAGATCTTCCTTCCTTCCAGTATCGCTCCAAGAGGGGGTGGGGAGTGTAAATTAAAAAGCAACAAAAAATAATGAAGGTAATCAAAGAGAGGAGGGGATATAACTCCAAACGACGCTGGGGAAGACAGGAAGGTAGGCATAGAAGCCTCTCTCGGGCCGAGAAAACGTGAGGGATGAAGCGAAACAAGAGCCCCCCTCAACCCCTCATCAGCGCGGGCCCTTTTGGGAAGGGACGAAGCCGCTTCCTCCTCTCGACCCTTCCCAAAAAATTGCCCCCAGTGAGGCGCCGGGTAGGGCAGGGATAAAGGGCGAGCCGCTGGCTCGTCAGGGGCGGGGAAGGGTTTTGTTTTGGCGGCGAGACCCGCTTCCCTCAGCCCGCGCAACTTCTGAGGGGAAGTTCACCGGCGGCAGCAGCCGCGCCACGAGCGGCGGCGGGCGGGCGAGGGGAGACGACGGGGTGGGGAAAAAGGGGGGAAAACCGCTCACCCACGCCGTATTTCTCCTCACGCTTGGTGGGTATCCAACGCGTCATAGCTGAGGGGAAGCCCGAGCGGGCCAGGGCCGTCGAGGGAACTGAGGCGGCGGGTGCTTTAAGCCGCCATTTTCCAGCCTCGGCCGCCCCGGGACAAGGAGGAGGAGGAGAAGAAGGAGAAGAAGAAAAGTTTGCAGGCAACGGAGCGGTCATGTGGTGCAGGCGGAGCCAGGGATTGGGAGGCCCTGCCTGGATAGGGTCGCTGCGGACGGGAAGGAGGCTCCGTCAGCGCCGTTAAGCATCCTTCCTCGGGGGGCCGGCGGGGCCCCCGTTTCCTCCGCTTGAAAAAAGCCGCTTCCCTTCCTGAGAACGAGGAGCTTCCCTTCTTCTGAAAACCGCCCCGCCGTTGCTTCACCTCCCCGCGGCTGTTTAGCCACAAGTAGCCGCGCTGCCTGCCCTCTCCCGAGGGATCCCTCTAAGTAAGGGGGACAAGGGGTCCCGGGAACCGAGGAAAATACGAAATAAAACGGGCCCTGCAAGACAGGAATAAAGAGGGTCCCGTTGCTCCCTCAAAAACGCTGCATGGAGAGAGAGTTCATGTAGTGCCAGAGGCTGAAAAAAGAGTAGAAAAAAGGGAGTTCCTGGATTTGGTGTTAAAGTTTTTTTTCCAAATATTTCAGGTCTGCTGTATGTTTTTACAGCCTTGTTTTTAATTACTACGTTGTTGAAACTGTCCTCTTGTCTCTTTTTTTTTTATGAAAAGGAAAAAAGCAATTTTTTCCACCTTTACATAATAAAGACTTCTCCACTTCAGCTGGGGGGGGATTAAAGGCATGATAATATTGGCCCTTTACTCAACTGACCACATCTGAGAACTCAACCAAACCTGGATTCAAAACGCAGCTTAGAGAGTTGCCCCTTTTCTGTTCAGGGCTCAAGCCATGTGGCCCTGTCCAACAATAAACCATCTTTCCAAGCAGCCTCCATGTCTCCAGTTTCTTCTTCCCCACTTGGAGCTGAACTCAGAAGGACATTTCTTTCATCACCCCAAAACGCTGCATGGAGAGAGAGTTCATGTAGTGCCAGAGGCTGAAAAAAGAGTAGAAAAAAAGGGAGTTCCTGGATGTGTTAAGTTTTTTTTCCAAATACTTCGGGTCTGCTGTATGTTTTTACAGCCTTGTTTTTAATTACTACGTTGTTGAAACTGTCCTCTTGTCTCTTTTTTTTTATGAAAAGGAAAAAGCATTTTCTTCACCTTTACATAATAAAGACTTCTCCACTTCAGCTGGGGGGATTAAAGCATGATAATATTGGCCCTTTACTCAACTGACCACATCTGAGAACTCAACTAAACCTGGATTCAAAAGGCAGCCTAGAGAGTTGCCCCTGCATGGCCACATGGGAGTCTGACAACCAATCAGAATACATTTCTTACACAGGAACAGGAAACAGGAAACAGAGAGGTGGGACTAAACAGGGTATAAAAAGCCTAGCAAGCCCCTCCCTCAGCCCTTCTCTTCTTCTCCACCAACATTGAAGCATGTGATCCCCTTTTCTGTTCAGGGCTCAAGCCATGTGGCCCTGTCCAACAATAAACCATCTTTCCAAGCAGCCTCCATATCTCCAGTTTCTTCTTCCCCACTTGGAGCTGAACTCAGAAGGACATTTCTTTCATCACCCCAAAACGCTGCATGGAGAGAGTTCATGTAGTGCCAGAGGCTGAAAAAAGAGTAGAAAAAGGGAGTTCCTGGATGTGTTAAGTTTTTTTTCCAAATACTTCGGGTCTGCTGTATGTTTTTACAGCCTTGTTTTTAATTACTACGTTGTTGAAACAGTCCTTTTCTCTCTTTTTTTTATGAAAAGGAAAAAGCATTTTCTTCACCTTTACATAATAAAGACTTCTCCACTTCAGCTGGGGGGATTAAAGCATGATAATATTGGCCCTTTACTCAACTGACCACATCTGAGAACTCAACCAAACCTGGATTCAAAAGGCAGCCTAGAGAGTTGCCCCTGCATGGCCACATGGGAGTCTGACAACCAATCAGAATACATTTCTTACACAGGAACAGGAAACAGAGAGGTGGGACTGAACAGGTTTTAAAAAGCCTAGCAAGCCCCTCCCTCAGCCCTTCTCTTCTTCTCCACCAACATTGAAGCATGTGATCACCTTTTCTGTTCAGGGCTCAAGTCACGTGGTCCTGTCCACCAATAAACCATCTTTCCAAGCATCCTCCATGTCTCCAGTGTCTTTTTCCCCACTTGGAGCCGAACCCAGAAGGACATTTCTTTCATCACCTCAAAACGCTGCACGGAAAGAGAGTTCATGTAGTGCCAGAGACTGAAAAAGAGTAGAAAAAGGGAGTTCCTGGATGTGGTGTTAAAGTTTTTTTCCCAAATACTTCAGGTCTGCTGTGTTTTTACAGCCTTGTTCTTAATTACTACGTTGTCGAAACAGTCCTCTTGTCTCTCTTTATTTTTTTTTATGAAAAGGAAAAGTGTTTTCTGCATCTGGATTTCTAATGTGGGAAGTTATCCACCCAGCCTTCTTCCAGGAAAATGAAACATCCTAGGAAATATTGAGAAGGCGGAATACTCCTCTGGATGTGAAAAGAAAGAAACATGTTTTAAAAGACAGAATAGCTGCCTGTAGCTTCCTGCCCATGCCCACTTTGTCAATGGGCCGTTAAGAAGGCCAAGCTGGTCCACTTTACATAATAAAGGCTTCTCCCCTTTAGCTCCAGGGGGATGGGATTATTGAAACAATCCTCTTGTCTCTCTTTTTTTTTTATGAAAAGGAAAAGCATTTTCTTCATCTGGATTTCTAATAAATACAATTCTATGGCAGACAAAGCAACCACTTTTATTAGCTCTCTTCATTACAATATGTTTGGTAGGTTCATCTGTTCTAATGCTGAGGGTCTTTCACCAACCTCTGCATGATATGTAGGATGTCGAAATTAGTCTCTGGTGTTGCGTCCTGATCCTTTTCATTTTGGGTAAGGGAGTTTTCACCCGACAGTAATAGTTGCACAGGTAGGTTTTGACTTACAACCATTTGGTTAGCAAAAGTTACAACAGACTGAAAAAGCCCTCTTACAACCACACCAGTCCTGGCAATTATTATCATTGCAGCATCACCACAGCCACATAATTAAAAATCAGGCACTTGGCAAGGAGCATGTATTTACAATGGCCGCAGGGTTCTGAAGTCATGTAGTTACCATTCCCATCTGGCTTCTAACAAGCCAAGTCAATGGGGGAAGCTAGATTCGCTTAATAACTCAGTGATTTGTTTAACAACTGTGGCAAAATGGTTGGATGTGACTCACTTAACAGCTGTTAGGTAAGCTCCCCGTTGCGAGAGCGAGTGCGTTCAGAGAAGTGTTGTGAGAGTTGTGTTGGAGAACACACAAAGCAGCATACAGAGACACTGCAGTTTAAATAGGCTTTTACTTTCGTGGAAATAGAGGTATCAGAGTCCATCAAACAGTCCATGTCATACACGGATAAGTCATCAGTCATCAATGTCTTTCAGTTAAGGGATAATTCAAATAACATAGTCCAGTATCATATAATCAGTTCCGTACTCAAAGTTGCTAGCAGTTGCAAAACTTACAATAGCTCACAGCACTTTCTAACAGCCAGATTCCAAAACACTCAGATCAGATCAGCATCAGACAAAACAGAGAGCTAACAGTCATTCTGGCTCCCTCTTATGGCCAATTGAGGAAACAGCAACCAATCACATTTTACAGTATGATTTAAGGAAACAGGTACAGCATTGCTACACGATTTATATATTGCCAACCCAACTGTTGGATTATTCCTAACAACAGCCTTGCTTAGTAGCAGAAAGTCTAATCCCAAGTCTAGTCCTCATACATCGAGGACTATAACTATTTTGTCTATGGAAGTAAGTGGGAAACAGGTTATTTTGCAATGTTAGAACCACACAGCCTAATGGTAAATGCAGGAGTGAGGGCAGAAAGAGATTTGACAGGAAAGTGTGGAAGGAATTTTGGCAGAAGGCTTCACATATTTCCAAACTTTTGGTGCAAATTGATTATGCATAAATTGCATAACTTTTTTTTTGCCTAAAGTGATCCTTGGACAAAAATGGTAAGTCACATAATATCAATTGTCATAAAGGAATGGAAAGCTTTGTTCAGTATAGCTCCTTCCTTGTGTCCTATTGTCTAAATCAATTTGTAGAAAATAATGCTAATTAATTGAATTAATTTTCTCACATGACTTGTATCTTCTTATAACAGTTGGGATTTCTCTTTTCCATTCACTTTTTCTTCTAGGGATAAAAGTTGTTTTCAGTTGCTGCAAGATTTAAACCAAATCTTGCCCAAAATGCACGAATGCCACTCCCACAGATGTTCTGTAGCAACCAGGAAACTTCCAGAACCCCGTGACCAAAACAATGCATGAGGAAGGCAACCAAAAGATGAAAAACAATCCTACTTTGAAATTTTAATGAAAAAAATACAACCTTTGCCATATTTAAGGAAACCATTTTAGCCTATGTGAATTTCCTAGATTTATAAAATATGCTAAACCGTAAATGTGTTTATTGAAACTTGTTATTGTATGTTTTATTATGTTAAGTGCCCGTGTGAAACATGCGCTATATAAATCTAGTAAATAAATATAAACTAATGGGTTGCGTTCAAACAATGTGCTCAACATAGTTTCAATAGAGATGTACAAAATAGAATTGGCCTGTATCTGGAACACCAGGCATCGCTTCCTATTCTGGACAATACATTTATATAAAGACACAATCCATTATTTGAATTCTTTACCTGGTTCGTTTAAGCTAAAGTCAGAATGTTCCTGGCTTGAAATCTTCTTTGTATTTCATTAAAGTTTAATAAAATTGGATTGAGTAGAGCATGGGGATATACCGTAACACAATTGAATGGCTACTGGTGCGTGAGTGTTCTAGTGCTTGGTTTTGAATGAAGTGGCACTTTCCCAAACATAACAATGTGCAATTTTGGTCTTCTTGTGTTCACAGCTCCTACTCAAGACTTTGCTCAGATCACCAATTTTCCTGGACTGGGAATACCCTCACCTATGTTTCAATAAACTGGCACCACTCCCAGGCCTCTACTTCATCCATTAACTTGCCACTGTCGTTAATGAAATGTCATGTCCGAGCCCTCACCGTAGCCCTCCATGCTAGCACCATAAAGTCCCACTTGTGCCACTTCTCTCTGTTCCATGAGATCTTTTGGAACACCCTTGCCTTTTTTTTCCATATGCCGACTGTGTGGGGCAGCTGCTGGCTGCACCAAGCCTTCTTGGAGCCGAGGTGGCGCAGTGGTTAAATGCACCACTGCAGGCTACTTCAGCTGACTGCAGTTCGGCTGTTCAAATCTCACCGGCTCAGGGTTGACTCAGCCTTCCATCCTTCCGAGGTAGGTAAAATGAGGACCCGGATTGTTGTTGGGGGCAATATGCTGACTCTGTAAACCGCTTAGAGAGGGCTGAAAGCCCTATGAAGCGGTATATAAGTCTAACTGCTATTGCTATTGCTATTCTTACCAAGGACATTTTGAGCCAATCTCCAAGCTGACATCTCATTCTTGCAATCTGTTGAAAGCCTCATTTTCCCAAACCCCAAATAGAGATCTGGGGGTGGTGTCAGCTGGCTGACATTGCTCGAGAGACTACTTCAGCTGCCACCTACAAGTGCTATTGCCTGGGGCCGCTAACAAGACATAAATTGGGAGGAAGTGTTAGGTGGGGAGAGTTGCAGAGTCCCTGCAGTCATAAATGTAAGTGGCTGCCAAGTACCAGATCATATAACTTCAGGAAAAGGTTGAAGTCCATTGTTTTAGCACCATTGTAATTTCAAACATTCACTGAATGGATCGTCATAAATCAAGAACTACCTACAATTTCAGCTCCCCCTTATGTTTATAGTTATACTTTATTTTTTGCATTACATGTTTTTAATTTGTATGCTGCCCAGAGTCAGTGTTGAATTGTGGGACATTATACACCTAAATTTTAAATAAATGATGCTGAACTTAATTATGGTTTGGATATTCAATCATGAGTACTACAATTTCCTTTTAGGCAATAAAATTATTAAGAAATGGCAGTATTCCATAAGTTTAAATTTAAATTGTATATTTACCCACCCACCTACCCACACACACACAACATTTTGATCTGGTAAGTTTCCCTGGTGTTTTAGAATGAAGTTAATTGCAGAATCAAATCACTTAGGCGAGTTGTAAAATATATGGTGATGCACTTGTTTCAGTTCTTCCTACGAATGTTGGAGAAGAAGCATGAAAAAACTAAAAAGTAATCTGGTGAAGTATGTAAAATAATATTTTATGTACATAGCTTTAAATGCTTATGGGTCGCCTGACTGACGGAAAACTGAACCCTGATTATGATTGTCAGTTATTAATAAAACATGAATAACTGCAAATTCAAAAAGAAAAGCACAAATATAATAGTAAGATTAAAGTACTGAAGTTAATACAAATATTAAAATTAATAATAATTTAAAACAATTTATATTCAGTAGTGCAATAAAATAGGAGTCAATCCGTTGAGTATATCATATTTTAAGAGCATATCTTACCTAGTATTATCTCCATAATGAGTTTCACAGGCATGGGGTTATTGTCAGCCACAGAACAACAACCTAATTATTCTCAGGAAGGAATATTTAAGCAAAGCTCTGGCAATAGCAGTAGACTTAGCAGTAGACTTATATACCGCTTCATAGGCCTTTCAGGCCTCTCTAAGCGGTTTACAGAGAGTCAGCATATTGCCCCCAACAATCTGGGTCCTCAAAGCATGATCAGATTGCCTGAACGAAAGTAGAAATTCAATCAGATTAACTGCTTAATATTTAAAGTTTTAAATCTTAAAACTAAGGCTTTCAATTAAACTTAAAAACACACTGGCAAAATATGTCTATGGAGATTCTCCACCATTCATGGTTGTTCCAAAGGTGCTTTTCCAAAAAGCAGAGGGACTTTCTTACCAAGAGAAAGTGTTTTAGAAAAGCATCGTGGGACACACTGGCAAGAACAACAGGTCACACAGTATTGGAAAACTCCCTTGATTTTCTTACACCTACTAAAGCGTTGGACAGACAGATTCTTATTTAGCGGAAGATAATAAAGTAGTCTCCCGGAGAACAAATCAAGTGGCCACCTTCTATATATAGACTGTTACAGAGGTGGGTTCCTACCAGTTCGCACCTATTCGTAGAACCGGTTCATCAAATCTACCGAACCGGTTAGAAGAGGTTCCACTAGTGGACCCGGAAAGCAGGCCACACCTACAGAAGAGGTTCCAAAAATTTTTGAAACCCACCACACACACACACACACACACACAGACTCACACAGAGAGAGAAAGAGAAAGGAAGGAAGGAAGAAAGAAAGAAAGAAAGAAAGAAAAAAAGAAAGAAAAAGAGAGAGAGAGAGATGAAAGGAAAAAAGGAAAAAGGGACAGAGAGACAAAAGGAAGGAAAGAGAGAGAGAGAGAGAGAGAGAGAACACATGGCCTGCAAGCCACTCCCACCAGGTCACATGGCCGGCAAGCCACTCCCTCCAGGTCACATGGCCAGCAAGCCACTCCCACAAAGGAGTCCACACCCACAGAGTAGGTTCTAAAAAAATTTGAAACCCACCACTGAGTACATATTACACTGAAATAAAGATTTTCTCATTTAGGAGTTTCAAGAATAATTCCTTCCTTAATGCCCATCAAATTTTAAGCAGGTTTAAAAGAAAAGCAACTTTCCTAAAATCTTGGTAGCAAATGGTTAATACCATTAGAACAAACTAGAATTTTTTTCTAGCATTTTTTTTCTTCTGGTGTTGGCCATTTCAGTTTCCCATTTCAATTGCCATATACCTGTCATATCCTAAGAAATCTATTTGAATGTTTTGTATGGTTCACTTGACACACACATATCTGTTTCAGATCCAGCAATGCCCTCCCTCACTTTCGGCTAGTGAAATCCCAAAGATTACAGAGTATTTGTGAGCAGAGAAGATACTAGAGAATTATCACTCAAGATACATTTAATTTGCAGTTCTGGGCTTGTAAACAGAACAGCCTAATCTCCACTAATGTTTCCATCTACGAGACAGGCAGTGGAGATGATCCATCAAAGTATCTATTAGTTTATTCACTATGTTCACTAAAATGTACCTAGTCCTTAAACTGGAAGATTAGATTATCCAGGAGCAAATATAGTAAAAAAGCAAGTAGGCTTTAGATTGAATTAGCAATTGAATACTATTTAGTCCTCCACATCTTGAAAAATACAAATCCAGTGCTAAATGCTGTCTTTGTGCAGTATTTGTTGATTTAAAGTGTCTTTATATTCCTTATCATGCAGTTTGCTATGGATCAAGCTAACATTTCTGTTCACAAATACCTATTGATTCTGATATCCCTGCATAAGAGATTTTTTTAATAACTTGGACCCAGTCTTGCAAGACACCTTACTACACACACACATACACACACACACACACACACACACACACACACACACTTGCAGACTATAATGTAAAGGTTCCCCTCGCACATACGTGCTAATCATTCCCAACTCTAGGGGGCGGTGCTCATCTCCATTTCAAAGCCGAAGAGCCACCGCTGTTCGAAGACACCTGTGGTCATGTGGCTGGCATGACTAAACACACCAAAGGTGCACAGAAAGCTGTTCCCTTCCCACCAAAGTTGGTTCCTATTTTTCTACTTGCATTTTTAAGTGCTTTCGAACTGCTAGGTTGGCAGAAGCTAGGATAAGTAACGGGAGCTCACTCCATTATGTAGTGCTATGGATAGTCCTGAAGACTATATATGTATACAAATTCACTTATACAGCAATTTAAATCTATAGACATTCATGCTTCTGAATTAACCCACAAACTGTTTCTTATTATATGCAGAAGGTGCCACTATTTTATTTGTAACAGGTGTGGGTTTTACCTTAGCAATTATAAACCTAACCATCAATATCTGATGATTAATTGTAATCCATATACATGTACTTTTAATCAGCTTAACCATTCTGTCTTTGTCAAACTTTTCCTTCCCGCCTATTCAGTGGTGGGTTTCAAAAATTGTTTGAACCTACTCTGTGCATGTGGCCTCCTTTGTGGGAGTGGCTTGCCACCCATGTGACCGGATGGGAGTGGCTTGCCACCCATGTGACCGGATATGAAGATGCCGACGACACTTGTCAGAACTACCTTAAATTACCTCACACACAGCACTGGCATGCATAAGAATAGGATGTAAACTTGTTTGGTTTGCGTTAAAACAACTTCAACACACGCAATGTTCTGATTGCACCACAAACGCAGTAGTCATCCTTACCTTTCACAGAGGCCCTGAGTTTTATAAATATGAGCTTGATAGTATAGAATAATCATATCCAAGGACCAGTGGTGGATTTCAAAAAATTTTGGAACCTCTTCTGTAGGTGTGGCCTGCTTTCCGGGTCCACTGGTGGAACCTCTTCTAATCTGTTCAGTAGATTTGACGAACCGATTCTACCGAATAGGTGTGAACTGGTAGGAACCCACCTCTGCGCCTATTTCACTTCTTTGCTTTCATATCCCTATTGAGCTTAGCTTGAAGGAAAATTGCAAGCATCGCCTATATCTCTTATGTACAGCATTTATACTTTGTTTTTTTAGCATCTGTTTTCTTTAATAAAACAAATATATTTTATTTTAACCGCGTTACGAACTTTTTATTCCAATTGCAAGTTCATTATACAATTCTATCTTTTACATTTTCTATGGGAGATTGTTTTGCGATTATGAAATTGTAATTTTCTTTCAAAAATTCTGGTACAATACAACATCAAGCTTTTAAAAGTTCTTTTTGCAAGGTCCAGTTTACTTACCCAATGTAATATTCAGGGCAAATGGGCAGAAATGTAGGAGCTGGTGATTTCTGTTCTGGAGCCTGTTCAGAATTATTCTGTTCTAATTGTCAATAAAACCTAGTTATCTTTTTAATTAAAATTGTAATAGTTGCCTGAATGTTGGGCAAAGTCCATAAAATAGACACCCCCCCCCACCAATAAAGTAAAATGAGTTCTTTGTTAATCTTTTAATATGAAAATATTACCATTCTTGTTTCTTCAGTTTATCATTCTTAACCGTCTTAAGCATTTAGCTTGTTTCCTTAACACACCCCATATATTTAGAAAAATGGCATGTTGGAACAAAATATGAATAACATTTTTGCAGTAAGAACTTTTGACTTTTGTTTAAAAGTTTGTATACTATGGTATACTGTATATCAGTATCAAGCGTTATCTCAGGAACGTACGAATTTTATAATTTATGGCCTTGAAAAATATTTGCATAAGTATTAAAGGTTCATTAGAATGGTAATTTTCAACCACTTTGGTATATATGATTTAGTTTAAAACGTGGGGAAAAATAAATGTTGGACTGATTGTTGTGAAATCAGGTAGCAAAAATGTTTGTTCTCGATGCACTAGCAGGAAATTTTAAAAAATGGTGAGGCAATAGCAGTAATAGCAATAGCAATAGCAGTAGACTTATATACCGCTTCATAGGCCTTTCAGGCCTCTCTAAGTGGTTTACAGAGAGTCAGCATATTGCCCCCAACAATCTGGGTCCTCATTTTACCCACCTCGGAAGGATGGAAGGCTGAGTCAACCCTGAGCCGGTGAGATTTGAACCGCTGACCTGCTGATCTAGCAGTAGCCTGCAGTGCTGCATTTAACCACTGCGCCACCTTGGCTCTTAGGAGGAGGAGCAACTTGGCTCTTAGGAGGAGGAGCAACAGTATTTTTGTAACAAGAGCAATAAAAGCTTTCAAAAACTCCAACACTGGAAAAAATAATAATCTCTGGAAAACAAGTAATATGTTTGTTTGTCTGAGAGAAAGAAACAGTCCAGAGTGGATTACCATTTTAGATAGCATATTTCTAGCATAGGTTGGCTATAACCAGTGGTTATTCAACCAAAAGAAAAAAGGTGTGATTATTCAGTATTGTATCCCATTCATGAATAACCATTAGAATAAAATTAAATAAATTCTCATCATGCAAATTTCAGAAATTACTAAAAAGCCAGCTCTTTGATAATATCATCTTTGCATGTTTTTTTTGGAATTACAATCAATGTATTAATGAGGGAGATGTTTAATATTAAAATTACAAAAATGTATTAGCTACAATTAGTGTTTGAAAATCCCCTAGTTGCTGGAAATATATCTGCAGCAAGGTAAAGAGAAATATAGCTATTTGGATGAAAGATCTTTCCTTAAAAAACACAGAAAATACATCATCTCAATGAAAAGATTATTTAAAAACATGAAATGTGCAATATAGAATTTTGTTTTATCTGACTTTGATCAAATAGTTGTTCCTAGTTTTTACTTTGAATCTGATGCATGAGGAAGGAATTCAAATCAGATTTGGATGCAGAAGTTTGGATTGCAAAAGGAAGGATTCAGAGTTGTTCTTAACAACTTCTTAAAGAGTTGTTCTTTTGATGTCTTAAAGCGTTTATGCTATTTATGGGCAACTGATCATGTAGAAGAAATAAGATTATTTCTGCCAATTTCTTCTACCTTCTTACAATTCAAGCTCTACTTCTAACATTGTTCCAGAGGAGATCGTAATTCTTTGAGGACCCAGAGAAATTTCTTTGCAAATCACTTTCAGCCATTCTCTGTCAAAAGCATTTTTACAAGTAGGATTCTGATAATAGATCTGATATAGAAAAGCATATTTCCTTCTCTAGGATAAAATCTTTCCGATCTCAATTCCTCTTCATTTGACAATTTCAGCATTTCAGAAAGGCTGTACTATATTTTAATGCCTTTTGCCACTAGGATGCTTTAATCAACAGTGTATGATATAGTTATCAAGAATAAGAACTCTACTATTTTGTCTTTAAAATATGTTAGATTTAAATTTAAAAGTACTACAATTCCAAAACTACCGCAATTGAAGGTTAGAGCACATCTTATTGCCTGCACGATATGGATATTTATGTACATGAATACACATCTAAGAATATTTAGTTATTTAAAATTTATATACAACTTTATAATGTAAACATATATTTTATAAAACATGAAAACAGAAGGATGGGAATATACACAAAATAGAATGCTACTTTCAAAGGTTTTTATTAAATCCAGACAGCTATAAACTTAAAAAGAAAAAAAAATGAATTATTTCTGTACTATAGTTGGCAATTTACATTCTCAAAACACTATAAATGTAACTATTATTTTCAAAGAATCCTTAAGAGATAGTAGCATATTTACAATTTACATTTTTAAATTTAATTTATATGACAATTATTCCACAAAAATTCCACATTCCACAAATAAAATGAACATTGATCATGAAAAAATAACTTCAGATATTCTTCCAAATTGTACTCTTTGTTCAAAAATCATGGAGTAAATACTAAACTATGGGAAAATGACATGGGTTATTAGCCTCCACTATACGTCAATATTTAATAGAATCCATTCTTCCATCTACACTACTTCCTCTGCCATGGGCTACCCAAGAAAATAATAAAGAATAATAGAGCCACCTATAGTTAAAAATTGTCTTAAAGTCAAATGCTTCCGTTTTTCTCACATGTGTCTTGTGCGGTTGTGGTCCAACAGTCCTTTAAAGATATTTGGTTAACATAGCTGAAGTCATGAAGGGAGAGAGAAAGAAAATCTATAACTTATAAATCTATAACTTTTTGTCTGAAAAGACTGAACAACAATTTGTCTGAAATGACATGAGTTTCCTTGCTGAGCAGAGAGTTGGATTTAGAAGACCTCCAAGGTCCCTTTCAACTCTGTTATTTGTTAAATAATACAGTAAGACAACACTGTAAATGCTATGAAGATTATATGTCAAGTTAAAACATAAATTTTGAAGCTCACATTTTGGACGTAGAAAAATTATATATATAAAATTGTAGTCTAAAAATGGTTCCCAAAAGAGTTGAATTTATATCAGATTTACTTTTTAAAAAGGAAGTCATTTGTTTAAGTGTACTTCCACAGTTTGGTTAGCCCATGGGCCGTCAACCTGGTCCCTACCACCCACTAGTGGGCGTTTCGGGATTCCAGATGGGCGCTAGGGACTTCGGAGGTTAAAACCTCCTTTTGAGCGAGTGGGCAGGCGCGAGTGCACACATCAATAAACCAACGTGCGTGTGGACGCAAACAAGCAAACACGTGGGAAGAGGGAGGGGAGGAGTGGAAACTGATAGCAGGGACAGGCAGGTAAGTTTTGTTATCTTATAAAATAAAGTGGAGCAGAGCAGTTGCAAAATAGGAGAAAGAAAAGTTATAGGCAGGAGAGAATTGTTGTTGTCTAATATTAATAAGTGGGCTAACTAGCTCAGCCTTACTTTTGTACATTGCCCTAAGGAAGGTAAAAAAAAGGAGATAAAAAGGAAAAGATAAAAAAAATTAACAAAAAGGGGAACAAAAATAGAGAAAAGGGGATAAAATAAAGGAGGAGAGTAAGCAGTGTTTAGTCTGGCTCATAAATTAAGTTTTGTTATCTTATAAAATAAAAGAAAGAAATAAGTAAAGGAAGAAGAAGGAGAAAATAAAAAAAGGGAAAAAGAGATCCTTGATATAGTGAAATACTATAAAAAAGGTAAAGAAGAAGAAGGAAGGAAAAGGAATTTTGTTTTGATGGTGACACTTAACAAAAATTGGCACCTAATACAGCATTGTTTTTGGTGTTTGTAATAAAAGGGAAAAGAGGAGGGGAAAAAGTGTGGAGTGCAGATCAAAACGTAAGAGTAAAAGGAGTTGTTAAATTGTGAAACAAATTTAGAACCCATGTCTGAAAAAAAAATATATGTTCATGTTCCGCACTTGCGCAAAAACTGGTGGGCGGTAAGGAAATTTTTCCATCAAGAAAGATCCATTAGTGGGCGGTAGGTAGAAAAAGGTTTGACTACCACTGGGTTAGCCATCCTGTCACTCTGAAGTGAACCTGGCTAAATCCATCTTTTGCTGCCCCATAGTTGTCATGAACCCTGAGAGGAGTAAGTAGATAGACCGTCTAACCGCCAAAAAGTTTTCCTGTGGGAACCAAGGTCATCTTAACAGGTGTCTGTGAGAGGAGAAGAGTGACTTAGCAGCCTGCCAGCTACTTCCATTGGACAATGTGACCGGTGACAACTGGGAGGGGGAAACTTTGCTCTTTTAATTAGGTGAAAACCACAAGAACTTTTAGAGTTGGTTTTCACTGGCTGTGCCGATCAGTGGTGGGTTTCAAAAATAGTTCGAACCTACTCTGTGGGTGTGGCCTCCTTTGTGGGAGTGGCTTGCTGCCCATGTGACTGGATGGGAGTGGCTTGCCACCCATGTGACCAGATGGGAGTGGCTTGCCACCCATGTGACCGGATGGGAATGGCTTGCCGCCCATGTGACCAGATATGAAGATGCCCACGACACTTGTCAGAACCACCTTAAATTACCTCACACTCAGCACTGGCATGCATAAGAATAGGATGTCAACTTGTTTTTTAAAAGGCATCTTTGGTTTGCGTTAAAACAACTTCAACACACGCAATGTTCTGATTGCCCCACAAACGCAGTAGTCATCCTTACCTTTCACAGAGGCACTGAGTTTTATAAATATGAGCATGATAGTGTAGAATAATCATATCCAAGGACCAGTGGTGGGTTTCAAAAAAATTTGGAACCTCTTCTGTAGGTGTGGCCGGCTTTCCGGGTCCACTGGTGGAACCTCTTCGGTAGATTTGACGAACTGGTTTTACTGAATAGGTGCGAACTGGTAGGAACCCACCTCTGGTGGCGATATAATATATCCAATAAACATATTCTTTGAGGAATTGACCTGCCTCAGAGTTCTGCTTTCAATGGGTGCGTCACTCAGCACGCTGACACATTCTTCCATCCAATTAAAAAACATATGAAATCCTTCCATTCATTAACATATTCAATGTCAATTTAGTATATTTTCAAAGAATGGGTAATTTTGTGACGTTAATAAATCTATCCCAGAATGAAATAGGACTATAATTTCTCAAATTTCTTATTTTCTATAACGGATGATTTCCACTATGCAATTTCTTTTTTTTTTAATGATGTATCTATCTCACAGTGCAAAAAGTCAGCTATATACATTTTTTGTGTATATTTCCCTTGCTTTGTAAGAGCAAATTATCTTCATTTTCAATATTTGACAGTTGCTTAAAGAAATTCTTGGTAACTGTGGGTAGACCGAATAATAACTATAGTCTGAAAAGTTAAAAGTATTTGTTCTCCTCTGAAATTGTCTTGACCTTGTTAATTATAGGTTTAATTTCCTTTTGGGTGTAGTTACTTTCTTAACAGTAAAAACAAAAATAAAAAATGAATCAACTGCAGCAGTGCCCATACTTCTTCGCTTGCCATTATCACTGTTTTATAATTCTACGCATTCAGGTTTGCAGAAAAATACTATGTTTAACATTGTACCATGAGCCAGTTACAGCATGTGTTCCCTTGAGGATTAATTGAAGCACACGATCTGATCAGGATGCTTAACTAACTGAAAAAAAAATTACTTGACAGATAACAAGCATGCAGTATGGTTGAACGGTACCAATTTTATAAGCTGCTAGATAATGGCCACTACTTACCTTGGGAATAGTTATTATATTTTACTGTGACCTAAACTAATATAATGGGATTTATAAGCATACAAATAGATAGTGCCTTTCTTTACAGCCCAATTTTATGGATGTTTATTCAGAAGGATGTATTATACTGATAATACTCAATATATGCTTATTACAATGAAAAGTATGCTGCCTGATCCATCAGACTAAATCAGCATTAATTTTATGGCATACGATGTCCCTTTATTTAGCATCCTCTCCCCTGTCTCCTTTGTATCTGTTGCTATGGAAATTATAGTAATACAATAACTTGTAATTCAAAGTCCTAGTTAGAAAAAAAAATCTTCAAAAGTTGTTTGTGTGCTCTTCTCTCTCTAAATGCACTCACATGTTTTATATTTCAGAAAGGACAACTAACGTAAGAAGTGTTATGAGAAATTGTAATTTCTCTGGAATAAGAAATTCTCTGGAAGGTGATAATTCACAAAGGTTGTGTGGTATTAATTTTTTTCCTTCGTGCTGTGCCTTTTTGCCTCTTGATCGTAGAAATGTGTTCCTTTGAATTATAAGTAAATATTATCTAGAGTGTTTGAAGTGCCAAGATTTCTGCTCTTGGTTTTGTTCATTTGCATTATAAGACAAAAGGCTTTTAAAAGTAAAATTGGGCCCTTGGCGAAAAAAATGTTCACCATAGAATTGAAATCGTTGCTGGTGTCAACTCACACCCATTTAACAAAAAGAAGCGTTCGTGGGGACATGCCGCATATGTGAATCATAATTTAATTTTTTTACAGCAGTTATTAAGTCACAAAGGGCAAGGAATGCAAATGCTTCTTTAATTTCTTTTTTACAAGATTTGAAACAATATATGAAAATGCAGCAAAGAAGCAGCAAATTAATCCTTATGTCTTTGTATTTTCATTGTTATCCAAGAGAATCTACCTACACGTGTGAATGCGTATTGCAGACATAAAGCCAATCTGGATACTGCAGTAAACAACTCCATTGCTTATTCTTAGATTTTGGGGGAAAAAAATATCTACATATTCCTAGGCTCTCTGCAAAATCTATTTGTTGACATGCCTGATTAGGACTTAGTTGTACACCTAAAAGGGAAAGGACATTGTGTCATCTCACAAGTAACATTTTCCCATGCAGAGCAGGATGTTCAAGAGGTCAAAACATTACCACAAGCCCAGAAAGTTTTTTTTCCCTCTGTCTTAAAAGGGATGATCACAGACCCAGTTTTATTAATCCAGCACCAACCTTTATATTTATACACACACAAACACACACACAGAGAGAGAGAGAGAGAGAGAGAGAGAGAGAGAGAGAGAGAGAGAGAGAGAGAGAGAGAGAGAGAGAGAGAGAGAGAGAGAGAGAGAGAGAGAGAGAGAGATTTCTTATCTTCCTAGACATCACCAATTATTCAGTAGTTAAAAATCCATCAATGCATGTTTAGAGCACATTTGTTCATTTTCTAAAGTGTGGGGAAAAAAGCAACATTTCTCACAATTTTTCTTTTAGTTTCTAGTTACAGTTTTTTAGTAAAGCAAACAAAAAAAGCGCTACTTCCTTTTTGGAGAACAATTTCACTGTGGTTTCTTTGACTTAAATGACCTTATCAACGTTTTCAATCTTGGAACTGTTAGAACCACAAAATACAGAATGACCTGACAGTTTTATTATATAGAACTGAGCTACATGATTCCTACGTTGGTGAGCCTGATTCCATGAAACTAGGGGATCTTAAGGAATGGAGAGAGTTCCAAATCTCCCGTAAAAAAGAGGATATGGGAAGAAAAAGTGCCAAAAGAAGAAAACTCCAGCCCACTACACCACCTCTAATTTCAGAAACTGAACATTTTAAAACCAAACTATATCAGTGCCTAGGTTAGTGCAAAATATCTGTCACCTGGCCTGTCACCTTTAATTTGCAGCTGTATAATCCCAGGGCAATCAGCCCTGAGTGAATATATTTCCCCAGTAAACTCTGCTGTCCCTTGGGAAGTTTGCAACTTTAGTCGTCCTATTTTGCGCTATACGATATATTTATTTCTCCAGTGCACAAATATATAAAACTGACAGTGTCCTGCATAAAAGATGTCAATCATGGAAAGACTTGCTGGCTGTCCTTCTTCCACTTTTTTGAGTGTCATGTAGCCCAGTATGAAAATGCTAAGCAATGCTGCTTAGGAAACAGCCATTGCTTCTTTTTCAAAGAATCATTAACTAAGCATACTTAAACCTATTGAAATCTCTGTTAATGTGAGGCTATTACTGAGACATGCCCTTGTGACCTCTAGACTGGACTACTGCAACGTGCTCTACATGGGGCAGCCCTTGAAGAGCATTCGGCAACTTCAGCTTGTCCAGAATGCAGCCGCGCGAGCGATCGTGGGTGCACCTCGGTTCACCCACGTAACACCTATCCTCCGCGAGCTGCACTGGCTGCCTATTGGTCTCCGGATACGCTTCAAGGCGCTAGTCGTCACTTATAAAGCCCTTCATGGTATTGGACCTGGGTACTTGAGAGACCGCCTGCTGCCAATTACCTCCTCTAGACCAATTAGATCCCACAGATTAGGCCTTCTCTGAATTCCATCCGCCGGCCAGTGTTGACTGGCGACTACCCGGAGGAGAGCCTTCTCGGTGGCTGCTCCGACCCTCTGGAACGAACTCCCCGTGGAGATTCGAACCCTTACCACACTCCAGGCCTTCCGCAAAGCCCTAAAAACCTGGCTGTTCCAACAGGCCTGGGGCTAAAGAGCTTTTGCCCCCGTCTCGAATGGTATGACTGTTGCGTGTTTTAAATTATGTATTGTTGCATGTCGTTTTAATTTTTGTTTGTATCCTCCTCCCTTGGTTGAGTTGTGAGCCGCCCTGAGTCCCCTTCGGGGGAAAAGGGTGGCATATAAATAAAATAAACATTCAAACATTCAACATTCAAATCCTGGGATAGACACAGTTTAATACAGTGGTAGTCAACTTTTTTCTACCTACTGCCCACTAATGGATCTTTCTTGATGGAAAAATTTTCTTACCACCCACCAGTTTTTGCGCAAGTGCGGAATATTTTTTTAGAAAGGAGGGTGTTTAAAAAAAAAAGAAATGTACATTTATCTTTTTATTTCTACTTTATGCATGTTCATAATGTTTTTAACTTTATAAAGTTTAATTAGAAGACAACAAAGTAAATTGAAATTAGCTTTACTAGTGCTTAATGAGATCTTTGAGGCTGATGCTGCGAAACTAAATATTTGATATCTGGTTCGATTTTCGTAAGGAACACTGTATTAGGTGCCAATTTTTATTAAGTGTCACCATCAAAACAAAATTCCTTTTCCTGCCTTCTTCTTCTTTACCTTTCTTATAGTATTTCACTATATCAAGGATCTCGTTTTCCCTTTTTTTATTTTCTCCTTCTCCTTCCTTTACTTATTTCTTTCTTTTATTTTATAAGGTAACAAAACTTAATTTATGAGCCAGACTAAACACTGCTTACTCTCCTCCTTTATTTTATCCCCCTTTCTCTATTTTTCTTCCCTTTTTTTGTTAATTTTTTTTATCTTTTCCTTTTTATCTCCTTTTTTTTTAACCTTCCTTAGGGCAATGTACAAAAGTAAGGCTGAGCTAGTTAGCCCACTTATTATTATTAGCCAACAACAATTCTCTCCTGCCTATAACTTTTCTTTCTCCTATTTTGCAACTGCTCTGCTCCGCTTTATTTCATAAGATAACAAAACTTACCTGCCTGTCCCTGCTATCAGTTTCCACTCCTCCCCTTCCTCTTCCCAAGTGTTTGCTTGTTTGCGTCCACGCACACGTTGGTTTATTGATGTGTGCGCTCGCTCCTGCCCACTCGCTCAAAAGGAGGTTTTAACCTCCGATGTCCATACCGCCCACCTGGAATCCCGAAACGCCCACTAGTGGGCGGTAGGGACCAGGTTAATGACCCATGGTTTAATATATTGTATCACTTTAACCATGGATCAAAGCTGACAGCTTCTATTTAATTTGAATATTCTTATTTTTTTGAGGCATTCCTCTTGGATGTGTGTTTTTTTTAATAAAAAAAACGATGCTAATTTGTCCAAATAATATTGTACAGCAGATGCTCAAATTATTGCTGGTGTAAATATTAGAACATAAAAGTTTATGGTATTTTAATAGATTGCTCTTTGCCTTATATTATTGCACAACTGTATATTATTAGTTTGTAATGCAGAAGAATTTGTCATTCATAAGGGGGAAAATCCTTCACAGTTTCTGGAAGAGGGGCTTTATTTAATGCCATCCTACTTCTGTTTCTGGGCGGCAGAAAAAGGGAAGAATTGGATTTATCCTCTTCACTTTCTCTGTGCTCAAATAGGTGATAAGTGATCTGAATGGGATGTTTGCTGCTGGATGAGGAAGTGTGCATAGCAGCTTTCTGCTATTCTGTAAAAATGGAGTGGAGCCACAGAAGGCAATCAGCCCAAACAGCTGCTGTTCAGTCTACTGGGCCTCCGTGAAATAAATGCTGATGGTAGGTAAGCAGTGCTTGTGGAGTAACTCTGAATAAAGCTAAAATGAAACCTCCATTAAAGTATAACAGAACAAAATAACAAATTTGGAAGCTCAAATTTGGGCACTTGCAAGTCTTCTAGTCCAATTCCCTGTTCAGACAGGAAAGCCTACACCGTTTTAGACAAATGGTTGTCCAATTTCTTCTTAAAAACTTCCAGTGTTGGGGCATCCAGAACTTCTGGAGGCAATTCATTCTGCCCATTAATTGTTCTAACTGTCAGGAAATTCCTTCTTACTCCTAGGTTGCTTCTCTCCTTGATTAGTTACCGTCCATTGCTTCTTGTCCTGCCTTCAGGTGGTTTGGAGAATAGCTTGACTCCCTCTTCCTTGTAGCAAGTTAGGGTTTTTCAAACAGTTA
The DNA here is from genome assembly GCF_051295495.1 of Thamnophis sirtalis. NCBI lineage: Eukaryota > Metazoa > Chordata > Lepidosauria > Squamata > Natricidae > Thamnophis > Thamnophis sirtalis. Next base: position 66,003,422 of record NW_028261391.1, on the reverse strand, counting down.
AGCAGAGTCATCCACACGGTGACTCTGGCAGCAACTAGCCCAGCCTGACCTCAGCTCTTGCCTTTTTCCTTTTACATTTTTTTTTCATGATGGCAGGCAAGAGCTGAGTTGAAATCCTCTCTGAAACAGCTGGAAAAGGTACGTGTGGGTCGGAGGGAGGGGGAAGAATTCAAACTCCATCCTCCTGGTGCAACTTTTTGTGTATGTGTGTGTGTGTGTGAGAGAGGGAGGGAGGGAGCATATTGAGACGGTTCTTTAGTTTATGCACTATGTAACACTCTAATACCATGCCTTTGGGTCTTCTGAAATTTTAATTATCCAATCATAAGCAAAAACAATGTTTTCAGTAGAAAACATTGAATTTCTACTTCTACTTACACCTGCCAGCCAAAATGCTGCTAGTGGTATTGCTAACATGGGCTGAGGAGGAAAACCTAAATTTTCTGAATCCTGGTGCAACGTGTGTGTGTGTGTGTGTGTGTGTGTGTGTGTGTGTGTGTGTTTGAGAAAGGGGGGAAGGAGGGAGAGAGGGAGGAAGGAGGGGAAGGGAGAAGAAAAAGAAGGAAGGAAACTTATTTAGCAAATAAGTTTAGAAAAACAAATGCTGTCGCTTTAAATCGGAACTGAGCATGCCTGGCTGTGGAATTCTGGGAGTTGAAGTCCACAAGTTTAAAAAAAATGCTGCCTCACCAGCCATAAACCTCACCGCACGTCACTGGTAGCAACCCCTCAGATACTGGAACACTGCTATCATGTCACCCCTAGTTCTTCTTTCTGGTAGTCAGAGAGGTACTCTCTGGTACTGTACCATGTACTTGGTAGCATGGCATGAAAACATTTTTGTTTAAAAATAATGCTAACTTATTTTTAAAAATGGAAAACTGTCCAATCTCAAATGCTTGCTTAATTGAATTGAATATAGCACTAGTTCCATTATAGTACATTAAAGTAAGTGTTACCAGATTCCATATCATTATCAGCTTCTTTTTTGATATGAGTAATTTGAAAAAAAAATCACACTTCCATTCTTAACAAGGCAAGTGAAATGAAACCAAGCAATTCTCGCTGTTTTATTGCAACTCAACAGCTCAGCTGACACTCATTGGTGTCAGTGAAGGAGGTGAAAGAAGACAGTAATCACAACCATACAAAACCCTTCACTTTTTTACATGCTTCACACGACGCAGATAATGTTGCCAGCTGTTCAGAGTGGCCTTGCGGCAAGATGAATGGCAAATAAATGTAATAAATACATTAAATAATAAATAATTAAAAAGGGGATTAACTTTGATGATGCCCTTGAGGCTTAATATTTTTAAATAGTTTGTATATTTTCACATTACGTAAGTGCTTAATGAACAATGTAATGTCTGGATCAATTTATTTATAGTAATACTTTTCCCACTCCTAATTTCTAATCCTACTATCCAGTGGTGGGTTTCAAAAATCGTTGGAACCTACTCTGTGGGTGTGGCCTCCTTTGTGGGAGTGGCTTGCCACCCATGTGATCGGATGGGAGTGGCTTGCCGCCCATGTGACCAGATATGAAATTATGAATTAGTACTTAGGTCGGTCCAAGTAGCTATTCAGAAGTTAGTGGTTAGAAGCAATCGTAAAGCAAGATATGGAATTAAAACCAGAAATATTTTGTTGGCTACTTGAAAGGGAGTATAATATATATTTAATTTTACACATGTTAGCAGCTGCTGGAATTGTGTTTGCACAACAGTAGAAAAACAGGGATATGTACATGAATAAATATTACAATGTGCAGGAATAAATAAATTGACAATTAAAATCAAGAAGTCTTTGAATACTTTTTCACGTGGGATTGGTTTTAGCAACTGCCAACTAACGGAAACAGAAATTAGAAATCCAAAAGTATGAAAGAAAACACCAATCATGTAAGGAAAGGTCCCTAAAATGTATAAGGAAATATTACTAGATCATTATTAATGTGTAGATAACTGCGGGACATTACACACCCACCAGTGGTGGGTTTCAAAAAAGTTTGGAACCTCTTCTGTAGGTGTGGCCTGCTTTCTGGGTCCACTGGTGGAACCTCTTCTAACCGGTTCGTTAGATTTGACGAACCGGTTCTACCAAATAGGTGCGAACTGGTAGGAACCCACCTCTGCTACTATCCAACTATTTATAAAACAAGTCCTTGAGGCTTAATTTTGTGGATATCATCTTGCCTCTTTTATAATTTCAAACAACTTGCTGAAATCACCAAAAAGACACGTTTATCTGTATCTGAAAAAAGTCTCCCTTCAACTGGAGAAAAAATTACAATCTGAAAAGTGCATTAGAAACAATGAATATTGGTTCTATGTCCTTATATTTAGGCTGCATCACAGCTGCATCACAGCTGCAAACTTAATGGAAGACCCCGTCTCCCTGTTACTTAACCCACCGGTCGATTAAGGTTTTTATCTGTTGCTTGTGATAAACGACAATCCAGATGCAGATCCTGATTTTAGGTTTCCTCAAATCTGGAAGGAAAAAAAAGGCTTTCCAAGTTATTGCCAGTGAAACAAGCTGTAATGCAAAATCCCTTTGGAGATGCTTGAACTGCCATTTTCCCCTCTGAAAGGAAACTATTTCAAATAATCTAAAAAGTCATTCTGTCTCTGAGTAAATATAGTTATATAAGGTCACTTTAGAGACAGCAACAGCAGAATAGTGACAGATTTCACAAGTGCTAATTTGAAAAGTAATAATTCTATGTAGGATTATGGAGAAATCAGGCTAGACAAAATTAATTGCTTTTTAAATTGAATTATATGATTAGGCAATGGAATGAACGGTCTGCAAGTTAAATGTATAAAATTTAATGCAGTTTTTCACACAACGTCACATGGAATCTTGCTTGGAAAATGAACTGGGATCAAATTTGAAAGCCCTTGATATAACTGTTCAGCCCTTAATATATTAAGTCAGAGTCAGAGAAAATATTTGATTTGTGTGATCTACAGGTGGTCTTCGACATAATAATTCATTTAGTGACTTTTCAAAGCTACAACAACACTGAAAGAAAATGAATTATGATTGTTTTTTAAACTTATGACCATTGCGGCATCTCCATGGTCACATGATCAAAATTAAGAAGACACTTGGGAACCAACTTGGCAAAGGCTAATCTAGAGCATGGTCCTATGCAGTGGTGGGTTTCAAAAGTTGTTCGAACCTACTCTGTGGGTGTGGCCTCCTTTGTGGGAGTGGCTTGCCGCCCATGAGACCGGATGGGAGTGGCTTGCCGCCCATGTGACCGGATATGAAGATGCCGACGACACTTGTCAGAACCACCTTAAATTACTTCACACACAGCACTGGCATGCATAAGAATAGGATGTAAACTTGTTTTTTAAAAGGCATCTTTGGTTTGTGTTAAAACAACTTCAACACACGCAATGTTCTGATTGCACCACAAACGCAGTAGTCATCCTTACCTTTCACAGAGGCACTGAGTTTTATAAATAGGAGCATGATAGTGTAGAATAATCATATCCAAGGACCAGTGGTGGGTTTCAAAAACTTTTGGAACCTCTTCTGTAGGTGTGGCCTGCTTTCCGGGTCCACTGGTGGAACCTCTTCTAACCGGTTCAGTAGATTTGACGAACTGGTTCTACCGAATAGGTGCAAACTGGTAGGAACCCACCTCTGGTCCTATGTTTCCCCTACTATATGGATTAGTCTGCTTTGCTATTGTACTCCCTTACTCACTCTTTCTAATTTGACAGCTAAATAGCCCCACAGATAGTCCTCACTTTTCAACGACTTGTTCAGCAATAGTTCGTATAGGTACTTATGACTCAGGGGTGGGTTGCTGCTAGTATTACTGGCGGTTCGGTGTGCACACAATTTTGCGTGCACAGTTGCCCATAAATAGGTCTTTGCATGCGCAGAACATTTAAAAATAGGGGAAAAAAACATGCTGCACTGACTGGAGAACTGGTTTGGAGGCGTGGCAGGCCTGGGTCGCTGCCAGTTCCGGAAACCCTGGCCGGCAAACCCCTACCGGTTCAGCCAAACTGGTGCAAACCGGTAAGAACCCACCTCTGTTATGACTGGTCCTTGAAGTTGCAGCTGTTGCAGCATTCCCAAGATCAATTTTGGGCAATTGGCCACCGATTCACATTTGCCATAATTACAACAGAGTCAATGGGGAAGCTGGGTAAGTTCCTTTGGCCTTCCTGCACACAGGCCATGCTGCACCATACATCCCTGTTGTGGCTCGGCAGGAGCCGTTGGAGCTGCCACCAGACTCCGACAGCGAGGGGTCTTATGAGTCGGCCCTAGAGGAGGTGAAGGACCCTGGACAGGTTCCGACTCCGAGCAGGGCGCAGAGAGACTGGTTGGTCACCAGGTGGTGCCTGAGCCTTGGATCAGTGGGGAGGAGACAAGAGAGAATGATTAAGAGACCACCTGTGAGTTGTTCCGGGATGCATGCCGTCGAAGGGCTACTCGGCGTCAAGAACAACTGCGTAATTACAGGAGGTGATTACACTCAGCTGATGCTCATTAAGATCCTCTCCTGATTATAAAAGAGACTGCTTGTGCCACGCCCTTCTGCAGAAGTCAACGTTAAGGACTAACGAGAAACAAACTTGGCAGGCTGGATTGCTGCCAGAGTTTGTTTGCATTGCTGCCAAGTTTTGTAGGACTTGCTGCCAGAGTGCTTATCTCTTTGTTTATGTGGCTTGCAGCCAACGAGAGTTTGTACTGATTAAAAGAAACCTTCTCATTTACGTTGGTTTCGGCGTTCGTTCCTGGACAGAGGAGGGGAGGATCAGAACACATCCCCATCCCCCTACCTTCCTGTCATTGCACTGTGTCTCATCATCTTTTCCCCATCTTTCTTACATTCACACTCTGCTGTACCATTCAGCCCCGGCCTTCTTGCACTTACATGACACCTGGACCTACCAGGAAGACTCCGACTTGAAGAGTCGCGCGTCTTAGGGTTATAACTGGGAGTACTGGAAATTGTCACCATTAAGCAATGTGGTGACAAAACATCACACAATGTCTCACTTTATGGCCACATCATTTAGCAATGACTATCCAAGCACCAATTGCCATTGTAAACCAAGAACTACCTATAAATCTTTTCAGCTAGTACTTACACAATTTAACTGTGATGCCATTCAGTCCCCACTTAATTAGCTTGCTAAAAGAAATTACCTTCATAACATGAAGTAACATTAGTTTACCTAGGCCTGTTCTTGGAAAATCCATGCTGATTTATGCTAATTACTTCATTGTTTTAAAGGTTTTTTTAAAAAAAAGGTTTTTAAGGGATCAGACTTTTAGAATCAGCTTTATAATCTCCCCTCATACTAATGTCAGATTCACTGGTCTTTAGATCTATCATTTTCCTTTCCCTTCTTCCAGGAAATAGAGACAATATTTGCTATTTTCCCATCATCTAGCACTTTAGCAACATTGTAGGGTTTCTCAAAGATAAAACATAAGTGTCAGTAACCTGGCATTTTAGCCAGACTATTAGCTTCTTCCTGAAATATTGTGGGATACTTTTTTTTTGTGCATCTTGAGGATGCTATGTGTATTAATCCGGTGCTGAGTCTGTGAAGTGTGTGTGTGTGTGTACATATATATCTATATCTATCTATCTATCTATCTATCTATCTATCTATCTATCTATCTATCTATCTATCTATCTATCTATCTATCTATCATCTGTCTGTCTGTCATATGTATGTATGTGTGTGTGTGTGTGTGTGTGTGTGTGTATGTATGTATGTATATGTGTGTATGTGTATATATATATATATATATATTTAGAGTCACAACCCCTGGTAAGCCCCAATTATGGGAGGAAGCTAACTGCTTTCATCATCTGTCAATCGGCTCGTCACAAGAGTCCATCATGACAGAAACCCATTATTTTTACTGTTGCCTTTGTTATATTTGTGTTTTTTATTTGTGCTGATAAATAAATAAAGGGAGACTAGTATAGATCTATTTCAAGCTATTTAGCTCTCATCAGCTAGCCATTTATATATATATATATATATATGTGTGTGTGTGTGTGTGTGTGTGTGTGTGTATGCATATATGCATATATATGCATATATATGCTGGTCTTGTTGTATTTGGGTCTTTTCCCATGTAAGATTGAGATTGTCTTGGCAACGTTTCAGCAAGATCTCACTCGCCATCTTCAGGCTGGGTTTTGGGCTTAAAGTGTGGTTGGAGCTGTCGCCTTTCTATAAATCTTGGTGGGGATGTGTGGAGTGTTCAGTAAGTGGAATGATTGATTGTGTGGCTGTATCATGATTGGTAGATTGGTGCTGATTGGTGCTGGCTGTGTGTCCGTTGTTGTTTCGTGTTGTAACGGCCTGGTGGTGGGTGGGGCTTGTTTGTTGGCTAGGGCTGGTTTCCAATTAGCACCAATCATGATACCACCACACAACCAATCATTCCACTTACTGAAACAAAGCCAGCAATGCACACCCACCCACCAAGATTTATAGAAAGACGGCAGCTCCGATCACACTTTAAGCCCAAAACACCAGCCTGAAGATGGCGAGTGAGACCTCGCCGAAACGTTGCCAAGACAATCTCAATCTTACACGGGAAAAGACCCGAATACAACAAAACAATACATACATACATACATACATACATACATACATACATACATTCAAGATTTGTTATTGACATAGCAGTTACAAACAAGCCTTAACTCCAGTGATTTGATATGGCCTTTGCATTTCAGTATATTGTTTTGTATTTAATTCTATTTATCTTGATTCCCATTATAAGTAGGAAGGAGATGATAAAATCCTCACTAAATCTGGAAGAATCAAGACATATCAACATGTTGAAATGAGAACAATTACTATTAATAACTTCACATTTTACATTTATTATGCAGTAGTTTCTAATTCCACTTGTGCGAGGGAACTGTTTTTGTTAAATCTATGTGTAAAGTTTGCAACTTCCCGATATAATTATAGTTCCCAGACATACTCACATAATTTAAATAATGGATAGTAACTGTCTGGATCAAACCTGATCTCTTTTAAATAGATTGGCCCCAAATTCGTCTTGTATATTAGAGATGTGTTTACATATATCTGTCCACATGTAGAATAAGGCTAATGATTGTTACAGGCGGTGAGGCACGGCCAGTGAAACCTCATGATTCTCACAGATAGCATGAACATGTGAGGGCCTGTGTACCCCCCAATAGTTATGCAGAAACAGAAATATTGTCCTAGAAACAAATTTTATTTGTCACATTCATATTTGACTTTCCTTTAGGAGCTCAAGGCAACACAATTTGTATTGCAGTGTGATTCTTCTTATTAATGGCAAATTTTGTTGCTGACAAATGCAGCAGATGTAATCAAACTTTTTAAAATTCTTCTAGGATATTTTTGCCATTTATAAATTGCTTTGTGTTGATTAGGACCTATTATTCTCACTGCAGTTGTAACTCATCTTTCACCTTTCTGATAAACCGCCCTCTGTAGAGATATTTTCAGTCTTGTACGATTACTGAAAACATTTTTAAGTCAACAACAGCGCAGCCTATTAAAAATTCACTGCAAAAAAATTAAATGTGCACCATCCACTCTGTTAAAAAATAGTATGCAAAAATGCTACGGAGCCACTTGTCCTGCTGCAGGCTTCAGCCACATATACGCGCAGACAGTTTCTTGGATGGTTTTCATTTTTACTACTAAGCCGAAGAATTTACAGTCAAACGAAGGAATGTAAATGAAGCTTCCTTGCAAAGTTGAGTTTGAGAATGGGAGCACGCTGAAGCCTTCAGAGTCAGCCCAACGTTTCAGAGCTGGGTCAAGGTTGTCAGCAAACAGCTCCAGAAAGCAGAATTCACACACAAATGTCACACGCAAGCTAGCTATCAGGTCTTCCCAGCAGAGAAAAGAGGCAGAGCAGATTCGGTGGCCAGCTGACATTAATGAGAAGGTTTACTTCTTTGCTTGGTGAGTTTAAGAGACCTTCTTTATTCCGGTCTCCTTTCTAGTTGTCACTAGAGCCAAGGTGGCGCAGTGGTTAAATGCAGCACTGCAGGCTACTGCTAGATCAGCAGTTCAGCGGTTCAAATCTCACCGGCTCAGGGTTGACTCAGCCTTCCATCCTTCCGAGGTGGGTAAAATGAGGACCCAGATTGTTGGGGGCAATATGCTGACTCTCTGTAAACCGCTTAGAGAGGGCTGAAAGCCCTATGAAGCGGTATATAAGTCTACTGCTATTGCTATTGCTATATTACTTGTGTGGGCTGGGAGGTTTTAGGTTGTCATCCTCTGACTCTCCCAATTGCTCAGGTGTTTCCTATCTTTGATTAGCCTCTTTTGTTTTTCCTCCTAAGGTTGACACATCACAGATTCAATTGGAGCTGCTTCAGTGGTAGGTTTCAAAAATTGTTGGAACCTACTCTGTGGGTGTGGCCTCCTTTTGTGGGAGTGGCTTGCCACCCATGTGACTGAATGGGAGTGGCTTGCTGCCCATGTGAACGGATGGGAGTGGCTTGCTGCCCTTGTGACCGGATGGGAGTGGCTTGCCGCCCATGTGACCGGGTATGAAATTATGAATTAGTACTTAGGTCGGTCCAAGTAGCTATTCAGAAGTTAGTGGTTAGAAGCAATCGTAAAGCAAGATATGGAATTAAAACCAGAAATGTTTTGTTGGCTATTTGAAAGGGAGTATAATATATATTTAATTTTACACATGTTAGCAGCTGCTGGAATTGTGTTTGCACAACAGTGGAAAAACAGAGATATGTAAATGAAGAAATATTACAATGTGCAGGAATAAATAAATCTTGATTAAAATCAAGAAGGCTTTGAACACTTTTTCACGTGGGATTGGTTTTAGCAATTGCCAACTAATAGAAACAGAAATTAGAAATCCAAAAGTATGAAAGAAAACATCAATTATGTAAGGAAAGGTCCCTAAAATGTATAAGGAAATATTACTAGATCATTATTAATGTGTAGATAACTGTGGGACATTACACACCCACCAGTGGTGGGTTTCAAAAAAATTTGGAACCTCTTCTGTAGGTGTGGCCTGCTTTCCAGGTCCACTGGTGGAACCTCTTCTAACCGGTTTGGTAGATTTGACGAACCGGTTCTACCGAATAGGTGCAAACTGGTAGGAACCCACCTCTGAGCTGCTTCTTCAGAGTCAGATTCAAACTCAAAATCTGAGTCCTAAGCCAGGGCAAATGTCTATGAAGATCCTCAGCCATTCAAGTCATGGTTGTCCCAAAGGTGCTTTTTCAAGAGGCCTTTGGACTTTCTGGAAAGTCCAGGTGCCTCTTGAAAAAGCACCTTTGGGACAATCCATGTCAATGACATCACTTTAGATTGGTAAATAACTTTATTTTTCTCAGTTATGTAACTATAATTAATTATAATTGTGGGCATTTCTTCAGATAAATAAATAATGTCTGTTGATATGTTTGGCCATGAAAGAATTTAAGCCAGGCCTATTAATACCTTAAGAGAAAATATTATTCTCTCTGCAAATACTGATCGTGCTTAGTTGGCTGAGCACAGAAATCATTTCAGCTAAAATTGAGGTGAGCACCCTTTTTTTTGAAACTGCTGGCATACATTTTCCCTATTTTTCTTTACCGGATCCATCTCTTGTCCCTCTGTTCTAAATTTAATTCGTAAAAATCCTTGAGCAGGGACTGTACCTCAGAATATGCAACCATCTCCTAAGTTTCTTCTCTTTTAGTATATTTTATTTTCATTTTCATACACTCACATGTGTACCCCATACAGTATTAAACAGTAATCGCATCAATTCCTCTTGTCGACAATGCCCCAGAAAATAAAAGCCCAATATACCTCTTCCATTCTCCATACACCTCTTTCTACCACCCTCCAACTTTCTATCTTCCCTCCATCATCCCTCTCTAGCCTACTTCCCCTCGCCCTCTACCACTCCTCTCTCCAGATCCGCTTCCCCCCTTCCCTTTCGCCTTCCCCCCCACCCTCTCTCCCATCCCTCTCTACACATCTTTCTTCTTTCCTACTCCTCCTCCCCTCGGTGTATTTCCACTATATGTTAATGTATTTGGCTCATCCTATTTTTAAAGAAAAATTAGAGAAAAACAGCATACATGTGAAGTCACATTGCATTGAGATCTAACACATCGTGTCTAGTCTAATGTATGCCCCTCCCTCCCTCCACCCTCTCCCCCGACCCCCCTCCTCCTCCCCCCCGACTTCCCAGAACCCGTACACGGTATAGATTTTTAACAAACACAGTCTAATCTCCTAAGTTTCGGTTGACAGCATGCCCTTACAGGAAGAACAAAAAAATAAAACACATAGGCCCAATCACAACTATTTTTAATGAAGAAAGTGTAAAAAAATAATAATGAGAAATTCTGCTGTTAGTTGCAACTCTGCAAATATTAGAGCTTTAGTGGTCCAAAAGAATAATATTTTTGAGACACAGTACCTCCTAGCATATGTAGATTTTAGATTTAGATTTTAGATTTTATTTATTATTTATAGGCCGCCCTTTTCTCTGAGGGGACTCAGGGCGGCTTACAATTCACGGGAGGGGGAGTGCAAGACAAAACATAAGACAATACGTGAGTAAAAAAAATTAAAACAATAAAACGCAACTTTCATTCAACATTCGGGTGGGGCGGATTAGAATTTTTATCCCCAGGCCTGACGGGATAGCCAGATCTTAAGGGCTGTGCGGAAGGTCTGGACGGTGGTGAGGGTGCGAATCTCCATGGGGAGATCGTTCCAAAGGGTCGGAGCTGCTACTGAGAAGGCTCTCCTCTGCGTAGTCGCCAGTCGGCACTGACTGGCAGATGGAACTCGGAGGAGGCCTAATCTGTGTGATCTAATAGGTCGAAGGGAGGTAATTGGCAGGTTGGTACAATTACAATTGGTAATTTTTACACACTTTTACACACCTGGTTTCCTAAATGCTAAGGAGAACACACAAGTGACTTTCTTCATGGCAATTATCCTTGCTCTGGCTTCTAAGAAAAACAGGAGCTTTTAAAGTTCATGCTGCAGATACCCCATATAGCAAAGGGACCACAAGCCAAAACGGAAGAAAGCAGAGCTAAAGAATGTGTGCTGTGTTGATTGGGTATTACAGTTATCACTCAAAACATGGCAATGCAATGGAATGCCTCCAGTTTATATTCCAGAGATTGGTTAGTGGAGAAGAATTTGAAACATGTAGGTGGAAAGATGGCCAGAAAAATGAAATGCATTTGGTGCTAGGAAACACAAGTATTGACCAAGTATAGATACGCTGTAATAGTAAAGTAAATTGTGTTAGAACCCATGCATTAATTAATAAATCTTAATTCAATTGCATAAACCATAATGAAATGTCTATGCGTCACTACTTCTTCCTCGTGTCCCACTTAGCCATGTTACCTCAGGTACATGTAACAACATTGAGGAAAATGAAAGAATTTCCAAATTTGGAAGGGTTTGTTGCAGTGGTGGGTTTCAAAATTTTTTGGAACCTACTCTGTGGGTGTGGCCTCCTTTGTGGGTGTGGCTTGCCACCCATGTGACTGGATGGGAGTGGCTTGCCACCCATGGGACCGGATATGAAATTATGAATTAGTACTTAGGTCGGTTCAAGTAGCTATTCAGAAACTCTGGCATTGAAGCATGCAGGTTTTAAAGCTGTCAAGTTATACAATTCTTGCACCCCTAACCCTTTAGAAAAAAAAACTAGGGATCTTCAAACCTGACAGCTTTAAGACTTGTGGACTTCAACTCCCAGAATTCCTCCTCCAGTCACGTTGGCTCAGGAACTCTGACATTGAAGCATGCAAGTCTTAAAGCTGTCAAGTTACAAGATCCTTGCACCTCTAACCCTTCAGCAGTGATGGGTTTCAAAAACTTTTGGAACCTCTTCTGTAGGTGTGGCCTGCTTTCCGGGTCCACTGGTGGAACCTCTTCTAACCGTTTCGGTAGATTTGACGAACCGGTTCTACCAAACTGGTGCAAACTGGTAGGAACCCACCTCTGGTTTGTTGGTGGTAGATCAAGGTCTACTCCTGAGAGGAAGGGAGGAAGGAAATCTCACAGGAGAAAGAGTACGTGATGTAAACTCAGAATAGTCCACCAGCTTTATTAGTAGAGAGGACCTGTGTTCCACATTTCTGAGTAGGTTTTCCTTCATCTCTTATCAGTAGATTTTAACAAGGAAGTCTCTTGTTTCACTGAAATGGCAGCTGCCTGAATGTTAGCAATAGCAGTAGACTTATATACCGCTTCATAGGCCTTTCAGGCCTCTCTAAGCGGTTTACAGAGAGTCAGCATATTGCCCCCAACAATCTGGGTCCTCATTTTACCCACCTCGGAAGGATGGAAGGCTGAGTCAACCCTGAGCCGGTGAGATTTGAACCGCTGACCTGCTGATCTAGCAGTAGCCTGCAGTGCTGCTTTTAACCACTGCGCCACCTGTTGACGCATTAATGTTGACGCATTAATGTGAGTCATGGTAGTTTCAGCACCTCTTCCCTGGATAAGTACTATGGTCAAATGAAGGAATCTGGATTTCTGTTGGATTGAATAGTCTTAGCTTTTGTTAAACTCTGCTTTGGGGAATGGAATTTGATAGGCCTATTTTCTCTCTATTTTCTCTGGCAGATCTTTATTCTCTAGCAGAAGTTGTCTGAAGTATTTTTTTTTTTTTAAAAAGCAAAGCAGTCTTTTTAGTAGGTCATTCTCTTTCCCAACTGCTGCAGGAAAATAAAACACTCTTCTCACGAATTGATTTTTTAATTAAATCTTTTTTATACTAATATCTTTGGCATGCCTTCATGAATATGCACGACAGCAATAGATGTAATTTTTCCATGGCTCATTGTTCATTTCAAAAAGCCACGAGCAGCCTACTAGCAAAATATGATATTTTGCTTTTCATCTTAAAATGAGAATACCTTGTTTTTTGCTTTGATATTTGCTTCAGACCAGCACAGTGGGTGATATCTTGAGGAAACCGCTTTGATAGCTTCTAAAGATTGTGCACCCTTGTTGCATTTACTTCATCCTTTCATTTTGAAGAAACATTTAAAGCTCTTCCTGCTTTTATCACACATTCATAATCTTTGAGAACAAAGGCAAATTTATATATATATAAACACACACACACACACACAAACACACACACACACACATACACACACATATATGTGTGTGTGTGTGTGTATATATATGTATGTACACACACACACACACACACACATATATATACATATATATATATATATATATATACATACATACATACATACATACATACATACATACATACATACATACATACATACATACATATATATATATATATATATATATATATATATATATATAGTGTCACAACCCCTGGTAAGCCCCAATTATGGGAAGAAGCTAACAGCTTATTTATCAGCACAAATAAAACACACACACACATATGTGTGTGTGTGTGTGTGTTATATTTGTGCTGATAAATAAATAAAGGGAGACTAGTATAGATCTATTTCAAGCTATTTAGCTCTCATCAGCTAGCCATACCCTTACTGGGATTAGAACCTGTGCTGTATTGCCTCTAAGGCAAACGTCTTAGCCATTAAGCCACAAGTTCTCCTCTTTATCAGCTGAAGCCAGGGAAGAAGGTATATATTTAGTGTCACAACCCCTGGTAAGCCCCAATTATGGGAGGAAGCTAACTGCTTCCATCATCTGTCAATCGGCTCGTCACAAGAGTCCATCACGACAGAAACCCAATATTTTTACTGTTGCCTTTGTTATATTTGTGTTTTTTTTATTTGTGCTGATAAATAGATAAAGGGAGACTAGTATAGATCTGTTTCAAGCTATTTAGCTCTCATCAGCTAGCCATACTCTTACTGGGATTCGAACCTGTGCTATATTACATCTTAGGCAAACGTCTTAGCCATTAAGCCACAAGTTCTCCTCCTTATCAGCTGAAGCCAGGGAAGAAGGTATATATTTAGTGTCACAACCCCTGGTAAGCCCCAATTATGGGAGGAAGCTAACAGCTTCCATTATCTGTCAATCGGCTCGTCACAAGAGTCCATCACGACAGAAACCCAATATTTTTACTGTTGCCTTTGTGTATCCCAGTGGTGGGTTTCAAAAATTGTAGGTGTGGCCTGTTTTGTGGGAGTGGCTCGGTGGTCATCTGCCCGGTCATCTGACTGGTGGGAGTGACTTGATGATCATGTGACTGGGTGGGAGTGGCTTGGTAGTCATGTGACTGGGTGGGAGTGGCTTGGCATTTATGTGACTAAGTGGGAGTGGCCAAGTCGATGTCACTGAATTCTTTGCCCCAAAGAATGACCTACAAAAAGAAGATATAAAAAAAGGAAATGAATTATTTTGTGCACTTACTACGAATATAAGAATAAAATAAGTACACAAAACAATAAAACAGCTATTTAAACAATAAAACAGCTACTTACAGAGGAAATATGGTTGTCCTTGCCGGTCTTCAACATTACTGGCCATCTTACACACAAACTTCCAGACCCTCTGCCAATTCCCTCTTCCCCAGCATCCTCTCCCCCCACCACAGCCACTCACCAGTTCTTTCTTCTTCTGATTCTTCTGAGAACTTTTCGGCAGCGTGGTGCAGATGGGTGGGTTGAGTGAAAGAGCGAATGAGGGGAGGGAGCGTTGTGGTACGGGGCCTCCTGACCAATGGGTACGGGAAGGCATGCTGAATTTCACCATCCAGTATAGCCGTATCGGTCTGTCCCGGTTGAAACCCACCCCTAATGTATCCCTATGTAACAGATGTGGTAAAGAGGCTTAAAAAAAAACAGTAGTTACAATATAGATGCATAAAATTTTATTTTGGAAACGTAGGCCTCCTAATACTGGACACAAAAGGAATTTCGGGAAACAAAAGTTGAAATTTTTTTGCTGTTTCCCTCCTTTTGTTCATGAATATTATTGAGAAAATCCACAGATTTTATTCTAAAATCAGCCAAACTAGGAAGACAAGTTACAAAAGTAACTGAAAAAAGTTACTTTTCCTAAAGTTTTGAATTAAGAAAATCTTCACGAAGAGAAAAAAATTCTTGCTGACAACCTCAAGATAACCCTAAAAAAATAAGGCATGGTGAAGTGTTTCGTGGAGAAAAAGTGGAGTTAAGACACATTTCTCTGCTTTTGTTATCTGTAGCCTTAAGGAATAATGATAATTAAATGATAATTTGGGGGCAAATATCTGGCCTGTTCTTCAAGGAAGGGAGATGAAGAAGAAACAGTGTGCTGACTCCAAGAGAAGAAAGCAAGGATGACTTTTGCTCCCAATTAAGAGTTGGCAGTATCCAAAAAACAAAAAAAGTCCAGGTAAATCAAAATTAGAAGAATGAAAATCTATTTCAATGGTGTGCTTTTCTACTGGAACAGAGGTGGGTTCCTACCAGTTCGCACCTATTCAGTAGAACCGGTTCGTCAAATCTACCGTGGCATTTCTGCATTGCAAAAGACTCAAGAATAAGTCTAAATGTAGTTGCAACTTGGCTTAAAATCATATTTAATCACAGTTTAATCAGTTAATTATCATTTTGTAAGAACATAACCATTTTCTTATCCCACCTCTGATATAGTCACATGACTGAAAAGAGGTGGTCATTTGAACTTTGGAAGATATAAATACCTTTGGGAGGGTTCTTCAGAACTTCAGATGGTTGCTAAGATGGTTGCCTACGTTGAGGACTATTTATAATACAAATATAAGACATAAGAAGCACATAAGAAAGGAGGAGTATTGCATAGAACAATGAGGTTAGAACTGGATTTTTGGCTATGACATCCAATGCCCTTCTTAGTACAGGGATCCAGATTAAAACAACCCTCACAGATTGCTCTCTAATGTCTGCATGAACACAGTCAGTGAATGGGAGCCCACCACCCATATCTAGTTAATTGGTTCCACTGTTGAGTTTTATTATCATTAGGGTTTTTTAGCAATCATTGGAATGTGCCTTCCTGCAACTTAAATCCATTATTTTGAGTCCTGTCCTCTGAAACAATTGAGGTCTTAACCTTATTCTGTGTGAGATAAATGAAGAGTCTTATCATATCTGCCCCTCTTAGGTATATTTAGTCTTTTTTCTTGCCCAGTTAATTTATAGATAGCTAGGTAATGGAGGAATTATTAATATACTGTGTTAGTAACAAACCAGCACAAGCGGAGATTTCCATTCTCAGAAGACATTCAGCTGTATGTGACTCTTCCCATTATTCACCGATGTCTTTCCCCTGGTATCTCATTGTGTAAGCTGAGACTTGCAGGTAATAATTCCAGCCACTACCTTGTTTACATATTCAAGAGATGACTCAGAGATTAAAGGGAGCCAAAAGAGACCAGGTTGAAAACAAGCAGCTTTTTAATTGGAAAAATCTCATGAATTATTGAATGCTTTCAATTGTAAATCAATATTTAAATATGCTGGCTTATATATCAGGAGCCTGTTATTGGTCCCAGTTCTACAATAATGGGAAACTTGCTAGAAAACCATTTGAAATTGCAGATAACCTAATTTGGATCTTCTTTCATAAGTAATGTTGTTCTTCAAAGTTTCTAAGATTGCACTTGAGGGAACCATCAATCAGGAGGAACACATACCTTGCATTTCTTGCTAATTCACCAAGGTAGTTATTTACCCCTTGTATTTACTACAGAAGCTAATCTTTCTACCATATTTATAGTAATAATCCTGTTCAATTTAAGCATTGACCTAAGATCCAATGTAAGCCTAATATAGCGTTTGCAAAGTCTCTTCCCCTCTTGCGCTATAGGAATAACTACAAACTGTAGTGATTTTCAGAAGGCAAAAGCCCCAAACTGAATATATGTTGGGTGAGGTGAGGAGAAAGAAATGGTTATTAGAAACCTCATTAATTCAATTGTATAATAGATAATCTGATACGTACAGCTGAATGTACAGAAAAATGTTTTTAATTTATGGTTCTATTTATGTACAGGAAACTATTATTCTTTGCAACCTTCGGATCCCTGGAGACTTAATTCACCAGCTAAGAATGGTTCAATACAGTGGTGGGTTTCAAAAATTGTTCAAACCTACTCTGTGGGTGTGGCCTACTTTGTGGGAGTGGCTTGTCGCCCATGTGACTGGATGGGAGTGGCTTGCTGCCCATGTGACCAGATATGAGGATGTCGATGACACTTGTCAGAACCACCTTAAATTACACACAGCACTGGCCTGCATAAGAATATGATGTAAACTTGTTTTTTAAAAGGCATCTTTGGTTTGCGTTAAAACAACTTCAACACACGCAATGTTCTGATTGCACCACAAACGCAGTAGTCATCCTTACCTTTCACAGAGGCACTGAGTTTTATAAATAGGAGCATGATAGTGTAGAATAATCATATCCAAGGACCAGTGGTGGGTTTCAAAAAATGTTGGAACCTCTTCTGTAGGTGTGGCCTGCTTTCCGGGTCCACTGGTAGAACCTCTTCTAACCGGTTCGGTAGATTTGACGAACCGGTTCTACCGAATAGGTGCGAACTGGTAGGAACCCACCTCTGGTTCAATAGCTGTCCAGTGTAAGTCCATGTATATAATAAAATTAGACAACATACTGTCTACAGTAGATTCACGAAAGTCGAAATTGCCTACATATTAAATGGTAGGAAATATAAAAGATTCCAACGATGTACTAGCTAGAACAGCGACAAAATATCCCTGACATATGATCATGCTTCAAAAATATGTGACTATATTTCTCATTATTGATGATTCAACTTCCAACTTTAATAAGATTTGTATGCCGCCCACCCCCTAGGGACTCTGGGCGGCTCACAACAAAAGTAAAACATAAAAATATTAAAAATACAGTTATTTAAAATAAGACATCATCCATTCAATCAAGTGGGGCTGGATTTTAATCAACAGCCCCCAGGCTTGCCGGAACAGCCATGTCTTAGTCGCTTTACGGAAGGCCGGGAGAGTGGTGAGGGTCCGGATCTCTGCGTGTAGCTCGTTCCATAAGGCTGGCACAGCTACAGAGAAGGCCCTCCCTTGGGGAGCTGCCAACTGGCATTGTCCACTCGACGGCACCCGGAGGAGGCCCAACCTGTGCGATCTTATAGGTCGTTGGGAGGTAAATGGCAGGAGGCCATTGATAGTTTCCTTTATGCATCTTTTGGTGCATAAATATATATGACAGACGTAACAGTTAGTAAAACATGAAAACTATAATCCAATTACCAGAAGCCACGCAAAAGATTGTTACAAATCTTATGTCTCTAACACTAACGTAGTGCACTAATTCTTCCCAAAGTGGTAAATAATAATTCAAATTCTTACTGGTAGAATGAATGCACCATTCTCGCTAGGAAAATGGGAATCGTTTTGATAATTCATCCTAGGAAAGAGAGGAATTTAAATTTTCTAGGATTAAGCCACTCCCACAAAGGAGGCCACACCCACAGAGTAGGTTCGAACAATTTTTGAAACCCACCACTGATCAAGGGGTTCAGAAGTGAGCCTCCCTACTTTCTCTGGATGTAAAGGAAGGGGTAGGAGAATTGTATTTTCAGATTTGCAAGGTTCTGTTAACATAGCTTTACCAGAAGGTAGAATTAACTCATCTGGCTTTGTTTGCTGTCTAGTCTACCTGGTAAGACTGACAGTGCCACAATTATACTACGGAATGAGAAGCCTTCTCTTTGCAACGTGTTTGTAGCAACTAACTGCTGTTGTCAATATGGAGATTCTTGTGCATTTAGAAATTGCTTTTCAATGCCTTCCCTCATTTGTGTCAAGCATATGATTGCCTTTCATCACTGAAAGCTCAGCATACAGTATTATCTACTGAGTTGTCAACCATCTCTAGTCCTATTCTGTGCTTTGCATGCGAGATGCAGCTATTTACTAGTCTTGTGTGGCATTTCTGCATTGCAAAAGACTCAAGAATAAGTCTAAATGTAGTTGCAACTTGGCTTAAAACCATATTTAATCACAGTTTAATCAGTTAATTATCATTTTGTAAGAACACAACCATTTTCTTCCATGGATTCTGGAATGTATCCAGCCGAACATGTACATCTTTACAAAGGACGATTGACAGACAGTATGGATTTTTTCACTTCTTAGGAATCATTTCCTGAATAAGAAAGACACTATTGATATCATAACTACATTTCTTTTTTCAAATGTATGGTTGAATGCCTCCTTGTGAATGATATTGTTCTTGGGCACTCAATATATATTTTGATCCAAAACTATATAATAAGCCTTAGCAGGAAATGTGAACCTGAATGAAGACAAACTGTTTTTTTTGGGGGGATGGGAGCGAATCAGAGGGATCAGGTAAGGTTGCTAGGAAACCTAACCAAACCTTTAAGAGATTTTCATTTACTGTTTTTTTTCATATTATTTGGGGCAATGTTTAATTTGACTGCATGTCAAAGACTCTTTATAATAAAAAAAAATATGTCACTAATATGCCCCTCAGACCTTCTTAACAGAACATCACAGCATGAAAGATGGATAGTATGAATCCATGTGCGTGTACAGGTTCACTGTTATTTCTGACTATATTTTTAAATAGTCACAAGTAATGACAGTTTGGCTAATTGAAATATGATTCCGCTTGATTTTATATTGAATTCTACTCTGCTTCTGTATCTCCTCCCTAATCCAGAACTGAGCAGGGTTACCAACTAGGTTGCAAAAATCCAGACAACCACAATCTAAATGCTGGAGATGTGATTGTCTCAATGCTACATATTACCATATATGGTGGACTTGTAAAAAGGTAAAAGCATTTTGGATAAAAATATGGTGGATTATGCAAAATGTTCTTTTAAAAAGGATAAAGTTTACCCCTCAGTTATTCTTGTTAGGTATAACTCCTGATTATACTGTTATAGAGACTAACTTGATTTTGTATTTAATAATGGCAGCAAGACTGTTGGTGGCACAATACTGGAAGAAGGAAGATTTGCCTACTGTTCAAGAATGGACATTAAAAGTCACAAACCTAGCAGAGATGGCTAAAATATCAGCATATCTCAAGGACCACTCAAATGAGAAATATAAACTGGAGTGGAGAAGATGGATTGACTATATTCAAAATAAACACGGGACTAAGAAATTCCAGATAGTTTATGACTGAAGAAACAAGGAATGATATAATCTGTTTAGAGTTAGCCTAACAAAAGAGGAGTTAAAGCACAAATGAAAGATGATACTAACTTTCTTTAAGTTTATTTTAGAACATCTTTGTTAAAATACCCCGTATTTGCTCTGGGAAGTCGGGGGGGGGGGGAAGGTTGGAGGTGGGTGGGGTTCGGGTGGGGAGGGCAGGGGGGGAGGTAAATATTTGCAAAAGGGTTTTTTTTCTAAAAGTTGTCAATAAAAAAAAAATCCAGACCACCACTAGTAACACCAAGGAGATTTTTTTAAAAATATATTCTAGACTTATGGTAGATAATATATGGAATATGACTGTTCAAATTGTTAGGATAACAAGATAGATCAGGTGTCCTGTTGGTGTATCTATGGCCTTGTATATAATTTTCCTAATGCAACTAAGGAAAATCATGTGGGCATACAATGAAGCAGGAGCATGCCAGTCGGTGGCATGCCAGAAATTGGGCTGTGAAAACCAGAGGTGGGTTCCTACCGGTTCGCACCAGTTCGGTAGAACCGGTTCATCAAATCTACCGAACTGGTTAGAAGAGGTTCCACCAGTGGACCCAGAAAGCAGGCCACACCTACAGAAGAGATTCCAAAATGTTTTGAAACCCACTACTGGTGCAAATAAGTGAAGCCCCATCTGTGGGTAGCACACAAAACCAGTCCCCTCTGGTCCGCACAAAAAGCTCTCTCCACAAAACCGGCCCCTGGTGCCCAAAAGATTGGCAGCTACTGCAATGAAGGATGCCACAGTGTTCTGACCCCACTCCTTCGCTTGTTCACAGACGACAGTCAGACAGACTTAAAAGGAAATAACTTTATCAGTCCTGGCTCACGCTGGCTGCGAGCCCAAAATAAACATAAATAATGTCTCTGGCAAAAAGGTTACGCAGCAGAATGCAAAAATAAAGAGCTATTACAGCAACACCAGGTTTACAGAAAGAAAGCAAATCACTTATCCAAGTGTCTCTTCGAATCAGGGTTACAGAAAGCAAATCACTTATCCAAGTGCCTCTCACAAATAAACCATGACCGATGAACGACGAACCATGAACGAACGAATGAACGTTGACTTCTGCAACCAGGGTGTGGCACCATCAGTCCTTTTATCTCCAGCAGATGACACTAACGAGCCCCATTGTTATTCCTGCATCCCGACTCAACTCACAGCAAACTTCTGCTGAGTCACAACACACAGAATTATAGGCCAAAGTCTAACAAGGATAATACTTTTGCAGAATATTGATCAGAGCAAAACATCCAAATAAATGTGCCATCTATTCGTTGTAAATTACCTTATAAACCTACAAAATTGTAATTTATTGTAAAATGTATAATTAATTCAATGTTCTCAGCCTGGTGCTTTTAAAGGTGTTTTATTTATTTAGCACATTAAGGTGCATTGGATTACATGGAGTGGCTGTCCATAAATAAGAAGAGCACCAGGTTGAGGAAGCAGCCTTGTTTCTTAAAATGAATTGAATGAAGAATTACATACCACCAGAGGTCACCAGAATATTATGCTGAATACATTAGAATGGCTAATTAAATCTGGGCTGTTTTCCAGCAGAGGGTCAGAAGGGGAGATGATATTCCAGCGCCACGAATCTATTCTTGAAATTATCCAAACATTATTGGATGCACAAGATCTGATATGCTCCAGATATGTTAAATTATCACTTTCTTAAATCCCAGACATTATGGTTAATGGAAAAACTGTCTAAATATGGCAGACATCTTAGAGAAATGTATTTTTGGAACACCAAGATGGGAAAAGTTACAGTAGATTAATTGGATATGGTATGTACTGTCTTTGCCTGGAGAACATATTCATCAGAATTGTTTATGGATGATGGCACCGTATCTTATTGTCTGAAAAAATCTAGCCTCTGGATGACATTAGTTAAATTTTGCAGAATGACACTTCACACATTGAGCTGACATTCATCATGGAATGAAAAATGACAGGATTTCTTTCAGGCATTATATGTTTGTGAATAGAATAGAATAGAATAGAATAGAATTTTTGTAAATGTACCAAATCTGTATGCATAAAAGAATCAAATGCAGAATGACAGAAATCTGCTGGGAGGGACAGAGGGAGGGAAGGGAAAAAAAGGAAGGAAGGAAGGAAGGAAGGAAGGAAGACAGGAAGGAAGGAAGACAGGAAGGAAGGAAGGAAGGAAGGAAGGAAAGAAGGAAGGAAGGAAGGAAGGAAGGAAGGAAGGAAGGAAATCATGATGCAAATATTTGGAATAATCTCCTCATTCCAATATCATGGTGTGGACATCTAATCTGCGAAGGGACCCATGTGTAGTAGAATTCAAGCTCAATCTTCACTAGTACCTCTGCAACGAAGACATCACTGCCAATTACCTCCCTGCGACCAATAAGATCGCATAGATTAGGCCTCCTCCGAGTTCCATCTGCCAGTCAGTGTCGACTGGCAACCACACGGAGGAGAGCCTTTTCAGTAGTAGCTCCGACCCTTTGGAACGATCTCCCCGTGGAGATTCGTACCCTCACCACCGTCCAGACTTTCCGCACAGCCCTTAAGACCTGGCTAGCCCGTCAGGCCTGGGGATAAAGCTAATTTGTCCCCACCCGAATGATGAATGAATGTTGCTTACTATTTTACTTCTATGTATTGTTTGTGTCTATTGTTTGTACCCTCCCTTCCTTATTTTATGTAAGCCGCCCTGAGTCCCCTCAGGGAAAAGGGCGGCCTATAAATACTAATAAAATCTAAAAAAATAAAATCTAAATCTAAAATCACCAGGACAACTTTGGAGGGGAGGGGTCTCCCACATGATATGTTTTTATCTTTCACGTAATGTCTGAATTGAGCTAGAAAATATAGTGTTCAGAATTACCCGTTTTGTGTTTTTTTTAAAGTCAACAGCCGCTACGTCAAATCTGAAGTATAACATGAACATGCTTTCCTGTGTATTTTTCAAATTAAACATTGCATGCATAAAAACTGCTATTTTCTGTATTGAGAAAAACATAGCGGCTGAGTCAGATGGTAATTAGAACATTTGTGCAATTCTCTGTAAAGGCAGATGCCAGTTTCAAGTGGTCTTCATGAGAAAACCTGATTGTCCTCAGGGAGCCTCATTTACCAAAATTAATTTCCGGGCAGTTTAGTTACTGCTATCACTTGTATATAATGAAGATTTCACATATATTGCATATATGAGGTAATGTAAAATGGAAATCAGATAGAAACTAGATGTGGTGGAGATAAAATTAAAAAAGGCCACCTGCCCTGGATTTCACAGCCGGCATAAGAAAAGACTTATGTAATGTAGAGCCGAGGTGGCGCAGTGGTTAGAGTGCAGTACTGCAGGCCACTTCAGCTGACTGCTAACTGCAGTTCGGCGGTTCAAATCTCACCGGCTCAGGGTTGACTCAGCCTTCCATCCTTCCGAGGTGAGTAAAATGAGGACCCAGACTGTGGGGGCGATATGCTGACTCTGTAAACCGCTTAGAGAGGGCTGAAAGTCCTATGAAGCGGTATATAAGTCGAACTGCTATTGCTATTGCTATTGCTAATGTGATATATTTCTGTACTGGAGATCTAATATTTGTATATTTGCAAGCTGGGTGTATAAAACCTTATGGCTCTCCCATATTCAACAACGAAAATTATTCTGCAAATGTGTGACTGCACTACATGACTGTGTGCTTCAGCAAACCCATAGTTGTGGTCTGTCTTCCATGATCTTTTAGAAGGGTTGATTTCTAAGGGAAGAGTGGATACGGCACAGAAGGGGAAAGACTTATGAATGGAATTCCTGATTAGTATCAAGCAAGATGCATACAACTACTGCCATTATTTTTGTACACTTACAATTTTCCGTCATTGTGTAGTTTGAAATATTATGCCCAAACTGGTTCATAATTAGTTTTCTTCACAAAACCTGGTCTTGCATTCATTAAATGTGTGATACAGGAAGTGGGAACTAATTACTCATTATTTATTTATTTACTCCAATTTATACACTGTCCAACTTTCAATGATTCTGGACAGTTCATGGGAACCGCCCCCCCCCTAAAAAATTAAAAAACGAACCTAAAAATCAGTGGTCAAACAGTTGATGTTGGTCGCTTCACCTTCATCTTTGGGTTTCTAATTCATTGGTGTGATTTTGCTGTCTTCTCATTCATCATAAATGATGAATATAGAGCTGAGGTGGCGCTGTGGTTAGGGTGCAGTACTGCAGGCCACTTCAGCTGACTGTTATCTGCAGTTCAGCGGTTCAAATCTCACCGGCTCAAGGTTGACTCAGCCTTCCATCCTTCCGAGATGGGTGAAATGAGGACCCAGACTGTGGGGGCGATATGCTGACTCTGTAAACTGCTTAGAGAGGGCTGAAAGCCCTATGAAGCGGTATATAAGTCTAATAAATAAAATAATAAAATAAATAATAAATAATATGCTTTATAAAAATAGAACTTTAATTTTGAAACTCAACAGTTCCCCTTCTTACCTACACATGAACTCACATAAATCATTTTAAATTTGCTCCATATCAAATTTTCCTCAAAGTATTGAAAGAAAAAGTACCAAATGTATTTTGGTACAGTTTTCCTTAATATAATCACTTTATAGGCAACTTGCTTGTTTTTTTTTCACGTAAACCTAATTTCTTAAGTCAACCTAGAGCAGTCAACACTATTTCCATGTTTAAAATAGTCATCACAGTGTGTTAAAATGAAAATCAGTTCAAAATGAAACAATAAACATGAATAATAACAATGTGTAATGAATGTCCAAGTTAGATTCCAAATGGAATCTGTCATTGGTAACTTTAAAAAAACACCAAAAAACAAAAAACTCTAGACACCATTGGAAGACCTGAAAGACCAAGTGGAAAAAAATATATCAAGAGCTTATACTAACTTCTTCACACATAATCAGTGAATCAATTTTACTAGGAGCATCTTCTTGGCCATTGTAAGAAACAAATGCTGGACTGAAATAGGCCTTGACATGATCCAGGAGGGCTGTAAGTATAACTATGTACAAACATCAGAGTGTTTAGGAATCCAAGAATAAAGCTAAGAATTCTGTTAAGCAAAATATAATTTTGGGGTTCCTATTTTCTGCCCCAATTTCCCTTAATTCCCACATACGAAGCTGGGTTCACTGACAAATGCGCGCTCAACAAAAGCACGCCGATGAAACCGCGGGGAGAAAACTGCAAGTTCGAAATTGTGCCCACGAATGAGCACAGAAGCGCACCGACAACAGCGCGCCGACAGAAGCGCGCTCTAAACCTAACCCTAAAGGTAACCCTAAACCTAACCCTAAACCTAACCCTGAACCTAACCCTGAACCTAACCCTGAACCTAACCCTGAACCTAACCCTGAACCTAACCCTAACCCTAACCCTAACCCTAACCCTAACCCTAACCCTAACCCTAACCCTAACCCTAACCCTAACCCTAACCCTAACCCTAACCCTAACCCTAACCCTAACCCTAACCCTAACCCTAACCCTAACCCTAACCCTAACCCTAACCCTTACCCTAACCCTAACCCTAACCCTAACCCTAACCCTAACCCTAACCCTAACCCTAACCCTAACCCTAACCCTTACCCTAACCCTTACCCTTACCCTAACCCTTACCTTAACCGTAATCGCGCTTCTGTCGGAGCTCTTTTGTCAGCACGCCTTTGTGGGCGCGCTGTCGACGTCGCGGTTTTATCGCCGCGGTTTTGTTGGTGCGCTGTTGTCGGGCGCGCATTTGCCGGGTCACGACGAAGCTGGGCCTGAAAACTCTACCCTATAATAATGTGCAACAGAATATCTCAACACTGTAAATTTTGTGAGACATAGATGAAGCATATATATCATCTTTCAGCATTTGGCAGAAAAAAGCAAATGTATACTTGATTCATATGCAGTAGGCGTACTGTAATTGGAAGATTCTGTCCATGGGAAAGAGTCAATGGGGAGAAATCTTTAATCAGGCCATCTTTGAGGCTTTCAGTTACAGCAGGATTTCCTAACCTTCCAAGTTGCTAATGGGTATAACACATCATTAGACCCAGCAGGGAACATCATAAGGTTAATTAATTTTTACTTATTCTACTTTCTATTCAAGGTGATGAATAATAACTTTGAATGTTTCGAATTCTGTTTCTCAAAGAGATTCACTCAGGCTTTATATATTGTACAGCCACTTTGCAATTAACATGCAGATTCTAAAAAATATAAACAGCATCTGGTTGATATATGTTTGCATGTGGAAATAATTAGGATCTCAGCAACAATAGAGGATGAAATGTAACATTTTCTTTATTCCTATAGTCCTGGAGAAAACGTCATTTCCAGTGATGCCCTTTGAATTGATAGGAAATAGGTTAATATATTTTATTTGGTTGGTTGGTTGGTTGGTTGGTTGGTTGGTTGGTTGGTTGGTTGGTTGGTTGGTTGGTTGATTGATTGATTGATTGACTGATTTCATTCTGCCTTACTCCAAGGCAACTGCAACTCTGGACAGAACACAATAAACTTGCATGTAGGACAACTGGACATAGGGAGAATAGAAAAATACTTTGGCTCTACTTCTCCCATTTTTGTATCTGATTCATCTTGTTTTCTTATGCTTTTATGTTGATCATGAATGGGAAGACAATTGGAGAGGGAATTTGCTGTATGTCTTGCCCCACTTTCCATTTATAATTGCATAAATTATTTTGTATATGTTATATCTAGGTTCTTAGGAAATATTAGCAGCAATTGCTATTAGTGCTTGGTTGAAATTTAAAGTTGAAAATTGAACATGCTGATCTCTAAATTCATTAATCATTACAGGAAATAACATAGAGGATAGGGATCTGCTCCAGTGGTGGGTTTCAAAAAAATTTGGAACCTATTCTGTGGGTGTGGCCTCCTTTGTGGGAGTGGCTTGCTGGCCATGTGACCTGGTGGGAGTGGCTTGCTGTCCATGTGTTTTCTCTCTCTCTCTCTCTCTCTCTCTTTCTTTCTTTGTTTCCTTCCTTCCTTCCTTCCTTCCTTCCTTCCTTCCTTCCTTCCTTCCTTCCTTTTGTCTCTACCCCTTTTTTCTTTTTTCTTTCATCTCTCTCTCACTCTTTTTCTTCTTTCTTTCTTTCTTTCTTTCTTTCTTTCTTTCTTTCTTTATTTCTCTTTCTCTCTCTGTGTGTGTGTGTCAGTCAGTCTCTGTGTGTGTGTGGGGGGGGGGCAGTGGTGGGTTTCAAAAACTTTTGGAACCTCTTCTGTGTGGCCTGCTTTCCAGGTCCACTGGTGGAACCTCTTCTAACCAGTTCGGTAGATTTGATGAACCGGTTCTACCGAATAGGTGCGAACTGGTAGGAACCCACCTCTGATCTGTTCATCCCCCCTCCTTTTCTAGCATTTTACCCAAATGTACATGGTCTGTCCCCCACCCCCAATCAGTCAAGTGTTTATGCATTAGTTACAGCAGGAATTGATTGATCGGCTTGTCATCTGAGCATTATGTGACTGGTCCAAAGTCTTCCAACTGGCTTTCATGACTAAGGTGGGATTAGAACTCACAGTTTCTTGGTTTCTAGCCTGGTGCCTTAACCACTAAAGCAACCTCTCTTCTCTGTTCAGTCTGATACCATAAATATTCCTACTGATTCTACTAATTCTTCCTGCAACTCGAAGACTGAAACTTTCATTGAAGGCTAGGACTCAGACGAATCAATGTTAGATGGCATCCAAGTTAATGCTCTATGTGTTAAAGTTATAAAATCCAGTTCAACTCAGTTCATATTTTAAACAGAGAATGAGAAGATGCAGATTCTTTTTGTCACATGAACAGAAAGATAGAAACAACAGCGAACAGCATTACCTCAAAGCTACCTCAGGAAAAATGAGAACTGAAAATTATTTTCAAAAAGATGACTATGTTGGGAAGGATTGGGAAGATGTAAACAAATCATTTTTATACAGTACTGCTGTAGGCTTTCATGGCTAGTGTGTCAACCAAGAACAGTTTTTTGGAGACTTCCATGATATGGAACAATCAGAAATCTGCTTGTCTAGTGTAAGAATCAGAGGTGGGTTCCTACCAGTTCGCACCAGTTCGGTAGAACTGGTTCGTCAAATCTACCGAACCGGTTAGAAGAGGTTCCACCAGTGGACCCGGAAAGCAGGCCACACCTACAGAAGAGGTTCCAAAAGTTTTTGAAACCCACCACTGGTGGCTGTGTAATGTCCCACAATTATCTACGCATTAATAATGATCTAGTAATATCTCCTTATACATTTTAGGGACCTTTCCTTACATAATTGGTGTTTTCTTTCATACTTTTGGATTTCTAATTTCTGTTTCCATTAGTTGGCAATTGCTAAAACCAATCCCACGTGAAAAAGTATTCAAAGCCTTCTTGATTTTAATTGTCAATTTATTTATTCCTGCACATTGTAATATTTATTCATTTACATAATCTCTGTTTTTCCACTGTTGTGCAAACACAATTCCAGCAGCTGCTAACGTGTGTACAATTAAACATATATTATACTCCCTTTCAAATAGCCAACAAAATATTTCTGGTTTTAATTCCATATCTTGCTTTACGATTGCTTCTAACTTCTGAATAGCTACTTGGACCGACCTAAGTACTAATTCATAATTTCATATCCGGTTACATGGGCAGCAAGCCACTCCCATCCGGTCACATGGGTGGCAAGCCACTCCCATCCGGTCACATGGGTGGCAAGCCACTCCCACAAAGTAGGCCACACCCACAGAGTAGGTTCCAACAATTTTTGAAACCCACCACTGGTAAAAACCCAATCAATCCCTTTTCATTGCGTGAGAACTGCCAAGATGTACACTAGAAAGCAGCTGACACTGCATCTGAAAATGGCAGTCAAATAACTCATCAAGTTCACATACTGCACATATGCAATCCCTATGTTGTCTGCAATTGTTTTGAGTTTGTGGATAACGATGAAGTGAATTTGGTACTCCTTAGTATGAGTGCCAGTTGTGGGTAGGGCTATGTCTCTTCGATCAGCAGGATTTGGAAGATAGTCAATGACTCTTTAGGCTAGCGCATGGGTCATCAACCTGGTGTCTACCGCCCACTAGTGGGCGTTTCGGGATTCCAGGTGGGTGGTAGGGACTTCGGAGGTTAAAACCTCCTTTTGAGCGAGTGGGCAGGCGCGAGCACACACATCAATAAACCAAAATGCGCGTGCACGCAAACAAGCAAACACGTGGGAAGAGGAAGGGGAGGAGTGGAAACTGATAGCAGGGACAGGCAGATAAGTTTTGTTATCTTATGAAATAAAGCGGAGCAGAGCAGTTGCAAAATAGGAGAAAGAAAAGTTATAGGCAGGAGAGAATTATTGTTGGCTAATATTAATAAGTGGGCTAACTAGCTCAGCCTTACTTTTGTACATTGCCCTAAGGAAGGTAAAAAAAAAGGAGATAAAAAGGAAAAGATAAAAAAAGTTAACAAAAAAGGGAAGAAAAATAGACAAAGGGGGATAAAATAAAGGAGGAGAGTAAGCAATGTTTAGTCTGGCTCATAAATTAAGTTTTGTTATCTTATAAAATAAAAGAAAGAAATAAGTAAAGGAAGAAGAAGGAGAAAATAAAAAAAGGAAAAAAGAGATCCTTGATATAGTGAAATACTGTAAGAAAGGTAAAGAAGACAAAGGCAGGAAAAGGAATTTTGTTTTGATGGTGACACTTAATAAAAATTGGCACCTAATACAGTGTTCCTTACGAAAATCGAACCAGATACCAAATATTTAGTCTCACAGCATCAGCCTCAAAGATCTCATTAATCACTAGTAAAGCTAATTTCAATTTACATTATTGTTTTCTAATTAAAGTTCATAAAGTTAAAAACATTACAAACACGCATAAAGTAGAAATAAAAAGATAAATATAAGTACATTCCTTTTTTTTAAAAACACCCTCCTTTCTAAAAAATATTCCGCTCTTGCGCAAAAACTGGTGGGCGGTAAGGAAATTTTTCCATCAAGAAAGATCCATTAATAGGCGGTAGGTAGAAAAAGGTTGACTACCACTGGGCTAGAGTGTCCTATCCCTTCTTGAAGCAGCTGTCTCTCAAAGCAGCCATATCAAAACCTCCACCTTGTCTCCAAACCAAACACTCCAAAAGGGGTGGGTTCCTGCTAGTTCCACAAATCTACCGTGCTGTTTAGAACCGGTTCCAGCTCCCTCCCCCCGCCTGTCCGCACCACGCCCCGCCCACCGCTCACTGATTGGCTGGATCACCGATCGCCCCACCCGCCTCTAAGAGCCCTATGTAAACCTTAAAGTCTTAAAGCTGTCAAGTTTGAACATCCCTGGGGTTTTGTTTCTAAAGGGTTATGGGTGCAACGGTCTTGTAACTTGACAGTTGTAAGATTTGCACACTTCAATGCCAGCGTTCCTGAGCCAACATGACTGGAGGAGGAATTCTGGGAGTTGAAGTCCACAAGTCTTAAAGCTGTCAGGTTTGAACACCCTTGGGGTTTTTTTTCCCTAAAGAGTTAGGGGTGCAAGGGTCTTGTAACTTGACAGCTTTAAAACTTGTGTGCTTCAAATGCCAGAGTTTCTGAGCCAACATTTTGGTTGCTAAGCAAGAGCGTTAAGTGAGTTTCACCACATTTTACAAGTTGGCCACGCCCACCCAGTGACATGATGGCCAAGCCACTCCCACTCAGTCACATGGCTGGCAAGCCACTCCCGCCTGGTCACATGGCCAGCAAGCTACTCCCACAAAGCAGGCCACACCTACAGAAGAGGTTCTAAAAATTTTTGAAACCCACCATTGCTCCAAACGTTCCCATTGAGGAGAAGGATGTTAGGGAGATTATAGTAATTCAACTACCGGTACAGAAGATTCTAGGGAAACATGTTAGTCACAATACCACTTCAATAACATCATGTTTTAAATTTATAGATAGTATTGCTTTCCCTTCAATGCAGAACCCTTTAAACTAGATGTTTAAAAAGCAAACCACCTTTATATTTCCTGCTAAATTGGAGTTCATTGATTTTTACATATAAAATTAAAAGGGTGTTACTAGATACTTTATAATATTAACAAAGGCATCAATGAAAAAATAAAATATAAGACCTCCCTTTTATTTGCAACAGATAAATGTAACTGTATAAGCCACTAACTAATCAGATTAAATAATTTAAAATAAAATAATATCCTCTAGCTAAAATAGATAATAAAACACATACGTTGTATATGGATTTACTAATATTGCCTTCACTAAGACAAGGAAGAGGACTCAATGGCCAATTAAAAGAAAGATCACTGTTTTAAAACCATTAAGAATCCCCATGTCATAATATCGATGAGCAGACAGAAATGAAGATAAAGATAGTGCATAATTTTATGCAGCTATGTCCCATTAGTGCATCAGATTTAATATCCTGCAAAAGGAAAATGAAATTATAGTTCTTCATACTCCTACAGTGTGAACATGAAGCCATTACATAAAATGCTCTTTTTTAAAGTGCTAAAATCTGTTCAGCCTAATATATCATATAAGCTAAATTATCAAGGATGCATATATTTCACCTAGCAAAGTGCAGCCCACCGACTAGGTCTAATTGGCCAAACGCAGCTAGAAAAAAATTCAGCTGCATGCTTAGGATTCCAAAAACGAAGAGAAGTAAGATCCCTGGTAGGTAAAATTACTCAGACAGTACCTACTTAAGCTCCATTTTTTGTTTTTTAAGGAGTTACAGGTAGAAAAAAAAAATCTTCTTGTACCCTTCATAAACTCTTAGCCGAGTAGACACTGCATAGTCTGAAAGATGATTTATTAGGATATCCCCTTAAACCAGAGGTGGGTTCCTACCAGTTCGCACCTATTCGGTAGAACCGGTTCATCAAATCTACCGAACCGGTTAAAAGAGGTTCCACCAGTGGACCCGGAAAGCAGGACACACTTACAGAAGAGGTTGCAAAAATTTTTGAAACCCACCACTGGTCCTTGGATATGATTATTCTACACTATCATGCTCCTATTTATAAAACTCAGTGCCTCTGTGAAAGGTAAGCATGACTACTGCGTTTGTGGTGCAATCAGAACATTGCGTGTGTTGAAGTTGTTTTAACGCAAACCAAAGATGCCTTTTAAAAAACAAGTTGACATCCTATTCTTATGCATGCCAGTGCTGTGTGTGAGGTAATTTAAGGTGGTTCTGACAAGTGTCGTCGGCATCTTCATATCCGGTCACATGGGTGGCAAGCCACTCCCATCCAGTCATATGGGTGGCAAGCCACTCCCACAAAGGAGGCCACACCCACAGAGTAGGTTCGAACAATTTTGGAACCTCTTCTGTAGGTGTGTCCTGCTTTCCGGGTCCACTGGTGGAACCTCTTCTAACCGGTTCGGTAGATTTGACGAACCGGTTCTACCGAATAGATGCGAACTGGTAGGAACCACCTCTGGAATACTGTAACAATACTGTAAGTGTGAGCTGGTTGCCAAGTGCCAAAATCACAGCAGCTGCTCTAACAGCTGGAACTTTGAGGACCAGTACAATGATGGGATTAATTTTTTTTACTACCAGTTCTGTGGGGTGTGGTATGATGGGCTTGGCATGGCTTGGTGGGCGTGACTTGTTAGGAGAAGGATACTAGAGCCGAGGTGACGCAGTGGTTAGTGTGCAGTACTGCAGGCCACTTCAGCTGACTGTTATGTGCAGTTCAGCGGTTCAAATCTCACCGGCTCAGGGTTGACTCAGCCTTCCATCCTTCCGAGGTGGGTGAAATGAGGACCCGGATTGTTGTTGGGGGCAATATGCTGACTCTGTAAACCACTTAGAGAGGGCTGAAAGCCCTATGAAGTAGTATATAAGTCTAACTGCTATTGCTATTGCTATTACTGTAAAATCTCCATTCCCTCCCCACTCCTGGGGAAGGTTACTGCAAAATCCCCATTTCCTCCAGATCATCTCGGACTCAGGAGGCAGAAAACAGATGGGGGTGGAGCAATCAGAGGTGGTATTTACTGGTTCCCCAAACTACTCAAAATTTCCGCTACCAGTTCTCCAGAACTGGTCAGAGCCTGCTGAATACCACTTTTAGACCAGTCCATAAGTAATACTTGCTTAATGCCAGCACAATTTCAAATGGTCTATATCAACAACACTATTCACCATTATTATTTTATAAATATGAGTTGGGATTACCGTCTTTTGTCAGTGTTTGTCTACTACGGATTGGGAAGTACAGAGTCAATATTTAATTTTAGCATTTTAAATGTGCAAGAAAGTTACAACTTTGATTAACATATTTTCTGTGATAATTATTGGAGAAGAAAACAGATGGGGACAGCTGATTTAAAATATTGTTTGACAGGATTGGGTGATCCTTATTCTATTGCTCGAGAACAAATACATAAATGCTTCCAGCAGTTGTACATTATTGTTAATCAGTGAACCATATAATAGTAGAGGCTTTAAATCCAGCCTTTGTCCTTTTATAGCTAGAACAACTTACCTCCTCATAGTATATATTCTGATGTTTAATTTTTTGCAAGATTACATTTTTGAATTAATGTTTAATTTATGAATTTAATTTGCTGTAGTGTTATATTAATCCTTCCCAGTGTGCTTTCCTTTTTTTTCTGTTCATAGAAACAGTTTTCATTTGGATTCTTTTCTGATGTCTTATTCCTTGGTATCTACCATATTTTTCGGAGTAAAGATGCACCGGAGTATAAGACGCGCCAAGATTTTGAAGAGGCAAATTTTTAAAAAGGTTTTTGCACTCTGCAGACCTCCCAAAAACAGCCCATATTTTTTTTGCAAAAACAGTCCTGTTTTTTGCAAAAAAAAAAAAAAAGGGCAGGCATAGCCTTTAGGAGGCTTGTAGAGTGCTCCTGGGGGCTGGTGGGGCAAAAATGAGTAAAAACAGCCTGTTTTCACTCATTTTTGTTCTCCACAGCTCCCGGGAGCACTCTGGAAGCCTCCTAAATGTTATGCATGAACATTTTTGCAAAGGGAGTGGGATTTCGGGAGGCCAAAAATGCTGTATTCAGTGTATAAGACGCACCCAGATTTTCACCCTTTTTTGGAGGGAAAAGGGTGCGTCTTATATTCCAAAAGATATGGTAACTTGAAAACATACACTTACGATATTATACCATGGTCCTATGAACTCTTTCTTTCTTCCATGGCCACCCAACCCATACACAGTGACTCTTATTTAACAGTAAGTTAAATAAATGTACTGTTGACTATTGTACTGTTGCTGAAAGATAAAGGTTTTATTAAGCAGCTGTAAGAAAAAATGTTAGGGATTTTCTTGTAAGGACTTCCGTGTACTTTGGTTTGGAACAGTTCAAGCCATTGTTCAAATCTGTATTACTGCATGGGATTCTTACTAAAAGAAACACCAATGAATGAATATTAAATCCTAGAGGAGAAATGTAAAGTACTATTAACTCTTTGTACACCACATCAATCTTTTCAGACTCCTCTCTAAGACATGGAGAGATGATACTACGTGTTTAGCCCTTGGGGCTACAACTGACAGCCAGCAACAGCCAGGTTGTGCCTGATTGGCTAAAGCGCGGCATGGCTGAGCACGGGCTGTCAGACGCATGCCTATTGGCATCCCTGCTTGACAGCTCTGTATAAATAGCTGTCAAGCAGGGCGGAGTCCCGATCTACCGCTAGCCTGCCTACTGTTCGGAACTGTTTAATAAAGAGCTGTTAACTTTACCTCAGGAGTCCCCTGCCTCGTTCTTCCTCGGTCCACTTCACTACTTAATTGAAGGGACTCAATTAAGTACGCCAACCCTGTTGAATTATATTGGTTAGGCAAGGGATGTCAAACTCGTGATGACATGTTATTGTCACGTGACGTATTTCAACTTTCCCGCCTTTGCTAAAATGGGGGTGGGCATGGCCAGCGGGTAACGTATCTGGCCCACGAGCCATGTGGTTGACACCCCTGGGCTAGCAGTCACCATGGACATTTTCCTTCCATCCTTCTGAGGTTCTGGATGTTTTGTTGATTCCTTCATGGCCATAAGAGGGAGATGGACATTAAAGATATTTACATAATAATTCTGCCTGGGTAGAGAATCATGACAGTTTTAAGCCTGATACATCTCTCAGGCTACCTGAAAGACCGCCTTCTGCTACATTCCTCCCAACGACCAATAAGATCTCACAGGTTGGGCCTCCTCTGGGTGCTGTCGGCCGGACAATGCCGGCTGGTGGCCCCTCGGGGGAGGGCCTTCTCTGTAGCTGCGCCGGCCCTGTGGAACGATCTACCCATAGAGATCCGGACCCTTCCCACTCTCTCGGCCTTCCGTAAAGCCGTCAAGACCTGGCTGTTCCGGCAGGCCTGGGGCTGTTGATTAATGTCCAGCCCCACTTAGATAGAATGGATGGTGTGTAACTTTTAACAACTGTATTTTTAGTCTTAAATTTTTAAATGTTTTTATCTTGCCTGTAAGCCGCCCTGAGTCTCACGGGATTGGGCGGCATACAAATTCTATTAAATTCTAAATTCCTGGGTAATGCAGAAGTTTGGTTACCTCCCATAGACCGATCAGATCTCACAGGTTAGGTCTCCTCCGGATTCCATCCGCCAGCCAATGTCGGCTGGCGACCCCCCGGGGGAGAGCCTTCTCTGTTGCAGCTCCAGCCTCTGGAATGATCTCCCTGTTGAGATCCGGACCCTTACTACCCTCCCGGCCTTCCGCAAAGCCACCAAGTCCTGGCTGCTCCAGCAGGCCGGGGGGCTTGCGAAACATCCAGCCCCGCAGAAATTGTGAATGTTGCGGTTTTGTTTTTAAAGTGTTGTCTTTGTCTAGTCTTCCCCCTTCCCTTGTCTATTGTGAGCCGCCCGGAGTCCTTCGGGAGTGGGCGGCATACAAGACAAATAAATACAAATACAAATACCTCTAAGCATAGATTTATTTGCATTTCTATCCTGGCATTCCTTCAGGAGCTCATAGCCGTTTTATATGTCACTACAGCTTTTTGTTTTGCCTCACAGCAGCCCAATTACATAGGTCAGGCAGAGGCAAAGTTTCAGACCAATTGACCCAGTCGAATTAACCCATGGCTGAGGAAGGCCTTGAGGTTAGATTTCCCCAGTTACTACACCTCCCTTAACCAACACTACTGTATGTATATGAAACAGATTTATCATACCAGGCGTCCTTAGCCAGAAACGTACACTTTTATCGTAAGTTCCTTGTTTCACCTGTCCCTCTCTAATATTTTTTTAATCCTGTACCTTAACATATTTATGATGCTACATAAAAAGTTATTTAACACACGTCTTATAGGTATGTTCAGATTGAATAAATTTTATGAATTAGGTTCTTGTCTTTTTTACCTCCTTTTATGAGGCTGATTGACAAGTTTATGTTATGTTTGTTATGTTTATGTTTATTTCATTTGTATGCCGCCCTTTTCACCCGAAGGGGGACTCAGGGCGGCTCACAACTCAAACCAGGGAAGGGGGATACAGACAAGTTAACAACAACACAAAACAATACATAATTTAAAACACGCAACAATCATACCATTCGAGATAGGGCAACGGTTCTTTAGCCCCAGGCCTGTCGGAACAGCCAGGTTTTAAGGGCTTTGCGGAAGGCCTGGAGGGTGGTGAGTGCATGGGATGGGTTGGGATTCATCCCAGGCAGTGGTGGGTTTCAAAAAAATTTCGAACCTACTCTGTGGGTGTGGCTTCCTTTGTGGGAGTGGCTTGCCAGCCATGTGACCTGGTGGGAGTGGCTTGCCGGCCATGTGTTTTCTTTCTCTCTCTCTCTCTCTCTCTTTCCTTCCTTTTGTCTCTCACACCCTTTTTCCTTTTTTTCTTTCATCTCTCTCACTTTTTCTTTCTTTTTTTTCTTTCTTTCTTTCTTTCTTTCTTTCTTTCTTTCTTTCTTTCTTTCTTTCTTTCTTTCTTTCTTTCTCTTTCTCTCTCTGTGTGAGTCTGTCTCTGTGCGTGTGTGTCAGTGGTGGGTTTCAAAAATTTTTGGAACCTCTTCTGTAAGTGTGGCCTGCTTTCCGGTAGATTTGACGAACCGGTTCTACCGAACTGGTGCGAACTGGTAGGAACCCACCTCTGATCCCAGGGTAAGGTAAAGGTTCCCCCGCACATGTGTGCTAGTCATTTCTGGCTCTAGGGGCGGTGCTCATCTCTGTTTCTAAGCCGAAGAGCCAGCATTGTCTGAAGACGTCTCCATGGTCATGTGGCTGGCACGACTAAATGCCGAAGGCGGAAGGAGTGCTGTTACCTTTCTCCCAAAGTGGTCCCTATTTCTGATGGATTTCAAGGCTTACTGTCTTTAAACTTAAGGGCAGGAGAAATCAGATGCAGCAATACAAATCATCTACGTTCATTCATTCCACTTTATTGAAATGTCCGTAAGGATAAATTAATGGGTCCTATGGCCTTTTAAAAAACAGTAGTTGAAGGCAGAAAGTGATTCAGTAAACATGGGATCTTGGCTCCAATGGAATCATACCAGTTTCCATGCGGATTAAGCATTTAAAGCCCAGCATGGGATGTGGAAGAGCACTCGTAATTTGTGAAGACAGAAAAATAAGGTTGAACATTACACAGGTAATATATTTGCTCTAAAATATATACAGGGTAGTACAGCTTTAAGATCTAGAGCAGTTTGGTTCTGCTGAGTTCAATGATAATAAATATCTAAACCTATATATGTGTCATGCTCTTTTAAGGCTGAAAATGGTATATAATCTTAAACAGACTCTTATGAATTTAATAACATTTCCCCACTGTTTATGGCTTTTAATGAATTTTAATGTGCTGAACTAGACAATGCATTATCAAAACAATTGATTGATTCTGAACATTCCAATCCCAGTAAATCATTATTTCATATTTTCTTTCACTCCCTGTAATGTCCTGCTCCTTTTTGGCACTCAAAAGAAGTTGAAATTGCTACAACTTTCACAACTACCTCTGCACAGAGAGAGGGCAGGTAGGCAACTCCATTGAGCTTCTATGGAGCCATGCTTTGAAGTTCTAACTTCCACCAGTTGGAAAATTATACTGTAATGCCTCGGTACTGAAGTGCTCACATGGGCAGCAAGCCACTCCCACAAAGGAGGCCACACCCACAGAGTAGGTTCGAACAATTTTTGAAACAGTGAAGGACTGGTCTGTTGTTGCTTCTGCCAGGAAAAACGGAGCTCAGGAGGGCCGCGTGCAGCCCTTCTGGACTCCGTTTTTCGGTCATGACGGCCTCCTGCAACCCTCTGCCAGTGAAAACGGAGCTTAGGAAGGCCACGCCCAGCTTGACCAGGCTCTGTTTTCAGCCACAATGGCCTCCTGTTGCCCTCTCTCAGCAAAAACGGAGCCCAGGGATGCCACACACAACCTCCTTGGACTCCTTTTTTCACTGGCAGCAGGAGGTCATTGTGGCAAAAACGTACCTGCGAGACCACCTACTGCCACCGGTAGCCTCCCATCGTCCAGTGCGATCCCACAGAGTTGGCCTCCTCAGGGTGCCGTCGGCCAGACAGTGTCGGCTAGCGACCCCCAGGGGAAGAGCCTTCTCTGTGGGAGCCCCTTCCCTCTGGAATGAGCTGCCCCCGGAGCTTCGTATAATCCCCGACCTCCGGTCCTTCCGACGCGCCCTAAAAAGTTGGCTTTTCCAGCAAGCCAGCCTGGCCTGAACAAAACAAAACAAATTATTGATCATTGTTAATTTTAATTTTAATTCTTTAAAAAAAAATGTCATTGTCAATTCTAATTGGGTTGGGGATATCCTATTTAATTTCTTTTTAACTTTTGTATTATGTGTTTCTTTTAATGTTATACGCCGCCCTGAGTCCTTGGGAGAAGGGCGGCATATAAATCATATAAATTTATAAACCTAAACCTAAAAAAACCCCGAAGTCCCAATGAATGATGTCAAGCTAGCCATGCCCCCTGGCCATGCTCTCCACCCGCTCCCCCGCGTTTAAACACAACCCTGATGTGGCCCTCAATGAAATCGGGTTTGACAGCCCTGCTTTATATCAAGCCGTGATTAATCCATCTCAAAGGGTTTAGACTGAAGATGACAAAGATTACGCAGTTACCTCAACTCAAGAATAGCCAAAACAAAGTATAACCATTTGGTGATTAAAATAAATGCTTGCTTATGTCTGTACTACCTATTCCACCATTACACAAGAATGGAAGCTTTTATGTATCATGCACCTGAGGGAAAGAGATATACAACACTATGCCAATCTTCCAGTGAAACCCCCATCGCTACAACAGCCTAAGGCTATTTTTGTTCATTCTAAAATCAGAATGAAAATCAGGACCACTGCATGTCAGGTACTGTGGGAAGTTATCATCCAGCCCTCTCCCAGAAAAATGAAATATCCTAGGAAATATTGAAAATGCAGAATATTTCTCTGGATGTGAAAAGAAAGAAACATGTTTTGAAAGACAGAATAGCTGCCTGTAGCTCCCTGCCCATCCCCACTGTTAATGGGCCATTAAGAAGGCCAAGCTAGTCCCTTTTACATAATAAAGACTTCTCCACTGCAGCCCCAGGGAGGATGGGAATAAAGGCGTGATAATATTGGCCCTTTACTCAACTGACCACATGGCATCTGAGAACTCAACCAAACCTGGATTCAAAACACAGCCACTCCTTCAGCCCCTGCATGGCCCCATGGGAGTCTGACAACCAATCAGAATACATTTCTTACACAGGAACAGGAAACAGAGAGGTGGGACTAAACAGGTTATAAAAAGCCTAGCAAGCCCCTCCCTCAGCCCTTCTCTTCTTCTCCACCAACATTGAAGCATGTGATCACCTTTTCTGTTCAGGGTTCAAGCCACGTTATCCTGTCCAACAATAAACCATCTTTCCAAGCAGCCTCCATGTCTCCAGTGTCTTTTTCCCCACTTGGAGCCGAACCCAGAAGGACATTTCTTTCATCAATACAAAAGTTTAAAACAGCTGCTTTCTTCTCAAACTTGTATACAGAAATGGGAAGGATAAAGAAGAACTTATTTTTTTAGAAAAAAAATGTGTACATTTGGGGGAATTTCAGACACTAATGAGAGGCCAAATTAATATAAGAAGACTTAGATTCCTTTACTAATCCATTCCTTTAAAAAACAGAAAATGAGGTCAGTGTGACCTATAAAATAGGAAGAATATTTTCAAAGGAATAATGAAAGTAATTAAAAGCAGGATATAAAGTGATTTGTGATACAAAAATCCATGTTTTGAGAAGTTTATTGGCTCAATTACGGTAGCACACTGGCAGATGGTTATAAAGAATTCAGTAACTTTCGAAGTTGGAGTTGGTTTTTTTTTAATTTGTTTTGTTCTGATATTCCTTCAACCAACTGAAATACAAGGCCCGACATAGTAATGAAGCTGCATTTTTCTCATTTCAGATAAGAGGAGAGCAATTCAATATTGCCGGTATTGTAACTGAAACGAAACTTGGAAATATAGAATTATTAGATTTTGGAGTATGTTGATTGAGGCTCATGGTTATATTTTGGGAGCATTCTCAGAACTCCTTATTAAAAATAGTTTGATCAAAAGTTAATATTATAGCCATGAAGAATGGTGAAATAAGGTGGAGAGGAACAATGAGGAAAAATCCACTAATAGTAGCATGGATATATCTACAGGGATAAGGAAATTAAGGCAGGTGCCCAAATTGGTGATCTCTGAATACTGGAGAAAGTCTGAAAAGAGGGGGGCATTTATCACTCTTGTTCTTAATTTCATTACAGACAAACGCAAGGCTAAATCTCATAGTTTCCTGGTTTCTATCCTGGTGCGTTAATCCCTAGACGAACTGGCTCTCTTTTGTTGCAGAAAATGACGGGCTTTAGACTTCTCAGGATACAGGAAAAGTTTATTTGGCAGCCAGGTTCAGAAAGCGAGCCCATGGCTTAGCATTGCAAGT
This sequence comes from Thamnophis sirtalis, assembly GCF_051295495.1. Taxonomy (NCBI): domain Eukaryota; kingdom Metazoa; phylum Chordata; class Lepidosauria; order Squamata; family Natricidae; genus Thamnophis; species Thamnophis sirtalis. Next base: position 65,962,297 of record NW_028261391.1, on the reverse strand, counting down.
TCTGAACAACCTTCATTATCGAAGCACGCATTCTTATACATTCTCAAAAGCATCGCAACACGGAAATACTTAACACATTTCTTAGTGGTTACCTTGAGGAGAAAGCCTTATAAGGAGATGGGGTCTTACTTCTCCTTTTGTTTATGGAGTATGTGTCATTAACGAACTTTAATTTGAACCTTGGACTTTTGACATAGGCTTTTGACATAGACTTTTGACATAGAGACATCTTGTGGTTGGGCACTGGCTTCCTGTTTCTTTTGCAAGCTCCAACTCTGTCTATGTGGCTTTTAATGTAGAAGTAAAGGGGCTCTAAGAAGCTGTCCAGCCTGACCCAGTAGGTTTCACACTTATGTGCCGAGGTGGCACAGTGGTTAAATGCAGCACTGCAGGCTACTTCAGTTGACTGCAGTTCTGCAGTTTGGCTGTTCAAATCTCACCGGCTCAAGGTTGACTCAGCCTTCCATCCTTCCAAGGTGGGTAAAATGAGGACCCAGATTGTGGGGGCAATATGCCGACTCTGTAAACCGCTTAGAGAGGGCTGAAAGCCCCATGAAGCGGTATATAAGTCTAACTGCTATTGCTATAAGTCTAACTGCTAACTCTGCCTATGTGGCTTTAATATAGAAGTAAAGAGGCTCTAAGAGGCTGTCCAGCCTGACCCAGTAGGTTTCACACTTAATGTCCAAATCTCACTTTACGTCCTACTTTACTTTAGCATGACTTTGTGTCACCAGAATACAAGTAAATACTTGTTTTGTCTCTTTTCCCCACCAAAAATTGGCAGCATAAACCTTTGGTCAAGGCCTACATTCACATAACTATGGCTCCTGAGAGTTTAAGTTTTGATTCTTTAACTTCTTTTTGACAATATTGTTCGGATATTGTTTCATTTCAAGTTTTTTTTAAAAAAAATAGCAATTAAAAGAACCAATCAGTCAAAATGAAACAAACCCATTACAATTCTTTTAATGCCCCCCTCCCCCCTCCCCACACATGCACCGTTTCCAGCTGTTTCAGAGAGGATTTCAACTCTGCCCTCATGAAAGGCCAGAGCTCTGAGTCAGACTGAGCTAGTTGCTCCCAGAGAACTCTAAAAAGCCTCTAAAAATGCCCTCTACAGGAGGTGAGAGAACACGTGCCTCATTTGCATAAGGAATTCTTTGCTTTTTAACCCTTGGCTAACTCTTAAAAGGCGAAAAGTTCCTTATGCACAGGAGGCCCCTATTTCTCTGGCCTCCTCCTATAGTTAACGCTAAGCACTGTTCCAAGTCACTGTGACTTAGAATCTGGTAGCAACTACCTTGGCTTTAATTATTTTTTTAAAACATTCTTTAAAATTCTTTCCTTTTCCTCATGAGTGGTGGGGCCACGCCTCCCCTGCCTCTAGTGACTGCACGTCCCTGATGTGTCCCTTGTCGTTTGCACAATGACATCCTTGCACATCTGATGCCATCTGCTGTCGATTGTGCAAGGCTATTTGGGAAATTTTAGGAGTTGAAGGTCACTCCTCTGGAAGGAACCCAGACTCAATGGGCCTTGTATGGAACAAAAAGATTTCTCATCCCAGATATGGAAGAGTTAAAGGGAAACATAACTCTGTGCCGTCTATTGAATCTAGACCTGTCAATCCAGATCAGGGGTCTAAAATCCAGCCTATTATAATGCCTCAGCGGAGGGCTAGAAATGCAGCTGCTTCTCACGCTGTCCTGCCAGGGTGCAGAGCCATATCTTCTCAGCTGAGGATCTTCAGGCCTGAAGAGATTGACAAGCTGCTACCTTGCTTCCGGCAGTTGTTCTCCTGCTGTGCAAGCAGCGAGTGAGTGAGGTGTTTCTGCCTTTCTCACTTCCTTGTCACCATCAATCACCTATATTACCTCCGTAAACTTGCATTTGATTTGCCTCTGGGTAAGTGGGCATCTAAAAACAGCTCTTAAGTTTTCAATTCTTTTTATTTGGCTTCCTTTAAAAAAAACAACCTTGAACTTTATGGAATTTACATACTGTAAATATTCTGCTATGATATATGGGATAAATCAAAACCCAGGATCTTGCCACTTGGTAGGGGGTTGTATGTTTGTATAGGTATGTGTATATTATATTAACTGCATAGCCAGCGAAGCCAGGGTGAAAGGTATCTATTAGATTTTTACTTCGCTGATAACAGATAAGAGCCTGTGGCCTAATGGCTAAGATGTCTGCCTAGTATGTAATATAGCCCAGGTTCAAATCCCAGTAAGGGTATGGCTAGCTGATGAGAGCTAAATAGCTTGAAATAGATCTATACTAGTCTCCCTTTATTTATTTATCAGCACAAATAATAAAAAACCCCACAAATATAACAAAGGCAACAGTAAAAATATTGGGTTTCTGTCGTGATGAACTCTTGTGACGAGCCGATTGACAGATGATGGAAGCAGTTAGCTTCCTCCCATAATTGGGGCTTACCAGGGGTTGTAAAAATCTAATAGATACCTTTCACCCTGGCTTCGCTGATAACGGATACGAGCCTGTGGCCTAATGGCTAAGAACTCTGCCTAGTATGCAATTTAGCCCAGGTTCAAATCCCAGTAAGGGTATGGCTAGCTGATGAGAGCTAAATAGCTTGAAATAGATCTATACTAGTCTCCCTTTATTTATTTATCAGCACAAATAAAAAAAAACCACACACACACACACACACACATTAATTATATTATATTATATTATATTATATTATATTATATTATATTATATTATATTATATTATATTATATTATATTATATTATATTATATTATATTATATTATATTATATTATATTATATTATATTATATTATATTATATTATATTATATTATATTATATTATATTATATTATATTATATTATATTATATTATATTATATTATATTATATTATATTATATTATATTATATTATATTATATTATATTAAACCCATGCATTCTGAAAGGACTGTAATACACTTCAGTATAGGCTAAGCCATTGAGAATACTCAGAGGAAGTTTATCATTTTATTCCTCACAAATTAAACCTGTGGAAAGAGGAATGGGATTAGACTGAATAGGTTGAACTATGGTAGCATACCAAAAGGGATCTCCCAAGGGGGTCTAGGACAACTCACCATGGATTGGATTGGATTTATTAAATTTATAGGCCGCCCAATCCCGAAGGACTCCGGGCGGCTTACAGAAAATAAAATTTTAAGAGAAAGGATTAAAAACAAACAGAAGAAAGCAGAATTAAAAGAAACACATCATGCACCCAGTCTAATCGGGGCTGGACCTCGGTCGAGAGGTCAACAGCCCCAGGCCTGCTGGAATAGCCAGGTTTTGATAGCTTTTTGGAAGGCCATGAGAGTGGGTAGGGTCCGGATCTCTGGGGGTACTTCATTCCATAGGGCTGGAGCAGCTACAGAGAAGGCCCTCCCCCGATGGCCAACTCACTGTGGATAACTCGCCAAAAACACCATGGCAAACTTGCCATGGGCAACTCGTCATGGAACAGCTCATCACAGACAACTCTTCATGGCCAACTTGCCACGGGGCAACTCGCTGCAGGACAATTCAACGCTACGTTAATCATTTCACTCAGTTGCCTTGATCACCACATTTTTTGTTGAATTGTAGCTTTTGTGTTTCTGGATTGATATTATTTTATTGTTATTGGCCATAGTTCCATTCAAATTAATTTAACTTTTGTATTTGTTTAATCGTCTTGCAGTGAGTTGTCCTGCAGCAAGTTGGCTGTGGTGAGTAGGCTATGGTGAGTTGGCCCAATCTGGTCCCAAAGAGTGTGAAAGGTTGTTGCAGGAAGACTGTAAATGGAGAATCCTCTCAATTCCTATGCAGTGTGCCAGCCCAATTCACACATTAGAAGGCAACACTGTTTAAATCTTAGAAGAGGTGGGTTCCTACCAGTTCGCACCTGTTCGGTAGAACTGGTTCATCAAATCTACCGAACGAGTTAGAAGAGGTTCCACCAGTGGACCCGGAAAGCAGGCCTACAGAAGGGGTTCCAAAATATTTTGAAACCCACCACTGACACACACACACACACACACACACAGACTCACACAGATAAAGAGAAAGAAAGGAAGAAAGAAAGAAAGAAAGAAAGAAAGAAAGAAAGAAAGAAAAGGAAGAAAAGTGAGAGAGCGAGATGAAAGAAAAAAAGGAAAAAGGGACAGAGAGACGAAATGAAGGAGAGGGAGAGAGGGAGGGAGGGAGAGAGAGAGAGAGAGAGAGAGAGAACACATGGCCATCAAGCCACTCCCACAAGGTCACATGGCCGGCAAGCCACTCCCACAAAGGAGGCCACACCCACAGAGTAGATTCGAAAATGTTTTGAAACCCACCACTGAGTCTTAGGGACAAACTATGCTTACTGCCAAAGCCAGAACTTAGCAAGTCTTGATTTTACAAAGATTGCATCAATGAAAGTAGTAAAGCATCTTTTATTTATTCAGTAAATGGACCAGTACATTTAACTGATGTGTAATTATGGGATACCCCATGAATGTTATAGAAAAGTGTGTTTTTTATAAAAAAATATTCTTTCTTTCTGATTCATTTTCCCATGTGACAGTGGGTTTATCCTGCATCTGTAAATCTAATGTTTAACATGGTATTTCATACAAGTGATTTAACAGGTGCATCGTAGACAAAAGGCAATTTTACCTGTTCCTTAGCAGCCTATTTAATTTTAATTGAGAAGTGTTCCACACATTTCTATTTGGAAGAAAAATATTTTTGAAGATCAGAGACATTCTACATTTGAACTTAATTTTAAGCATCATTTTGAATTTTGTAGTGTTATTACAGCTGAGTGCATAGACGCTGCTTTTCTAAGTCTCTTATTTCCAGCTTATTATTGAGTCTGGCCACTTAAGAGGGAAACCAATTCTCTCGCAACAGAGATATCGGGAAAATAAAAATACTCCTGAGAATAAATATGCAGACTGTCGCTGCTCCATTATTTTCCATCTATGATGGAACGTTCTTTGCTATAATTGAATTGAATTGAATTGAATTTATTATATTTCTATGCCGCCCTTTTCCCAGAAGGGACTCAGGGCGGCTCACAACCCAAGTCAGGGGGGGATAGGGGATACAAATAGGGAAAAAGACATGGACAAACAATACCACAATTTAAAAACAATTCAACAGCCACACCATTCGAGCAGGGACAGGAACTCATCAGCCTCAGGCCTGTCGGAACAGCCAGGTTTTAAGGGCTTTGCGGAAAGCCTGGAGGGTGGTGAGGGTCCGAATCTCCACGGGGAGCTCGTTCCAGAGGGCCGGAGCAGCCACAGAGAAGGCTCTCCTCCGGGTGGTCGCCAGTCGGCATTGGCCAGTGGATGGAATTTGGAGAAGGCCTAATCTGTGGGATCTAATCGGTCTGTTGGAAGTAATTGGTAGCAGGCGGTCTCTCACAGTGATAAATATATCACTTAGGTCAGTAAGGAGTGAACGTGGATGCTTTGATTAAATTAAACAATTCAGCAGCTCCAGTGGTGGGTTTCACAAATTGTTCGAACCTACTCTGTGGGTGTGGCCTCCTTTGTGGGAGTGGCTTGCCGCCCATGTGACCGGATGGGAGTGGCTTGCCGCCCATGTGACCGGATATGAAGATGCCGACGACACTTGTCAGAACCACCTTAAATTACCTCACACACAGCACTGGCATGCATAAGAATGTATAAAGCATTCTGGATTCTGAGTACATAAGCTGTGGCCACTTTGGGAGATTTCATACCAGTAATATATATCTAGTTTGGAATTTTGTATTTTTCCCCCCGAGAAATATTAAACATTTTATTTGCTCTGGTCCATGTACTAGGAGGAAGTGCCTCTAGGCGCTGCTCAAGTGGGTCCACAATCTTGGATCACAGAGAACTTAACAAATAAATCCAGCAGAAGCTGTTTTCTAAATGCATTAGCAGCTGCCTTGCACACATTTTTCTCTGATTTACACTTACCTTCAGGAATACACACGTTTGTGTCCTTGTGCTATGTTGTGCTAACTGCTAGGCACTCTGATTAACTGGAAGATTACACATCTCCTCAGTATTCATATTCTGTTTAGTCAGCTGACCTCTCGAGTTGTGAGGATATCTGCCCTCCAGTACTATGCTAACTGGCCATGTTGCGTATGGGCTATGGGAGTTGGTATTTCTGGAGGAATTGTTCCAAAACACCTGAAAGTCTTGGTTTAAGAAAATCTACTTTGAGTTTAAAGTTTCAAATCAATATTTTAAAGCTGGTGAACACTTTTAGAATTTTGAGAGCATATCATGAGGATTTTCATAACACGGCCTCTCTTCTAGGCATGACACATCATATAACAGCCATTCGTTACAAGGTAAATTGATGCTGTTCAGGGGTGGGTTTCAAAAATTGTTCGAACCTACTCTGTGGGTGTGGCCTCCTTTGTGGGAGTGGCTTGCCACCCATGTGACCAGATGGGAGTGGCTTGCCGCCCATGTGACCGGATATGAAGATGCCGACGACACTTGTCAGAACCACCTTAAATTACCTCACACACAGCACTGGCATGCATAAGAATAGGATGTAAACTTGTTTTTTAAAAGGCATCTTTGGTTTGCGTTAAAACAACTTCAACACACGCAATGTTCTGATTGCACCACAAACGCAGTAGTCATCCTTACCTTTCACAGAGGCACTGAGGTTTATAAATATGAGCATGATAGTGTAGAATAATCATATCCAAGGACCAGTGGTGGGTTTCAAAAACTTTTGGAGCCTCTTCTGTAGGTGTGGCCTGCTTTCCGGGTCCACTGGTGGAACCTCTTCTAACAGGTTCGGTAGATTTGACGAACCGGTTCTACTGAATAGGTGCGAACTGGTAGGAACCCACCTCTGATGCTGTTTCTCACTATCCTTTTTAATCTCTCAGGATGTTCTCTGCCATTTCAGTTTACCTTTCTCTAGTTTCTTTTTGGGCACATGGGCTCACTACAGACATCACTGAGCTGCTGAATACTGTCACAGTTATTTTCTAAGAATGCTCCTGGGATATACTGTATGTGAGACCCAGAAATAAAGTTTATACTTGAGATTTATGTTTTCCTCAGTAGCATAATATATTCTTATTTAATTTTACTTACATTGAAAGATAATAATTAGGATATGGTGGGGTAGGGTAGTGTAGGGGGTTCACCAACAAATGCGTGCTTGACAAAAGCGCGCCGACGAAACCGTGGCGAGAAAACCACAAGTTCAAAATCGTGCCGACGAATGAGCGAAGCGCGCTGACAATAGCACACAGACAAAAGCGCGCCTTCAACAAACAAGTAATAACAACCTAATAACCCTAAACCTAACCCTAAACCTAACCCTAAACCTAACCCTGATCCTAACCCTTACCTTAACTTAAATCGCGCTTTTGTGGGCGCGATTTTGTCGGCGCGTTGTTGTGAGCGTGTGTATGACGTCATGATTTTCTCGCCACGGTTTCGTCGGTGCGCTTTTGTCGTGCGCGCATTTATCGGGTCCCGAGGGTAGGGTAGGGTAGGGTAGGGTAGAGTAGAGTAGAGTAGAGTAGAGTAGAATAGAATAGAATAGAATAGAATAGAATAGAATAGAATGGGAATAGAATAGAATCAAGAAAAATATTTGTGGATGCAACTATGGGAATCCTGACTCATTTTTGAAGAGCATAGTATTTATTCAAGGAATCATGCTACGTGGCCTATTAGGCAGAACTTTTCTAAATCTGAAATAATTATACAGGTATGCATGTTAAATAATTACAGAGTTGTATGAACACTATAACACTATCACACTATCTACATACTGTATGTTCAACACTTGTTAAATTACTTACTGTCGTTGTGTCTCACAAACAGTAATCTATCATTTCTCTTGCAACAATCTTTTTACAGACGAGAGATTTCACTGATTCCATCTTTGCAAAGAAGATCGGGGAATGATTCCAGAGCTCCAGAGGTATTTTCTTATTACCACAAGTGGAAGCATATGAACAAGCCCTTACAACATACTTCTCAGACATTACATTCAGAAGTAATCCTCTTAAAATCAGTGGGACTGTTTCTGAAATAATAGCATAGATAACTGAAGCCGCATCTTATAAATCACTTGTATACTTGAAAAAGGTATCCTTAATCATTACTTGTCTTGTGTGAAATAAATTAATGTTACTTGTGGCCCAGTGCTTACTACCCTTCATGTTAAATCATTCCAGTAATTTATCTTCCTGATAGTAAACACTGAGTACAATCTGTTACTATGTATGCTACATTCTGGGTTCTTTTTCATGTCTAAGGTAAAGAACAATACACTACTCCTTGCTGGCAGAAAACTATGACAACCTAAAATTTGTTGGTCTCACTGGCAATCATGATTCTGCCATAATATGTTAATAAAAAATGGATCTGATTCTAAATGTAGGTGTCCAAAGCATATTAAGGGAAGCATTGTTTCATATGTTGCCCCTCTGTTCTCACCAAACATCACCAGCTGCTAGGAAAACACCCACCAATCCTCTCCTTAATGTGGAATGTGAATGAGGTTGGGATGAATTTTGACATATTTATAGCCATAGTTACATAAATGCAGTGGTGGGTTTCAAAAATTGTTCGAACCTACTCTGTGGGTGTGGCCTCCTTTGTGGGAGTGGCTTGCCGCCCATGTGACCGGATGGGAGTGGCTTGCCACCCATGTGACCGGATGGGAGTGGCTTGCCGCCCATGTGACCGGATATGAAGATGCCGACGACACTTATCAGAACCACCTTAAATTACCTCACACACAGCACTGGCATGCATAAGAATGTGATGTAAACTTTTAAAAGGCATCTTTGGTTTGCGTTAAAACAACTTCAACACACGCAATGTTCCGATTGCACCACAAATGCAGTAGACATCCTTATCTTTCACAGAGGCACTGAGTTTTATAAATATGAGCATGATAGTGTAGAATAATCCTATCCAAGGACCAGTGGTGGGTTTCAAAAAATGTTTAGAACCTCTTCTGTAGGTGTGGCCTGCTTTCCGGGTCCACTGGTGGAACCTCTTCTAACCGGTTCGGTAGATTTGACGAACCGGTTCTACCGAATAGATGCGAACTGGTAGGAAGCCACCTCTGCATAAATGTATATAACCCTCACTCAAACTGCACTCTGAAAAGAATTCACTTGAATCCCACAAACAATTGCCAGTGTTATTTCCTATGACCTGCCCCAATCCTGAAGTATAAACTGAAGTGAATCTAACCAAGTTTGATATTTGTCAGAATACTGAACACTGCACCCAGCCATTGACTGTTCCATTGCTCAGATATCTTTATGGGGTGGTGGTGGTGGGGGGAGATATTGTACACTACTGATAAACATTGCATCTTTACTGCTTGTAGAGCCACTAACTGAGATTTTAGATTGGCTTTAAAAAAAGACCCACTTTCTGTTCAATCCTATTCATCCAAAGAGTTCTTTCATTTGCAATCCAGATGCCCGATCAATATTTTCATCCAAGATTATATTCTGGATAATAGATGTTTTTACTAGTGACAGACCTAATCATTAAAAAGCTGGATTTATTCTGCTAAACATGTTACATGGGCTTATCACCATGATAGGATTCTAGTCACAAAACCTTGATAGAGCTGTCAAAAATATTGAGAAAATCCAATATTTGTCAGCTCTTTAAGCTGGCCTTGTAGACACTTGTTTGCTGTAGGTTCATTTTTCATAACATTTTTATTGAAGTTTTTCAGAAGAATTAATAATAGTACAAATGTTGAATTAAAGAAGAAAAGTCATAATAAAGTGAAAAAGAAATATAGAAAACAAAATAGAAAAACAAAAGAAAAGGAGCACATTCCGATCTTCCTAACAGAACTTATGGATAGATTTATATCATACCCTCTCTCCAATGTTACATCATATTCATGTTCTTTTCATAAGCTAATCTTCTTTTCTAATCTTCAGACCCATTAAATCCAGAGGTGGGTTCCTACCAGTTCACACCTATTTGGTAGAACCGGTTCGTCAAATCTACCGAACCGGTTAGAAGAGGTTCCACCAGTGGACCCGGAAAGCAGGCCACACCTACAGAAGAGGTTCCAAAATTTTTTGAAACCCACCACTGGTCCTTGGATATGATTATTCTACACTATCATGCTCATATTTATAAAACTCAGTGCCTCTGTGAAAGGTAAGGATGACTCCTGCGTTTGTGGTGCAATCAGAACATTGCGTGTGTTGAAGTTGTTTTAACGCAAACCAAAGATGCCTTTTAAAAAACAAGTTTACATCATATTCTTATGCATGCCAGTGCTGTGTGTGAGGTAATTTAAGGTGGTTCTGACAAGTGTCGTCGGCATCTTCATATCCGGTCACATGGGCGGCAAGCCACTCCCATCCGGTCACATGGGCAGCAAGCCACTCCCACAAAGGAGGCCACACCCACAGAGTAGGTTCAAACAATTTTTGAAACCCACCACTGCATTAAATCATACATTCATTTTTCTATTTTTTTTCAGCAAAAAGTCCATAAGGGTTTTCCAGAGTACTAATAAATGTAGTTATTGATCTCCCTCAGATCAAGCACATTAATTTTGCCATCTCTGCTATTTCTGTCATCTTCAGCAACTAATCCTGTGATATGGGTATTTCAGTCCTTGCATTCCAAGAAATAATTTCAGTTGAATGTTGATCTTTAAAATTCATTATATCATCATAAGTATCTGAACCCCAAAATTGTGGACTTTTTTTCAAAATGATAAAATGACGCTTACATGTTGTCCATATTTCCAACATAAATTGGAAGTATCTTTATACATTCTAGACACATCTTCTGGAGTCAAGTGTCAATGGTGTATCATTTTGTATAACTTTTCTTTTAAGTTACAACAATGTATATATCAGTCCCTTTAACCACATATTTTCTCACAGTTCCATCAATATGTTCCCACTGCTCCATCAATAGGTTCCATCAAAATTCTTAGCTCATTTGTCGTACAGACTTTTTCTTCTTCCATTTCACAGTTCAATAAAAGTTTATACATCTTAGCAATTACGTGCTCACAATTTGTATATAGATCAAATTCTGTCTGTTGCTGAGTTCTGTGTTCTAAACCACCTTGAATCTTTTGCTTAACTGAGCATATGAAAACCAAGAAACAATCCAAGAAACTAGGGAGGATCCATTCTGAGCCATTAGCTGCCCTTTCTCTTGATTTTTTATTTTATTTTATTTATTTCATCAAGCATGTATTAGATAACATACATAAGGGTTCTGACCCCCTTCTCTGTCCAGTAACGAAAGCCGAGACAAGCGTAAAATGGAATGTCCTTTAATAACAAGACCAGACTCTCGATGGCTGAAAGCCAAATAAACAAATAGATAAGGACCTTGGCAGCAAATCCGACAAACCTTGGCAGCAATGCAAACAAACTATGGCAGCAATCCAGCCTGCCAAGTTCGTTTCTCTTTAGTCCAAGTGTTGACTTCTGCAAGAAGGGCATGGCACAAGCAGTCTCTTTTATAGTTTGGGAGAGGAACTTAATGACCATCAGCTGAGCGTAATTACCTCCTGTAATTACGTAGTTGTTCTTGACGCTGAGTAGCCCTTCAACGGCATGCATCCCGGAACAACTCACAGTTGGTTTCTGGATCACTCTCCCTTGTCTCCTCCCCACTGATCCAAGGCTCAGGCACCACCTGGTGGCCAACCAGTCTCTCTGCACCCTGCTTGGAGTTGGAACCCTGTCCAGGGTCCTCCACATCCTCCAGGGCTGACTCTTGGGCCCCTCGCTGTCGGAGTCTGGTGGCAGCTCCAACGGCTCCTGCCGGGCCACAACACATAAGTATAAACATGATTTTGAATACATGAAATGGATACAAATAAAAAGAAACGCTAGGACAGGGATGGTAGATATGTTGGTGTGCTTATGCATGCCCCTTACAGACCTCATAGGAATGGGATGAGATCGACAGTAGAGACAGTCTAAGGTTAAAGTTTTGGGGGTTTGGGGAAGAAACCACAGTGTCAGGTAGCGCATTCCTAGGCATTGACATTTTGTCTCTTCTCCCTGTCTCCCAAGGTCATTTTCAGATACCGTTACATGGCGACCCTTGAAGAGCATCTGGAAGCTGCAGTTGGTACAAAAAGCAATAACACAAGCAGTTATGGTTAATGGCAGGATTGCTTCTTCATGATAGTGTCTATCCATCCCATCCTCATTATCTGGAAGAGGAGGTATGGTGTCATTCTTATCTATTAAAGAGTGCCATCTAGTGGGAGTTAGGAAAACATCCTTTTCTGTTGCAGTACCTTCTCTGTGGAACTTCATTCTCTGTGGATCAGATTGGCCCTGGCCTTGTTTGCCTTTTGCAATGAAATGATTATGTTTCTAGAATTGAGGACTAGTGTATCTAATAGAGCCTGTCAGGTGCTGCTTCACTTAGTAACCAAGAAAGAATCCACTCAACTCCATTTTGCAGAATTAAGAGTACTTTTAATGATTATAAGTAAATAGAAGCTAAGCAAAGCTGAATCTGAGCAAAAGCGCGCGAAAGCATTAGATATCAATACATGATTCATTCCCCTCCCCTTGGTAACCCCAGTCCATAGTCCAATCCAATATCTCCACAGCCGTCAGGTGGGAGGCATCTTCAAAAATCATCATCAGGTTGGTATGCCGGACAGTTGGCCTTGGCGGGAAACTCCCCTCCTTGCCACATGCGCAGTAGATGGTGAGAACAACTCACAATTAACAGTCCTCCTGTACAGATTATTTCCCTCACCCAAATACCATGCCCTCCCTCCCCGTTTCAATGGCAGCCGAAAAGCAAGCAGCAAAACCGAGGCTGATGTGTTAATTTTTTTAAAAAAATGTATTGTTATTATATTCTTGATTGTTTTAATTTTTCTTCTCTGTTCTTTATCTTGACGGCTAATTCTCTAGAAAATCAGAATTAGTTTTTTTGTAATGTTTGCAAATAGCAGAATTGAGGACATTGTTTGGTATTATATATACCTGTCTACTTCAGTCTTAATTTTATATCTGGCTCTAATTAATTAATCTCAGGATCCCCATTTTTTTTTAACAAGTAGATCCTTACAGGCTTAAAGTCAAACCCTACCCTGATTTAAACAGTTTGAGTTCTAGTCAGCTTCTAAAAACAAAGAAAGTAATTGAAATGGACATCAACGATCCATTCCTTGCATCATTATTCCAATAGAGAGAGACACACACACACAGAGAAAGAGAGATGGAAGGAGTGTTAATCTTTGAAATCTGCATTGTGATTGTTTTAAATCTACAAGGAGCTCTCAATCCCCAAATTCTCTTTTGGCTTAACAAAACTATAAGACACAAAGAAACTCAGCACATCAATTCTTCTAGTGCTGCTTAAAAAAGGCCCATTTTGGATCCTTGGGTACGGGGAGCTAAAAATTCACATTTAATGCATACTTAAAAAGCAGAACCCATAAGAAAAAAAATATATCATCTCTCAAAGGAAACTAGGTTCATGAATTCATTGTAATCTATTTTATTGCTACTGAGTGCTTTATTGGATCTGTGCAACCCTCTGAAGATAAATTCAAAAGCACTGTACAACCTACAATGGAACATCTTTCATAGCTGTAAATATTAATCTCATTATAAAGCATATTAAGAATTAACACATATGAAATACAGGCATCTTGTATCCCTAGCCCTGGTTCCTTTTCTTTTGAGAGTTCATAAACACATAACTGCATATCATCAACGGCATATCTAAATGCATTGTGCACCAGGAAAATCAATTCCTTAGACATTAAAAGAGAATGATTGGTGCTCATTTATGTTAATTATCTACCTAACAGCTACAATTACTAACAATACAATTGTTTTATGATAGCATTCAACCTCCAGTTCTTTGGAAATTTAGAACTCAGCCGGGCAGAAGTAGTAATATGCCAATGTTTTCTCTGTCTCTCTCTCTGGTTATTTGTCCTAGAGCTGCTCTTCCAGATTTTTCTCACAATATTTTTTTTTCTGAAGAAGATTCATTTCAGAAGTTGACTGACCATGGATAAGAAATGCAGGCAGTTTGCTAACTATCTTAATGAAACGAATGCCAGAAAAATGAAAGATTTCTGGCTACAAATTTCAACATGCATATTTTAAAACTCTGGGGTCAATGGAGCTTACTCGTATATAAATGCTTTTGGGATCAAGTTTATATTATTATCAACATATTCATGTCAACATATTCATTCATTCGTAACATATTGATAGTATTCAATTAATATTAGCTGATCATTTCCACACGTCCCTCAATTCTTGTGGTTGAAGAATGGCTGAAGTCAGAGACAGTGATTTCATAATACCGTATATACTCGAGTATAGGCCGACCCGAATATAAGCCGAGGCACCTAATTTTACCACAAAAAAGTGGAAAAGTTATTGACTCGAGTATAAGCCTAGGGTGGGAAATGCAGCAGCTACCGATAAATTTCAAAAATAAAAATAGATACCAATAATGCCATTGCCCATTGAATAACATACACAGCCTGCCTGTGCCCATTAAATATACAGTAGCCATTGTAAAAATTTGCTCTGCATAACAAATTATTATCACACAATACCGGTGTATTCAATGAAATACTTCACTCACCTCATGATGCTGATGTCCCGCTGTGATGATGATGTCCCGCCTCCTATGACACACGGCACAGTGATTCCTATCATTGGATCACTGTACCAGAGGAGGTGGGACATCGCTATGTGGCTGCTTGCCATAACAAGGAGGAGGTGGGACATCGTTGCAGAGCGGCAGGAGGGGGAGGAAGGGGAATTGTAAGATAGCCCTGCATTACATTAGAACGTGAGGAGGGGGGATGGTGCGGTGCACGCTGTGCGGCAAACTGACACAGAGGGAGGGGAAACTCAGGGGCGCTGGGCCATTCACGAGCGTCACCCAGCGGCATGGCCCTGCCCCTTTTTCTCCTCCATTTCGGGCAAATTTTTCACTGACTCGAGTATAAGCCGAGGCGGCTTTTTTCAGCTCAAAAAGTGGGCTGAAAAACTAGGCTTATACTTGAGTATATACAGTAAAATTGTGAAGCGTAATAAGTGATTTGTAGCATCATATTAGCAGCTGGAGCAGTGTTGACTAACCCTTTTCTCCTCACATGCCAAAACCTGGGTACTTGAGAGACCACCTGCTGCCAATTACCTCCTCTAGACCGATTAGATCCCACAGATCAGGCCTCCTCCGAATTCCATCCGCCGGCCAGTGTCGACTGGCGACCACTCGGAGGAGAGCCTTCTCTGTGGCCACTCCGACCCTCTGGAACGAACTCCCCGTGGAGATTTGAACCCTCACCACCCTCCAGACCTTCCGCATAGCCCTTAAAACCTGGCTGTTCCGACAGGCCTGGGGCTAAAAAGCTTCTACCCCCTTCTCGAATGGTATGACTGTTGTGTGTTTTAAATTATGTATTGCGTTGTTTTAATTTTTGTCTGTATCCCCCTCCCTTGGTTGAGTTGTGAGCCGCCCTGAGTCCCCTTCGGGGGAAAAGGGCGGCATATAAATAAAATAAACATTCAACATTCAAAAGCATGTGTGCATGACAGCGCACGTGCACAGGTGCCCACACCCATGATACAATGTGCATGACTCCCTGTGTGCCTCGCCCGCTGCACAATCCCCCCCTCCCGTATGCCTGCAACCCCCGCGCCCCATTTGGGGCGTAGTAGGCCTCCCTGAAGCTTCCTGGGACCAAAAATGGGGTGGGGGTGAGGCACCACAACCCCCATGCTCCCCCTGTCCCCATGCATGCATACACTGTTACAGGTGTAATGTCGGCCTTGTATGCAGCTTTATTCCTCTCTAGCATTCGTCTCCATTGTTCAGTGATGCATTTCCGGCCTCTCTAGGATTTACCTCTATCTGCCCCTGTTCCTGTTGGATGTGTATAGTTATATTCTTGATGGCTTGTATAGTGTTTTAACTGCATTTTGATTAAACAACACACACTGCAAAGACCCGAAAATCAGATGGCCGGCAGAAGGCGCACACGCATGCGTGGTGGAGCTCAGCTAAGATGATGTCTCATGTGCAGAGGGTTCACTGCCAAATGCGTGCTCGACAAAAGGGCGCTGACGAAACCGCGGCAAGAAAACCGCAAGGTCAAAATCGCGCCGACGAATGAGCGCAGAAGCGTGCCGACAACAGCGCGCCGACAAAAGCGCGCCTTCAACAAACAACTAATAACAACCTAATAACCCTAACCCTAACCCTAACCCTAACCCTAAACCTAACCCTAGCCCTAAACCTAACCCTGAACCTAATCCTTACCTTAACTTAAATCACGCTTTTGTGGGCGTGGTTTTGTCGGCGCGTTGTTGTGGGTGCATTTATGACGTCGCAGTTTTCTCGCTGCGGTTTCGTCGGCGCGCTTTTGTCGTGCACGCATTTGTCGGGTCACGCCAGCAGAGAAGCCTCCGTGTGCCACCTGAGCTTGAGCAATCTAATATCCGGGTCAACAGTTGCTGCTCAATTCTCCAAAGTCACAAAAAAGATAACAGGAATATAATACAATGAGATCTTTAATACTTTCCCATCTCTCTATCCCATTTAATAAACTTGGATGCAGTGGATGAAATTTGCCTTTGGACCTCACAAAACCAACATGAGAAGCAAGTCTCTTAATCCCAAGGTCTGTCTGGACAGTAAAAGGTTTGGCCACACAAAACCTCATGTTAGTAGAGACTAGGTAAATTAAAGCATCCAATATTGACAGAACCAGATGAATTCTGGGAGTTGAAGTCCGGACACCTTCAAGTTGCCAAGGTTGGGAAACATGAAGATGGCAATACATCACTGATCTTAACCTGGCAATGAACAAAATTCTCTTATTTTTTTCAAAGCCAGGTCAACTTTATTGTCTCCACTTCCAAGTTCAAGCCAGGAAGCACAAGGAGGGAGAATCCTGTCACTCATATTCTTGGTAGATGTAGTTCCCAGATCACTGAACATGCCAGAGGGGGGTACCATGTGTGCAATTCTGCAGGGTCCTATTATCCGTGGCACGACAAAACCGCGCTCGTCAAAATAGCGGTGATAAAACCGCGTCGCTAAAGCCGCGACGTCATCACCGCGCGTCATCACCGCCGCGACAACAGCGTGGCGACAGAAGGGCGCTGTAAAAACAGCACGGCGGCAGAAAGCCAATTTAAATTAAGGTTAGGATTAGGTTTAGGGGTTTGCTTTAGGGTTAGGTTTAGGGTTAGGTTCAGGGTTAGGTTTAGGGTTAAGTTTAGGGTTAGGTTTAAGGTTAGGTTTAGGGTTAGGTTTAGGGCACTGAGTGCTTCGGAAGGCGTGGATTTGCCCTCCGCCCTTATGTCAGCGCGGTAAGGTCACATTTGCTTTAGCGATTCGGACGGCGCGGATTAGGGTTCGCGCTTATGTCTCCGCGGATAAGGGCTTCGCGGTATTGTGGTGGAACCCCTATTATCAGGAATTACTCATCCTGGAATATTTTACAAGGGGCGTCCTACAAACTAATATATCAATGACTTTCACGTACTCCCTATCCCCCCCTTACTTGTCATGAAAAATTCAGAATTCAGTTATGAATATCTTTAAATGATTTGAATCCAGTCGTTCAGAGTGCTGATTTCAAAGTGCTTTGAAATCAGCGCTGCCTTTTTATTCCGTTCTGAGGCCCTTTGAAACCAGAGATTAATTTCCAGTTACTTGATAGCCCGGCGACAATGAGACTTGACTGAAAAGGATCAGATGAAATGAGAACGTATCCCGTTCCGAAGGACTTCGCAGAATACCTTAATAATGTTGCAGCTGAGTGTTTCGTATTGAATATTCACTTTCATATAGTTTTGGGGTTTAACAGAGCAAAGGACATCGCAGCCTGAAATTTTTTTCGGGAGAGATGAAAGTTTGAACAGCAGCAGCTTTTTAAATAGCTTTCAGCACCCAAAGTGAGAACAAAGAGGCGTCTGTTCAAGCAGCTGTCCTTTTAACAACAAGATCCATAGTGCTATGCGCTATTCAGGAAACAATGCCAATGGCAAGAAATACCTCTCACGGACGTGCGGTCCAAAAGTGTCAGATAAAAAACTTTTGTGCTGGAGCTGGAGAGCATGTTATAATAAAGGATGTCGTGGGAAGGAACTGGCTTCCCACGCAAAACGTAGCCCAGCGATGCTTCATCTTGATTTGCAAAGGGGAGAAAGAAAATAGGCAACATCAGGTAAGTACCACATCAGCTTTGCAGATGTGGCTGTAAGGCCTGCTTTTAGGAATAATGTTGAGTTGGTGGAAAATTTGGCGGGTGGGGAGAGAGGGGAGATGAACAGGGTCATCTTATAGCTTTCCCCAAACCGGGCCTGAACTTGACCGGTGAAATGGTTTCTTTCCAATATATACTTTTTTATTTTCCATTTTCATAACATATAATCACACGTATACTATATTACACAGCCAATATCCTATTGTATTAAGTAGTAATTACATCAGTTCCTCTTGTCATCAACGCCCAGAAAAGATAAAAAACCCATTATCAGCTCTTCTGCTCTCCATACACCTCTTTCATCTGCCTCTCTCCTACCTCCTTTCTTCCCTCCATCCTCCCTTTCCTACTCTACTTCCCCTTCCTTTCTCCTTCTCCTCTCTCTTCATTCCACTCCTCCTTATCCTCATCTTCCCCCCTTACCCTCTCTCCTATCCCTCTCTTCCTATCTTTCTTCTCCCTTCTGTTCCCACTCTTCCTCTCATTGGTGTATTTCACCTTCTGAGCAAACTCCATTTTATGTTGATGGTATTTATGCTTCCATATCAATATACTTAACATATCTTAGTTTTAAAGAAAAAATAAGAGAAGACAGTATACATGTGCAATCATATTACATTAAAATCTAACACCCCTCGTCAAGACTAATATACATCCCTCCCTCCCTCCCTCCCCCCAACCCCCCAGCCTTCCTTCCCCAGGTGAAATGGTTTCAAAACCAGAAAGTAAGAATTTCAGGCAGCAGAATGAGTGAGATTGGTTTTAGGATTACCCAACAACCGTTATTGGATTGTCTTCTGGATTGGGAATGATCAAGATGACTGTATTTCTCAGAATAAATCTGAAATGATTTCTTTTTTGGGTCATGTTTTGAGTTCAGAATCTTTGAAATAGTAATAACAACAAGGGTGCCCCCCTAACTCATTTAAATATTAAGGTAGTCTTTTCTGTGACCAAAAGGTTAAAAATGTCACTGCTTACAATGGCGAAAGTTTTGCATTCTTATATCTAGCCGAGGTGGCGCAGTGGTTAGGGTGCAGTACTGCAGGCCACTTCAGCTGACTGCTATCTGCAGTTCAGCGGTTCAAATCTCACCGGCTCAGGGTTGACTCAGCCTTCCATCCTTCCGAGCTGGGTAAAATGAGGACCTGGATTGTTGGGGGCGATATGCTGACTCTGTAAACCGCTTAGAGAGGGCTGAAAGCCCTATGAAGCGGTATATAAGTCTAACTGCTATTGCTATTGCTATATCACAGGTTCCAGGCTAGGGGCTGCTAACAAATCTATGAATTCAGATTAAGAACCAGATTAGCCACCTGGAGTCCTTCGGGATTGGGCAGCATAGAAATTTAATAAATAAATAAATAAATAAATAAATAAATAAATAAATAAATAAATAAATAAATAAATAGATAGATAAATAAGTAAGTAAGTAAGTAAGTAAGTAAGTAAGTAAGCAAATAAATAAATAAATAAATAAATAAATAAATAAATAAATCTGCATAAGGATGCTTGCCTTGTTTAGATGGACTCATGCACTCCTTGAAGAATATTGAGTGTAACTTTATTTCCTGATGGACAAGTTCTTGTTATATCCAGGAATAATCCTCCTCCTCCTCCTCCTCCTCCTCCTCCTCCTCCTCCTCCTCCTCCTCCTCCTCCTCCTCCTCCTCCTCCTCCTCCTGTATCATCTCCATTTCTGTCTGTCTGGCTTCATATGATCTCTTGGAAAAGAAGGAGCTTATCTCTTATTTTAAATATTACGTAATCTATCAGATCATAATAGAATGCTTTAGAACTGCCGAAAGCTATACAGTAGTAAGAATGGGAACAATATTCAAGTATTAGGCAGAGGGAACAAATGTCAGCATTCACCCAATGAATCTTTTATCAGTCAGCTTC
Source organism: Thamnophis sirtalis (assembly GCF_051295495.1). Taxonomy (NCBI): domain Eukaryota; kingdom Metazoa; phylum Chordata; class Lepidosauria; order Squamata; family Natricidae; genus Thamnophis; species Thamnophis sirtalis. The sequence goes on along the minus strand of NW_028261391.1, from coordinate 65,942,106 downwards.
CAGGCACAATTCAGCTTACTGGCGCTCATCATAATGCTCTAAATAATATGGATCCAATATGCTTAAGGGAGAAAAGGAGCTATTCTTTCTGAACCTTTCTTTACTCTCTGCAAAGCAGAACTGTTTCAGGTTTCCCCTCTTTATCAATTTGTTAGATCTCTCTCTCTCTCTCTCTCTCTCTCTCTCTCTCTCTCTCTCTCTCTCTCTCTCTCTCCCCCTCTCTCTCTCTCTCTCTCTCTCTCTCCATTCAGAAGTGCAAGGCAGCATTTGTTAGATTTCTCTCTCTCTCTCTCTCTCTCTCTCTCTCTCTCTCTCTCTCTCTCTCTCTCTCTCTCTCTCTCTCTCCCTCCCTCTCTCTCTCTCTCTCTCTCTCTCTCCATTCAGAAGTGCAAGGCAGCATTTGTTAGATTTCTCTCTCTCTCTCTCTCTCTCTCTCTCTCTCTCTCTCTCTCTCTCTCTCTGAATTCAGAAGTGCAAGGCAGAAGTGCATGGCATTTTTTCCCAGCTTCAAAGCAACGTTAAAAATAAGCTTGACTAAGAAAAAAGGACTGGCCCAGGGTCACCCAGTGAGCTTTTGCTGAACTTCAACTTGGTTTTCCTGACTGCAAGTTGAGTACCTAAATCACTATACTATATTAGCTGCTTTTTATAGTATATGAGGTAGTGGTGGGTTTCAAAAATTGTTCGAACCTACTCTGTGGGTGTGGCCTCCTTTGTGGGAGTGGCTTTCCACCCATGTGACCGGATGGGAGTGGCTTGCTGCCCATGTGACTGGATGGGAGTAGCTTGCCACCCATGTGACCGGATATGAAATTATGAATTAGTACTTCGGTCGGTCCAAGTAGCTATTCAGAAACTCTGGCATTGAAGCATGCAAGGCTTAAAGCTGTCAAGTTACAAGATCCTTGCCAGTGGTGGGTTTCAAAATTTTTTGGAACCTCTTCTGTAGGTGTGGCCTGCTTTCCGGGTCCACTGGTGGAACCTCTTCTAACCGGTTCGGTAGATTTGACGAACTGGTTCTACCGAATGGGTGCGAACTGGTAGGAACCCACCTCTGATATGAGGTTATGGAAAAAACACATGGCATTCATTAACAGACTTTTAGTGACAATATCCTCTGTCAAAAATGTTGTGTTGTTTTAGGGAGGCAATAGCCTTCCTAACCATCTTTTTTTCCAATTCTGTATCTTCCTAAGCACCCCCCCCCGCCATTCTACCATTTAGTAGAGCTCTTTATGAGTCACACCAGAGATGGGTTCCTACCAGTTCGCACCTATTCGGTAGAACCGGTTCGTCAAATCTACCGAACCGGTTAGAAGAGGTTCCACCAGTGGACCCGGAAAGCAGGCCACACCTACAAAAGAGCTTCCAAAATTTTTTGAAACCCACCACTGGTGGGTGTGTAATGTCCCGCAGTTATCTACGCATTAATAATGATCTAGTAATATTTCCTTATACATTTTAGGGACCTTTCCTTACATAATTGGTGTTTTCTTTCAAACTTTTGGATTTCTAATTTCTGTTTCCGTTAGTTGGCAATTGCTAACGTGAAAAAGTATTCAAAGCCTTCTTGATTTTAATTGTCAATTTATTTATTCCTGCACATTGTAATATTTATTCATTTACATATCTCTGTTTTTCCACTGTTGTGCAAACACAATTCCAGCAGCTGCTAACATGTATAAAATTAAATATATATTATACTCCCTTTCAAATAGCCCACAAAATATTTCTGGTTTTAATTCCATATCTTGCTTTACGATTGCTTTTAACTTCTGAATAGCTACTTGGACCGACCTAAGTACTAATTCATAATTTCATATCCGGTCACACGGGCGGCAAGCCACTCCCACAAAGGAGGCCACACCCACAGAGTAGTTTCCAACAATTTTTGAAACCCACCACTGAGTCACACCTACCTGTGAGAAATTAAAAGTGAATACCACTGTTCAATATCTCTTGATGCTTTAAGCTATTAAGAAGCAAGGGAAAAGATCTATTCTGGTTTACTGATTAAATTTAACTGACCGAAGTGGTAAGGCTAGATGTATAAGACCAGAAAGAAACATACTGAGGCTTCAGAAAAGTAATAAATACATGGAGCCCAACGCTTACATTAAGAATCTGCAATTGCCTCGCTTTCCTTTGCAGTGAATGTCTCCGTTGTCCTAATGGTACTAGAATTGATGTGGAAGTTTTTAATTTTATGTAAAGTGTATTTAATATACACAACACTCTTAAGTACTACATTTCGCCTCATGTTCAAATGAGGTTATCATCTTCCAAATCCAATCTGCTTCGTAAAGGTTAGAAGACAAGGAGATTTAAAGATTAAAATGTCAAGTAGATAAACACATTATTCTGAGCTGTACAGTATTTGTAATCTGCAGGTTACTCAAACAGGCTGGCAGTTGTCTTTTATAAAGTGAACTCTTGTGAAATTTGAACTGCCTCTTCGTTTCTCTGTTCGGTCGTCGGGTGGCAGATTGAAAGCGGGAGCCAAGCTGGGTCATTCCTTCCAAGAGGCAACTTTCCCATCGAATGACTCGTTGCCCCAGATTCGAGGAGACCCTCTGCAGTCCCTCTCGTCTGGCCGGGATGCCAGCGAGAGTGTTGGACTGAAGGAAGGAGGGATTCATTCATTCATTCATTCATTCATTCTCTCTCTCTCTCTCTCTCTCTCTCTCTCTCTCTCTCTCTCTCTCTCTCTCTCTCTCTCTCTCTCCCTCCCTCCCTCCCTCCCTCCCTCCCTCTCTCTCTCTCTCTCTCTCTCTCTGCCATTTCCTCATCTACTTCTTATGAGAACCAAAGTTTGGAAAACATTTTTGTTGTTTGAACCTTATCTTGTTGTGTCTTCCTAAATCATTCTGATAGCTTTTAACACACCACATAAGAAAACATTTTATGTTCTTAAACATCTCACTGCATATGAAAACACCCTGAGGAAACATTTCTGCCTCTACAGCTTGTCTTAAACAGGCCTCATATACTCCATTTTTCACATATATCCAATCACATAAATATAGGTCACCAACCAAAACATTATCACCATGCCATGGCATTACGATTGTATCACATGCCGCTGACAATATTTCAGGATATCATACAGTTAACTTAATGTCCTCTACTTTTGTTGGTGAGATGTTGAATCTATAGGACGTGCGAGATACTGTATATTCAGGGATGACAAAGGTGTTCACTGTGCAAAAGGAATAAAGCGCTTATCAGATTGTATCTTCTCATGAAAAAATAGAGCTAAGAATTTATTTATCAGCTTGGTTCCTATATATAGTTAGAGGGAGGGGATCACTTTTGCTCTTATTAAATTAGTTTTCTATCCCACAAGATATAGGTCTGATCTTATAAAGTGCATGTTGTAGAATAAGAATGGGAGAAACCAAATATAAAAGCCAGATTCTATTATAAGTCACCTGACCTATTAAGAAATTTTAATTTAGCAATACATAATTGTTTTTTTAAAAAATATTTATTCTAAATAATTCTTAGTGCCAAGAATTATGAAAATTGTACAGTTATATTTAATTGGGTAGTGTAGTGGGTCAGCAGCTAAAGTGCTGGTTCGTTCAGTTGGGAAGCTGGCAGCCCAGGTTAGAGACCCAAGCATCATGCGATGGGGTGAGCTCCTGTCCTTGCTCCAGCTCCTGCCAACTTAGCAGTTTGAAGGCATGCAAATGCGAATAGATAAATAGGTGTTCTGAACCCCTCCTCCGTTCAGTAACGAAAGCCGAGACAAGCGTAAAATGGAATGTCCTTTAATTAGCAAGTCCAGACTCTCGGTGGCTGAAAGCCAAATAAACAAACAGATAAGGACTTTGGCAGCAAGTCCGACAAACCTTGGCAGCAATGCAAACAAATTCTGGCAGCAATCCAGCCTGCCAAGTCCGTTTCTCTTTAGTCCCAAACGTTGACTTCTGCAAGAAGGGCATGGCACAAGCAGTCTCTTTTATAGTCTGGGAGAGGAGCTTAATGACCATCAGCTGAGCATAATTACCTCCTGTAATTACATAGTTGTTCTTGATGCCTAGTAGCCCTTTGACGGCGTGCATCCCGAAACAACTCACAGTTGATTTCTGGATCACTCTCTCTTGTCTCCTCCTCACTGATCCAAGGCTCAGGCACCACCTGGTGGCTAACCAGTCTCTCTGCGCCCTTCTCGGAGTCAGAACCCTGTCCAGGGTCCTCCACATCCTTCAGGGCCAACTCATAGGGCCCCTCACTGTCGGAGTCTGGTGGCAGCTCCAACGGCTCCTGCTGGGCCACAACAAATAGGTACCGCTTTAGTGGGAAGATAACAGTGCTCTGTGGCATCACACTAGCCACAAGACTGCAGAGATGTCTTTGGACAGCACTGGCTCAATGTTTTGAAAGAGAGATGAGCACCACCACCACCTATATTCGTCAACAACTAGTGGAGTAAAAATCCACAGGGACTCCTTTACTGTTAAATGAATCCAATTTACTGAATAATTAAAAGTTATAGCTTTATAGTACTCTAGGACAGTTTCTTTCCTATGTGAGAGTATTTTTTTTTAAAGCAAGATTTTAGAAAACTACTTCGGAATTTCAGTTTATGTTGTAAATATTCAACCGAACGTAGGTGGAGTTGCAACTTAAACACTACAACTGACAGATAGGTTTGCATCTTGTGTCCTGAGAGATAAATCAGTGCTGCTGACAGCTTATATTCTGATCCCTGAAAAACACAGCACTCTGTGCAAGTAGAGGAACCCCCAGCTGGCACTTTTGCCTCCCAGATGATTTTAGTTGGCGCCAGGGGCCAACTTCCATGTTTGCGATATTGATCAAAGGACAGGACTGAAATGTTCCTTTCTGTCTGCAGTGTAAGGTCCTGGGGTATTTTTATTTCCCCTCTTGTTGTTGTTAAGAGTTATTGTCCTTAAATAAGGACTACAGCTGATTAGCCATGGCAGAGCATGCTTGTCATCTTAAAAATGCAGGGCTGAGCCAGAATGTTTAAAACAGCAGTCAAATAGCTTGTGTTGAAGGTGGTCCATATCATCCATACATCATCCCTTTTCTCTGCTCTTATTCGTTTAAGCATTCTAACCATATGCTTCTTGTTTCCTTTCCTTTCAGTGTTTAACATATTAAAGTATCATGAATGGGGATTTCAATAGTCAGCTTGGCAGGGTGGCGGCATGGCAGTGGTGGGTTTCAAAAATTGTTCGAAGCTACTCTGTGGGTGTGGCCTCCTTTGTGGGAGTGGCTTGCCGCCCATGTGACTGGATGGGAGTGGCTTGCCGCCCATGTGACCGGATATGAAGATGCCGACGACACTTGTCAGAACCTCCTTAAATTACCTCACACACAGCACTGGCATGCATAAGAATAGGATGTAAACTTATTTTTTTAAAGGCATCTTTGGTTTGCGTTAAAACAACTTCAACACACGCAATGTTCTGATTGCACCACAAACGCAGTAGTCATCCTTACCTTTCACAGAGGCACGGAGTTTTATAAATATGAGCATGATAGTGTAGAATAATGATATCCAAGGACCAGTGGTGGGTTTCAAAAATTTTGGAAGCTCTTCTGTAGGTGTGGCCAGCTTTTCGGGTCCACTGGTGGAACCTCTTCTAACCGGTTTGGTAGATTTGACGAACCGGTTCTACCGAATAGGTGCGAACTGGTAGGAACCCACCTCTGGGGCACGGGAGACGAATTTGATCAAAGTCCAGATGCTTTGTGGCTTCTTGTACCAAGGGCCATATTAGCACTTTTAGTTGGAAATCTAGATGAAGATCATGAAACTTACGTCTGTGTAAAGAGGTTACCAGTTTCCTGCACGTTGTCAGAAGTATAATATAGTTTCTTTGCAAGGTAACTCGAGGAAGGTTGTCTACACCAGAGGTGGTATTCAGCCAGTTCTGTCAGGTTCTAGAGAACCGGTAGTGGAAATAGTTCAGAGAACCGGCAAATAGGCTGGCCCCGCCCGCTGCCTCCCAGCCTCTCAGCTGATTTTCTTTTGTTGCCCTGAACTGGAGAACGGAGCTAGAAAGCAGGTGGGGAGCAGTGATGGGTTCTGGATCTGGTTGCAACTGGTATAGTGCAATGGGGCCGGGCGTCCACCACATGTACACGCACAGCGCGCGCATGCGTACTTACCACCCACGATGCTCCAGCTGCTCTGCGGAACGTCGCACAGGCGCCAAACACTCCATGTGCATGCATGCAAGCCCCAATCAGCTCAAATACAGGTAAGGAGGGTGGGAGGGCAGGAGGGCGGGAGAGCCCTCCAGATCCCCATACCGGAACAGTACCTGGTGCTCCCAGCAGGCACCAGTACACCCATACTGGGGTGTACTGGTCGTATCCCACCACTGGTGGGGAGAGAATGGGGATTTTGCAGCATCCTTCCCTTGCCACGCCCACAAAGCCAAGCCCACAAAGCCACACCCACAAAGCCACACCCAAGGAACTGGTAGTAAAAAAATTCTAATCCTATCACTGGTCTACACATAGTCTGACTGCCATCCCAATCTTACCTATGCAACTTACTTGGATCCTTACATCAGTCCTCATAAATAACTTAGCTAGTCATGTAGGAAGTAAAAGTACTAAGACTGTCTTTTTCATATCTCTGTGATAGTGACAAAAGGGAACAAAAGGGAGCATGTTCTACTTGGAATGCAGTGATTGATTGATGATGTACTGTTGTGGCCCGGCAGGAGACATTGGAGCTGCCGCCAGACTCCGATAGTGAGGGGTTTTATGAGTTGGCCTTGGAGGAGGTGGAGGACCCTGTACAGGGTGTTGACTCCAAGCAGGGTGAGGAGAGACTGGTTGGACACCAGGTGGCAGCAGAGCATTGGATCAAAGAGAATGTTCAGGAAAACATTTGGGAGTTGTTTCAGGATGCATGCAGCCGAAGGGCTACTCAACAGAAGGAACAACTGCGTCATTGTAGGAGATGATTGTGATTAGCTGATGCTGATTAAGATCCTCTTCTGAGTATAAAAGAGACTGTTTGTGCCACGCCCTGGTGGCAGGAGTCAACGTTCTTGTTCACGTTCATGAATTAAGAGAAACCAACTTGGAGAAGTAGGTTTGCTGGGAGAAGCCTGTTTGCAGTGCTGTGTATGTTTATAGGACTTTTTGCCAGAGAGTTTATCTCTTTGTTTATTTTGGGCTTGCAGCCAACAAGAGTCTGGACTGATTAAAACATTCTTTCGTACGTTTGTTTTGGCTTTCGTTCCTGAACGGAGAAGGGTGGGGTGGGGTGTCAGAACAATGTACTATCAAGTCAGTGTCGAATTTTAGCAACCACCTGGATGCCCCAGTCTGGTTCTTCAGGTCTTCCAACAATACACCAATTCACTTGGTGAATGAATTCATCCATCGTATTTCTGATCATCATCTTCTTCTCCAGCATTATAGATTTCTCCAATGCATTAGGTGTTTGCATAATTATTTGAAGTATGATCATTTGAGCCTGGTAACTTGTACCTCAGATAGGAAATTAGATAGCTTTTGCCTTTTATTATTAATAGTAAAGGAATCAGCAGCCAAGAAATACGCTGCTGGCTAGCACTTGGTGCAGTGATAATGAAGGCTTAGAAAATAGGAAATACTGCATGGGTTGTTAGAGTCATGAGCTTTTTTCACTTGTTTATTCATGGTACTGTGGGAAGTTATCACCCAGCCCTCTCCCAGAAAAATGAAATATCCTAGGAAATATTGAAAAGGCAGAATATTCCTCTGGATGTGAAAAGAAAGAAACATGTTTTAAAAGACAGAATAGTTGCCTGTAGCTTCCTGCCCATCCCCACTGTTAATGGGCCATTAAGAAGGTCAAGCTAGAACACTCTACATAATAAAGACTTCACCAGCAGCTACAGGAAAGCATGATAATATTGGCCCTTTACTCAACTGACCACATGGCATCTGAGAACTCATCCATACCTGGATTCAAAGCACAGCCTAGAGAGTAGCCCCTGCATGGGCCCATGGGAGTCTGACAACCAATCAGAATACATTTCTTACACAGGAACAGGAAACAGAGAGGTGGGACTAAACAGGTTATAAAAAGCCTAGCAAGCCCCTCCCTCAGCCCTTCTCTTCTTCTCCACCAACATTGAAGCACGTGATCACCTTTTCTGTTCAGGGCTCAAGCCATGTGGTCCTGTCCACCAATAAACCATCTTTCCAAGCAGCCTCCATGTCTCCAGTGTCTTTTTCCCCACTTGGAGCCGAACCCAGAAGGACATTTCTTTCAACAGTATTCTCAATAATCTTCTCCAACACCAGAGTTCAAAGCATCAACATTATTTCTATTCTGATTCTTCATAATCCAACTTTTACTTAACTACAGTGTCTCAGGGAAAGTTTATTGCCTTCATGATTCTGATTTTTACAGGTAGAGAGACATTCTGGCATATCTGGAATATCTTTTCTAACCCTTCATTATCACTCCACCAAGTGCTAGTCAGCAGCATATCTCTTGGCTGCTGATTCCTTTACTATTAATAATAAAAAGCTAAAGCTATCTAATTCTTCCGTATCTTTATTGTAATCTTTGGTGTAAAGCTTTCCTCTTCGTTTCATCTTGGAATCACTTACTATTTGCCAATTAGCATCCTTTAGCAAATCAATTTGACATTAGCGCTTCTCTTTGTAGTCAGATATCTTTTAGATCAGCAGTTCCCAAACTTTGGGCCACCAGGGACCAGTTCTGTGGAGAGAGTTTTTTCCCGTGGACCAGATGGTTTCACATGCTGCCTGCACGTGCGGTGGCCCGATGCCAGTCCAGAGACCTGGGGATGGAGACCCTGTTTTAGAAGATCCCTGTTTGCTTCCATCTTAATTGTCTTTACAGATGTGTCCTTCTTATGTTGAATGTTTGAATGTTTATTTTATTTATATGCCGCCCTTTTCCCCCGAAGGGGACTCAGGGCGGCTCACAACTCAACCAAGGGAGGGGGATACAGACAAAAATTAAAACAACGCGCAACAATACATAATTTAAAACACACAAGAGTCATACCATTCGAGAAGGGGGTAGAAGCTTTTTAGCCCCAGGCCTGTCGGAATAGCCAGGTTTTAAGGGCTTTGCGGAAGGTCTGGAGGGTGGTGAGGGTTCGAATCTCCACGGGGAGTTCGTTCCAGAGGGTCGGAGCGGTCACAGAGAAGGCTCTCCTCCGGGTAGTCGCCAGTCGACACTGGCTGGCGGATGGAATTCAGAGGAGGCCTAATCTGTGGGATCTAATCGGTCTAGAGGAGGTAATTGGCATTATCATTTCTAATAGCTATCTGAAACCATTTGCCAAGTTACTTCATGAAATTGTGAAAATTCTCTGAGCTATAAATCCAATCTGAATTTTTTTATTAAAATTTTTAGAAAAAAAAACTTTTACAAATATTTACCTCCCCCCCTGCCTTCCCCACCCGAACCCCCCCTCCCCACCCGAACCCCCCCTCCCCAACATTCCCCCCCGGACTTCCCAGAACCAATACAGGGTATAAATCTTTAACAAAGATGAAAGAAAGTTAGTATCATCTTTCAATTGAGCTTTAACTCCTTTTTTGTTAGGCTAACTCTAAACAGATTATGTCATTCCTTGTTTCTTCAATCATAAACTATCTGGAATTTCTTAGTCCCGTGTTTATTTTGCGTATAGTCAATCCATCTTCTCCACTCCAGTTTATAACTCTCGTTTGAGTGATCCTTGAGATATGCTGATATTTTAGCCATCTCTGCTAGGTTTGTTACTTTTAATGTCCATCCTTGAATAGTAGGCAAATCTTCCTTCTGAATTTTTAAGAACATATTACTTCTTCCTCTGCAGATATCAACAAACATTGTGTATAAAAATGTCTGAGAAAATATCACTGATTTTTTTTTTTTAAAGGTGACTATTTTTTTTTTAGCAGGAATGAAAATAATTATTCAGGTAATTAAAAATCTTATTCAACTCTCTTTATATGCAAACCTCCAAGATCCCTTCCAGCCCTATGATTCTGTGATTTAAACATCTTATTAAATACATGCTGATATAAAAAAGGTGCTCTTCTCATCTTTGTAACAGTTTCAGAAATGCAGTTGTACTCTAACTATATTTATGTCTCTTTATAAATTATAAAGTAAAGTTTTCCCTTAACTAAGCAATTACTTATTGTTCTGTAAACCCTTGGAATTCCGCTGTATCCAAAAGCTACCTAACAGAAATAGCATGCTTGCCACATGTACATTTCATTGTGCTTGTAGATCTGCTGAGCATATGCTAGAACTCTAAGCACTCATGAGAATAATTAATTTCATGCATACTGGTGTTATTCTGGATGCCTAAAGGGTGACTTTGCGTGTTGTTTAATTATTGCTAAGAAAGAAGGAAAACATTACTAGATCACTTTCTTTTCAAAATGCTGGAAGGAAGAGGTGCCTTATAGAAGTAATGTTGATGAATATAATTCTTTTTGGTTTCTTTTAATATGCGTCAGTTGATGATAAGTCCCGCGTATTATTTTAATGGAAGAGAAATAACTTTTCCATGCAGTATATAAAATAAGAGATCTGTTCTGACCACCCCCCCATTCTCCATCCAGGAACGAAAGCCGAAACCACCGTAAATGAGAAGGTTTCTTTTAATCAGTCCAGACTCTCGTTGGCTGCAAGCCACATAAACAAAGAGATAAGCACTCTGGCAGCAAGTCCTACAGAACTTGGCAGCAATGCAAACAAACTCTGGCAGCAATCCAGCCTGCCAAGTTCGTTTCTCGTTAGTCCTTAATGTTGACTTCTGCAGTAAGGCGTGGCACAAGCAGTCTCTTTTATAATCGGGAGAGGATCTTAATGAGCATCAACTGAGCGTAATCACCTCCTGTAATTACGCAGTTGTTCTTGACGCCGAGTAGCCCTTCGAAGGCGTGAATCCCGGAACAACTCACAGGTGTTTTCTGGATCACTCACTCTTGTCTCCTCCCCACTGATCCAAGGCTCAGGAGCCACCTGGTGGTCAACCAGTCTCTCCTCGCCCTGCTCGGAGTCGGAACCCTGTCCAGGGTCCTCCACCTCTTCCAGGGCCGACTCATAAGACCCTTCGCTGTCGGAGTCTGGCGGCAGCTCCAACGGCTCCTGCCGGGCCACAACAGAGATCTATCTGAATTATAAAATGCATCATTTTTATGTTAGTTTTGTTTAGACACATATCAAAGTTGAGATCTTGCTTATGTTTAAAGAATTATTTCATGAAAGAGCGGTTTAAAAGCCTCCAAGTGTTTTCTGTGCCATTTGCACAACACAAATTTAAGCTGCAACCATTGCTATAATTTATTTCAGCCTATTGCTAACTAAACAAAGCAAAGCCATGAAGGTTAGTCCAATCCTCCTCTATGTACTCTGGAATTGGGTTAATTTCAGAGCAAACACTACAGCAGTAGAGCTACCAAAATTGCACTGCAGAAATGTGTACAACCATTAGATGGCAGCAAACAGCCATTGTTTTCTGTATTACTCTGCTGCCATTTTTCAAGCCAAATCTGGTAACTCTAGCTTAGTGGCAGATTTTTGAATGAATAAAAAACCTTTTAAATAAATTAAAATGTTTTTTAAAAATCCCAATTAATTAAAAATGATTAATTTTCTCCATCGTTTCCTCTTCAAAGACAGCATATTTTGTGTCCAGTTTTGTTGAGCCCTGGAAAACACAAATTCTCCACCAACATTGAAGCATGTTTTTGTAAACAAGTTGCAAACCCTTCAGTTACAAAGTCAGTAAGGAGTGAACAAAGGATACATTGTTTTTTAAAAAAACCTCCAAACTCTGGTTTCCAAGTGGCAGATTCTACTTTTTCATACTTGTCTCAAGCTTATGGAAAACAAAATTTTGTAATTGTCTTTGGTGGAATTTAATAACAAATAGTAGGAAGAATTTGTTAAAATAAAAAAGAGGGTTTTAATTCAAGCCAAAAAATAAGGTGACAAAAAATAGAGGGAAAAAAATCAATCCGTTCACTTCAAGCGGAGAAACGGGAAACGTTATGGTCACTTCAATCCACAAAATATTGTTACAAGAAAAAAACAAGAACTTTCCAAAGCAGTCCAATAAGAATTAAATTCGTCGCTTTATTCTTTTACTTAAAGGACTAATTTATCTTTTTTAAAAAAAAGTTTCTTTGGGCAATCTTTCTCAGAATAGAAAAAAAAACCTCACCCGATGGACTCACTTTCACTTCCTTCCTTCCTGAGCCGTCTCCGACTTCGTCAGCCTGGGGGCTGCCTGTTTGCCACCAGCTAGAAGCGCTTCCCTTGGGTCGATCAGGGACTTTGTGATGTCCCTGAGACAAGCAAGGCTTTGTCTTCCTGTTCACCGTCTCTACAGGACAGTTTAGGTCCAACTGGACCGTCCAGTGGCAAAAGTGTCAACGGCGGTCTCGGACTGTCGAGACTGCATATTGTGTTGTCACGACGTTGTCTTCTCCTCTTCCTGGAAAACACAAATTCTTCACAGCTTAACACAGTGGTGGGTTCTGGATCCTGTTGCAACCAGTACAGTTGCAACAGGCCCTGGAATCCTCCACATGAATGCATGTGCATGGCGCGTGCATGCGCCGTACCTTCCAGTGACTCCTCCGTGACACTCCAGCTGCTCGGTGGAGTGTTGCACAGGCACTATATGTGCCATGCATATGCGCGGAAGCGCTAAAGGCTTTAAAGGACAGGTAAGGAGCTTGGGTGGGTGGGTACGCCCTCCGGAGCACTGTACCGGAATGGTATCTGGTGCTTCTGGCAGGTTCTGGTATGCCCATACCGGGGAGTACCACCTGCAACCCACCACTGGGCTAACAGCAACTTGTTTTTCAATGCCGATTTAAGACATATCAAAATGTCTGCTTAAACATGAAATAATTCTGGAATTACAGTAATAAATTTACATTGTGTTTTGCTGACTTAAAAATATAGAATCACAAATGTCATAAACCACTAAAAATACAAAGAGGCCCAAAAGATGAAAGAACCAAAACATCTTCATTCATATCAAAATTAGACAATTTTATCATTTTATTCTCAGCAAAGACATTATCTCTGAGATAAAAGCAGTTGAAAATCTAAATGAAGTATCTAATGCTTTTTCCTTGCTGACTTATTTTACAGTGATAATATTAAATAAGATATAACCATGACTAGATAGAGTTCAGAAACAGAATTACTATTAAATTTTATTTCTAGGGGAATGATCGCATCAGATTCACCTGGTTCTCTCCAGTTCAGGTGAACCAGTAGAGGCGGCTGCGAGAGGCTTCGCCCACCTGCCCCAATGTAATGCGCGACCTTCTGCACATGCGCTGAAGGTGGCACGTGTGCTCACATTTGCAAACTGGTAGGGAATGTAAGTGAATCCTACCACTGATCAGATTCCATAGTAATGTTGATGATCCACTCCTGATCATAGCAGTAGCAATAGCAATAGCAGTTAGACTTATATACCGCTTCATAGGGCTTTCAGCCCTCTCTAAGCAGTTTATAGAGTCAGCATATTGCCCCCAACAACAATCCGGGTCCTCATTTCACCCACCTCGGAAGGATGGAAGGCTGAGTCAACCTTGAGCCGGTGAGATTTGAACAGCCGAACTGCAGAACTGCAGTCAGCTGAAGTGGCCTGCAGTACTGCATTTAACCACTGCGCCACCTCGGCTCATAAATTGTACTACTTATGGCTATTTAGATAAAATGCACAAATATGTTAATGTTCTGCTATCATATCAGAAATTCACAGAAATTCTGCAGTACAGTCACATTTCCCATTATTGCAATAATTGCATGGTCGTGGAAGAAAGAAAATACTAGTCACAATACTAGTAACACCAAAATAACCTGATTTATTCATAGAAAAGTATCTTTACAAAGTAAAAGTAGTCAAAAATATCCTTGAAATGTAATTGGAAGATGATATCCCTAAAACCTTTCAGAAAAGGCTTCAGTAATCTGTCAAAGATTATTTACAAAAAAAGCATTTCATATATTCAAGTCAAGTTCTTACAGAGAGCTTGATGAGGATAATTATGTAGGCAGCACCACAGTAACTCTTCTGAAAAATCCACTTTATCTATGACACAGGTATGCCACTTATGTCTCCAGCTTTCTGAAGGTCAGCTCCATTCAGAGTGACAAATTTAAAATTCTTATGCTTTGCTGGGTTTTTTTTTTTTAAAAAAATATTTGGCCAGTCTTTGAGATTACAGTTAACATGACATTCGCCCAGAGCTTGCAAAAAGCATTTGAAATATGATTTTCTTTGATTATGGATCTTGATTATGCAAATTAAACTATCTATGTATTATTGATGAAAATGGCACTGTATGTAGGTGACAAAACAAGCTATTACCTATGTTCATTTTTTAAAATGCTGATAGTGATGGATCAGTTTGTGCAAACATACAGATTAGTTTATGGCTATTTGCAGTTTATTTGCTAATTGATTGTTTAATTGTGTTTATTTATAGTGTTTAGGTTAGGTTTAGGTTTAGGTTTATTAGATTCAGTGGTGGGTTTCAAAAATTTTTGGGAACTTCTTCTGTAGGTGTGGCCTGCTTTCTGGGTCCACTGATGGAACCTCTTCTAACCGGTTCGGTAGATTTGACGAACCGGTTCTACCGAATAGGTGCGAACTGGTAGGAACCCACCGCTGATTAGATTTATATGCCACCCTTCTCCCAAGGACTCAGGACGGCGTACAACATTAAAAGAAACACATAATACGAAAGTTTTTTTAAAAAATTAAATAGAATATCTGAAACAAACCCAATTAGAATTGACAATAACATTTTTTTTTAAAAAAAATTCGAATTAAAATTAACAGTGATTGTTAATTATCCATTGTCGATCAGAAAGGTCAGCAGTTCGGTGATTTGAATCCCTAGTGCTGTGTAATGGAGTGAGCTCCCGTTACTTGTCCCAGCTTCTGCCAACCTAGCAGTTCGAAAGCATGTAAAAATGCAAGTAGAAAAATAGGGACCACCTTTGGTGGGAAGGGAACAGCGTTCCGTGCGTCTTTGGCATTTAGTCATGCCGGCCACATGACCACAGAGATGTCTTCAGGCAGTGCTGGCTCTTCGGCTTTGGAACGGAGATGAGCACCGCCCCCTAGAGTCGGGAACAACTAGCACATATGTGTGAAGGGAACCTTTATCTTTGCTTACCATTCTTCGTAGAGTTTCTACTTCTCTTTCTCAGTTATTGGAGTCTAACACCGCACTCTGAAAGATCTTCTGTGATGAGCAGACCACGGTGACGTGATCCTGCAGAACGCCTGGCTCTGTGCCATGTGGTTTTATAGGTGATATGTAGCATCTTGACTTGAAACTAGGAGCCTAGTTTTTTGTGTTTTTTTTCCCTATTTTAGGTTACTATTTTAAAGAGAAGGCGAGAGGGTAGGAAGGAGAAGACAGAGGGTAGGAGTAGGGGAGAAGTAAGGGAAAGAAGAAGGGGAAGGAGAGGAGGAAGGAAGGAAGTAGAGAAGGAAGGGAGGGAGAAAAGAAAAGAAAGAGAAAATAAGGTGGTGTCATAGTAGGTGTGAAGGATGGTAAACAATACATTCCAAATTATACCTTATACCCTTTTAAATGGAATAATAATAATATAAGAATGGCAAAGAAAAAGAATAACTATGTGAATGTATACCTATAACTGTATGTAAGAGAATAGATGACAGTAAAAATATAAAGCACAATATAGGTAAATAATACTTGATCATAAGTAGCTAAGTATAAATAAATAAATAAATGTATATAAAAATGGATAACGAATAAGGAGACCATGAACGCAAGATAGAAATGTATAGAAGGGAAAACACTCACTGCAAAGAAACCGATTCGGAACTGCTGTATGATATACGATGGAACTTATTGTTCCTATGTTGTTTTTAAGTTATGTGGTTATTTTTGTTAATGAGTTTATGTGTTCTGTTGATGTGCTTATGTGTATAAAAAAAAATAGGTTACTATTTTGAAGTTTATGCTGCCCGGATTCCTAATTTTAATCCCCCCCCCCTTTTTTTTGTCACACGTGAGTAGACTCAGCAATTATCTTAGCATTCTTTGCTTTCAATCTTATTTTTAGTCATGTTTCTTTGCATGGATTTTTCTTAATTACTCTGACATTGCCAGTTCAGTTTTGGATATTTGCCTGTTGATTTTCTTGTACCGGTTAAGGACTGCAATAAAGTTGTTCTATTTCAATATGTGAGAAAGTCTTTCCAGCTAATCAAAAATGAGCTGGTAGATTATATTTGCCTCATATGTAACCTGAATCTAAATAATACGCCTATCTTCCCTTCGCTTTCCAATCCCCTCTCCCCCTATTTAAATCCTGCAGAATATCAGTCTAGCTATTTTATCTATTTTATGAAGTGAGGTGCAGCTCATAGAAGCTTATGCTTTTTAATAAAATGTCTTGATTCGAAAAGGCACTACCTGACTTCTGATGTGCCACCATAAACTAATATAGGTCTCTTTCAACAATTTCCTGGCTAAATAACTCTCAATAACTCTTTCCTCGAGATGGATTATTTTATAGTTTCAAGGATACTTGATATGGTTAGACATTGATTGAAGCTTTCTGATGCTTGCTTGAAGCTGGCTCACTACCAACAGTTCTCTTTTCTTCAAGACCATCCTTGATCTTTAGATCTTCTCCTATCAATGTTTTCTTGGACTGAAACCCTCACTGCATTCTGTATTTTGCTCCCTCAGCAACCAACATTACTCATTCTACAATCAACAATAAACCTATTCAGTTTTTTTTTTAAAGTCAGTTTGAAGGTTCATTGTCATGGCAACAGAATGACTGCCACGTTAGCCTTGTGCTAATAAATTTTAACAAAAGCATCCTTATACTTCATTTGATTTTATTCTTACCCAATACTTGCTCGCAGAATGTAAACATTACAATGCATAAGCAGATAAAATGATATTCCTGGCTTTGCTGTTGAATATAACCAGGTTTTGGGTTGCTTGTGAATTCCAGTTCAATAATGCATACTAAATTTAGCATTCCAAAATAAACATATACCTTAGCCAAGTCAGATAGCAAGTCCTTTTAGCTCAATATTGTCTGGGTTTTTTTTTTCTGAATAGCAATTATTTTACAGATTCTTCCTCCCCCTACTCTATTTCATCAAGCATGTCGTTTGGTTACAAGTTTTTGTGCATCAATTCTTCAGATTAAAAATAACATCACTGGTTTTTCCATTAAACATAGCTAAATATTTCACTGTCGTTGAGCATTATGTGTTCAAATTACCATTAATATTCTTTCATTTCTTTTACAGATTCTTATGGCGAAAGCAATGTTTCCTACCTGTATATAATCCAAGGGCTTTGATAATCTTCAATTTAAAATTTACCTAAACCGTGATCCTTATTAACTCAGTATCTCCCTCAGTACATATTACTGAGGGAGATACTTGGTTAGCATAGCAAATTTTACATTCATAATCTCTAGTGGAGAAATGGGAATAAATGAATGTGCCATACTGATATTCCCACTGTTACAGTAAGAGCTTCATCCGCATGCAGTTACAAACTTCCTTATACTTTGTAGGAAAAAAAGTCAAGCATTTCAAAGATTTTGCCTTCATTACAGTGGAAACATTTCCATTTCAGGGTATTTAAACTTATTGCTTGATAGCAGAATGTTATTTAGTCTTTACACTTCCTTTGAAGTCATCAGTATCCCAATTTTCTTTTCTGACAAAATTGGCTCTAGGGGGAAAAGAAGGAAGCCTTCACTCATTTTATTTCTCAGCAACATGCTTTCTTTAGGTCTGATCCTGTTGTGCTTAATGCTTAAAAGTTTCCAAACGGTAATTTGTTTCGGGGCTGGTGTTACAAACTTTTTTTTCTCCAAATGTGAATAGACTTGATACTAAGCCACTAGTAAATAAAAATATGTTATTTTGTTTTATTTACAGATTTGTAATAGCTTTTTTTCATTATCAAAAGATCAGTTTCTCTGGAGAGCAAAAGAAAGACTTTCTAATTCAGGTAAAGTAATCATTTTTAACACTATTAATAATGGGCCGGATTTAGATGAAAAGAGGCCCTAGGCTATTTCACTTATGAGGCCCTTTCACCTCCCATTTTTAAGTTTGTAAATTACATGAGAGACAATAAAATACATCATTACTGTGATATATATCAATATATATCAATATATATAGCTGGCCTCCCGACGGAGGGCGGCTCTGCTCTGCGGCAAAGGCAGCGAGGCCAGCCGCCTCCCCTGCTGCGCTCAGCTGCCCGGCTCGGCCCCCTCGCCCTCACTTGCCTAGCCGCTGATGGGCTCCATGTCGACAGGGCGGCTACTGGGAGCAGCCGCGCCTCTCGCCCGACCGCCGGTGCTGGGAACGTGGGCGGGCTCCCCAAATGCCACGGCGCTAGAACAATCTTAACCAATACATTTTTATGTTTGTTTATTAGTCATATGCGTAGAATTTCTCCTTATTTTCGGTTCAGTGTTTTAGTGTTCACTGTTTTTAGAATAGTGTAATTTTAATTTTGCTAACAATTTGAATGTAGGCCCCTCTTGATCTCGAGGCCCTAGGCTGAAGCCTAGTTAGCCTATAGGAAAATCCGGCCCTGCCCATAAGGAGCATCTTCTCCCTGTCTCTCAAAGTCTTTTCCAGATACCAGCACAGATTTTATAGTCTGTATTCCATGAAGTTCCTTAAACATATTGAAGCCCAACAGCAGTTGTATTTATGTATTTATTTGTGTTCTATATTTATACTTTCCCTTTAATTCAGAAGCTGAAAATTCTCCCCCTCTCTTCTTACTCCACCTAACAACAAGCCTGCGCATTGGATGGGCTAAGAGTGTGTGACTAACCCAATGTCATCTAATGAGTATCCTATGACTAACAATGGACAATCTCCCTGCTCCTAATCCAATACCTTAATAATCTACTTACTCTAATAGCTCTCTTTAATAGCTGTTTTAATATTTAATAACATCATATTTAATATTTAATCAGATTTAATAGCTGGCAACTTCCCAGATTATCAGGCTTAGCATTTATTTCTGAAAACAGTAGTGGGAATTATTTACATAATTCCCATTTAACCAGTCAACAGCAATGACTTATCTCATTTGACACCAGGAATTAATCTTGTCCCATATTAAGACATTCGGTGCGCATAATTGGTTCTTTCCTTTCCAGGGCACAGCAAAGCTTGTTTGAGTCCCTGAGTGTTTCCTTAAATAGTAAATCAGGACATATTTTTGGCATTCATCCAGCATGTAAGCAAAACCTTGTAGATAGTTTGCCAATAAAAGGATATGTTATTCTAGTACAAATCAGAATAACCTCTGGATATTTTTTTTTTGTTACAATTGCTAAAGTGGAGGAGGTTCCATCCAATTACTTCTCCTACTATATTCCTCTCCCGAGAAATTGATGTGACCCTTACAATCATAATAGGAGAACACAAACTTTTAAATACTAAGATAATCATTGTGTTAGAGAACTTTTGCAGAATTAAATAAATTAACAAGATCAGAGAACTTTTTCCTATTTGAGGAAAAGTTGCAATATATTGATATCTTTTACCCCAAAGTACAGAATGAGATTGTTAGTTATATATTTAAAGAAAATGACTAGTTATTTGAATTATCCTTGCTGTTTCTGGCCACAAATTTCTTCTAACCTGACTTCTGGCCAATCCGTCTTATCATTTTTAATAGACTGTTGTGTCATAATGGGGAAAAAAATGGATTACCAACACTATAAATGTTTTGACACATGTTATCAGTATTCCGCTTGAACCATTTATTATGTGAGTGGATCCTTACTGTATGAAGACTCTGCAAATATATTGCTCAACTGACAAAGTGCATATGGATATCTGTTGTGACTCAGCAGAAGTTTGGTGTGAGTTGAGTCGGGATGCAGGATTAACAATGCAGCTGGGGCTCGTTAGTGTTGTCTTCTGGAGATAAAAGGACGGATGGTGCCACGCCCTGGTTGCAGAAGTCAATGTTCATTGTTCATCGGTCGTGGTTTGTTAGTGAGAGGCACTTGGATAAGTGGTTTGCTTTCTGTAACCCTGATTCAAAGAGACACTTGGAGAAGTGATTTGCTTTCTTTCTGAACACCTGGTTCTGCTGTAAGAGATCTTTGTTTTGCATTCTGTTATCTTCTTGCCAGAGACTTTATTTATGTTTATTTTTGGGCTCGCAGCCAGCGTGAGCCGAGGCTGATAAAGTTATTTCCTTTTAAGCCTGTCTGCCTGTCGTCTTTGAATGAGCGAAGGAGGGGGGGGGACAGAACAGATATCTAGGGGAGTCTGTACGCACCCATTAAGAGAAAGCAAATGAAAACATTGAGGATGGATTCAAGAAATATTATGAACTGTTATGGATTTTTTTGCAAGGAAAAGAGATGTAATCTAAGCGATAAAATCATGACATCAACAGCGCACCCACAAAGGCGCGCCGACAAAAGAGCGCAGACAGAAGCACCATTACGGTTAAGGTAAGGGTAAGGGTAAGGGTTAGGTTTAGGGTTAGGTTAGGGTTATGTTTAGGGTTACTTTTAGGGTTAGGTTTAGAGTGCGCTTCTGTCGGCACACTGTTGTTGGCGCGCTTCTGTGCTCATTCTTCGGTGCGATTTTGAACTCGCACTTTTCTCCCTGCGGTTTTGTCGGCGTGCTTTTGTCAAGTGCGCATTTGTCGGTGAACCCATTCTAACCACTGTGCCATGATGATCATTAATAAAACTTAATAGTTGCCAATGAAGAATCTGTATATCACTAAAACTCTAATGTCCATAATCTTAATTGGATGAAACAGTGCATCAAAAGGCAACAATTTTTGAACTAGGGTACCTCAGGTGGGCGAACCTACAGAATGAGTCCAAAATCCAGGGCACATGACTCCAGTGGCATTGAAATTTGGCAAGTTTTATAAAACAATTTCTGACATAAAAATTATTTTAAAAAATGCATTTTATAACATAATACATATAAAACATTTCCTGAGATCAGTTCCCGATAGTTGACTACTAGACAACGCAACATAAGCTACTTTCAATGCAGATACATCCCTGGATCTTTCCCTGAATTTTTAAGATTCCCCCGCCTCCCGCCCTCCAATATTAGAAGCTCGCCATTGTTGAAGGCATTGAGAAATCTGTTAAGGAAATATCTCTGAAATAATGACCCAATGGATCATGGGTTGTCTAATTCACTTTAAAATTAAAGCCTTAATTTTTGGAGTCTAATTTTACTCTATTGCAGATGTTAACATTCCAATTTCTCCAGAATATTATAGTGTCTAATTTAAAGGGTGTGGGTATTTTGAGTTCAGACAGGGATATATAACTGATCATTTTAACTATTAAAATAATAGTTAAATATTCTAAGTCTTCATAAACTGAATGGCTTATGGTTAAATAGTTAAATATTCTAAATCTTCATAAACTGAATGGTTTATGGTTAAATAGTTAGTTAAATATTCTAAATCTTCATAAACTGAATGGTTTATGGTTAAATAGTTAAATAGTTAAATATTCTAAATCTTCATAAACTGAATGGTTTATGGTTAAATGGTTAAATAGTTAAATATTCTAAATCTTCATAAACTAAATGGTTTATGGTTAAATAGTTAAATATTCTAAATCTTCATAAACTGGTTTATGGTTAAATAGTTAAATAGTTAAATATTCTAAATCTTCATAAACTGAATGGTGTATTGTTAAATAGTTAAATATTCTAAATCTTCATAAACTGAATGGTTTATGGTTAATTAGTTAAATATTCTAAATCTTCATAAACTGAATGGTTTATGGTTAAATGGTTAAATAGTTAAATATTATAAATCTTCATAAACTGAATGGTTTGTGGTTAAATAGTTAAATAGTTAAATATTCTAAATCTTCATAAAAAGAATGGTTTATGGTTAAATAGTTAGTTAAATATTCTAAATCTTCATAAACTGAATGGTTTATGGTTAAATTGTTAAATAGTTAAATATTCTAAATCTTCATAAACTGAATGCTTTATGGTTAAATAGTTAAATATTCTAAATCTTCATAAATTGAATGGTTTATGGTTAAATAGTTAAATAGTTAAATATTCTAAATCTTCATAAACTGAATGGTTTATGGTTAAATAGTTAAATAGTTAAATGTTCTAAATCTTCATAAACTGAATGGTTTATGGTTAAAGAGTTAAATATTCTAAATCTTCATAAACTGAATGGTTTGTGGTTAAATAGTTAAATAGTTAAATATTCTAAATCTTCATAAAAAGAATGGTTTATGGTTAAATAGTTAGTTAAATATTCTAAATCTTCATAAACTGAATGGTTTATGGTTAAATTGTTAAATAGTTAAATGTTCTAAATCTTCATAAACTGAATGGTTTATGGTTAAATAGTTAAATATTCTAAATCTTCATAAATTGAATGGTTTATGGTTAAATAGTTAAATAGTTAAATATTCTAAATCTTCATAAACTGAATGGTTTATGGTTAAATAGTTAAATAGTTAAATGTTCTAAATCTTCATAAACTGAATGGTTTATGGTTAAAGAGTTAAATATTCTAAATCTTCATAAACTGAATGGTTTATGGTATTAAGTGCTTAAAGGTACATGTGGAAGTCTGTCTTAGAGTTTGGAAAACCTAATTCAAGGCGATTATCGGAAATGACTGATTTATTCCTAGAAAGTTTTGGAAAGGGAATTATTCTACCCAAGTCATTAAAATCTCCCATTATTTACAGCTTGATTGCTTGTTTTAATGACATGTTAATAATATTGAGCTGCTTGAAAAGAGATGCTGATGAGCTGATGTTGTGTTTTTTGGGGACTAGCGTGGCAAAATGCTCATTTCATGAGTGATTATTCCAAAACAAGCATCATCCTATCAGTTTCATACAACACAAGCCACTGAGCTAAAAAAATGTTGCTTCTGAAAAAATAGCTCTGCCTACATGAAATGTTTCACAAATGAGCTTTTTGTCAAACAACAGACTTTTTCCTTCTCTCCCTTCCTTCAGTCTAACAATTTGGCTCCAAAAGTTCCTGGACTCTTTAGATATTTTTTTTTCCAGGGGAAAGGATGGGAGCTGGGGAAAAGGAATTGCATTCTTAGAGTGATGAAAATTTCCACTGAAAAGTGATACTACATTAATTCCAACTTACAATGGTTCCCTTTTTTAAGTATATGTTTATATATTATAAATATGGACACTGTTGCATGGAAAACATGTTGTTTGGCATACAAGATACATACTTGTATAGCATAAAGCACGTGTGTCAAACTTGCCACATCACGTTGCAGTCATGTGCTGTTTTGTGACATTTTTCCCCTTTGCAGAGCTGGGGTGAGCATAGCTTGCTCATGTCACTCCGGCCTGAGGGCCATAGGTTTGAGACCCCTGCCATAAGGTAAAAATAATTATTCCATTTAAATCAGTGACGTGCAGTCAGCTTTAGCCCCAGTGAGGCTGTTTTTAGACTTGTGGACTTCAACTCCCAGAATTCCACAGCCAGGCATGCTCAGTTCCGATTTAAAGCGAAGCATTTTTCCCCCTTGCAAAATAAGTTTTCTCATTCTTTTTCTTCTCCCTCCCCCTCCTTCCTCCCTCTCTCCTTCCCTCCCCCTCTCTCAAACAGACACACACACACAGAGAACTTCGATCCTTCTCTCATTCACTCACTCTCAAACACAAACACAGAAGTTGGATTGGATATATTTTCCAAAGACTTGAAAGTATCTCCTCTGCCATACCCCGCCTTCCCCTGCTGCCTTCCGATCAAACTTTTTGAATTCCTCCCCCCTCCCCACACACGGACCTTTTCCAGCTGTTTCAGAGACATTTCAACTCTGCTTCTCCCTGCCCTCCCCTCCCCTCTTGAAAAGCCAGAGCTCTGAAGTCAGACTGAACTAGTCGCTCCCAGAGAACTCTAAAAAGCCTCTAAAAATGCTCTCTACAGGAGGCGAGAGAATACGTGCCTCATTTGAATAAGAAATTCTTCCCTTGTTAACCCTTGCTTAACTCTTAAAAGGTGAAAAAATCCTTATGCAAAAGAGGGCCCTCGTTCTCTGGCCTCCTCCTAGTTAATACTGAGAGCAGACACCAAGCCACTGTGACTTGAAATCTGGTAGCAACTACCCTGGCTTTAATTATTTTAAGAAAATTATTTAAAATCCTTTCCTTTCCCTGAGGAGACTGGTGAGGCCCCACCTCCCTTGCCTCTAGTGACTGCATGTCCCTGATGTAAATCATTTTCTGCATTTTTTTCTACAAATTCCTAATCAATGTGAAGAATGAGAATTTGGTTTCAATTTTTTTCTTTAACAATAGCCAATTATATATCTATCATCTATCTATCTATCTATCTATCTATCTATCTATCTATCTATCTATCTATCTATCTATCTTTGGTTATTCGGGTTTTCTCCCACGTAAAATTGGAAGTGTCTTGGCGACGTTTCGAAGAAGTCTCATTCGTCATCTTCAGGCTTGTTTGCTCGGCTTCATGCTTCCAGGAGCAATGTGAGATCTCGGCTGTTTCTTCCTTTTAACTGCCAGTGGGGGGTTTGAGCTGATTGGGTGGGAGATTGGCTGTGTTCTGATTGGGTGGAGGTGTGTTCTGATTGGTTGTGGGTTTGTGCTTCATGTAAGGATTGGAGGGGTTTAAAGTTGCTAATGGTGCAGTTGCGGTCTGGCTTCTGGTTCTTGGTCGTGCCTCATCATCAGTGTGGGTTTGAGTCTGCTTTCTGCGTGGATGTGTGGTGGTGACATCCTGTGTGATTCTTGTGAGTGTGGGTCTCGTGTCATTCCTCGTGTTAGGGACTCATTTGTCAAAAAGGACGGGCTTCCAAATGGCAGGCGGGAGGTATCATCCCGCCTGTTCATGCTATGTGGGCGTTTTTCTATCTCAATGGCTTCTCTGATTATTCTGTTGTTAAAATGTTCAGCTTTGGCAATAGTTCTGATCTTTTTAAAGTCAATTTTATATCCTGTGGCTTTAAGGTGTTGGACCAGGGAAGAAGTTGGTTCCTCTTTTCTGATTGCGTTCTTATATATATATATCAATGTCACCCTTGCCAGGTAGATCATAAAGATAAACTAATACTAACATATTATAAAGCTAAATTAGCAAACTCTTATAAGCTAAGCCTGAAAGTAAAATTTTCCCGCCGTGACCTTTACACCCTGAGAACCTACGGAGGGTTGTTTTTGAGCCTCTTGTTATGCTTACTATCAGTTGCAGGCTATGTATCTTATCTCAGGGGTCCCCACCCCTCAGTCCATGGCCCAGTACTACCCAGTTGGGAACTGGGCTGCGCAAGCAGCAGGGAAGGCGCACGAAGCTGCATTTGCATATGTAGCAGAAGCGCACATGAAACCATTCTCTCTCCTCCCCCTTACCGCTGCCGCCACTGCGGCCTCAGAGTCAGAAAGGTTGAAGGGCACTGTCTTATCTGACTATTCCTTAGGCAGCATCTCTCTGCCTCATCTGCCAAGGTCTTTTCCGCATACTGTTGCACTTATTTAAGCCAATCATACAAGCACTTGATATTAAAGTCTTAATTTTTTAAAAAAACTTTGGATGAGATACAAGTCCATATTTAGATTTCTAATCCAGGAATGGCTTCTAAATTGAACTAAATCCCCCCACAAATTAATTTGCCATTCTTCTATGGAAGGAATTATATGTGATTTCAATAAACGCATAAAATACCCTGGCAGCTGTTAGTACATATAAAGCCAACTAGTACTTTGTAAGAATTTAAAGTTTGGAGATGTCTAACACAATAACAGCTGATTAGGGAGAGAATGCAACCTTTAACATTTGTTTCATTACATAATATAACAATTTTAAAATTTGTTCAGGTTGCAGGCGTTGTTGATTGTAAAAAAAAAATATCTCAGAACTTTTGGTCAAGATGCAAAGAATTGTAGTGAGAAAAAGTCACACTGAAATAAAACTTGTGCTCGCTATAATTTATTTTTGCAAATTGCAGCACTGGGATCTGTTTTGCTTTTTCTATTGTTTTATAGTTTTGAAGGTTATGAATAATTATTTCAAATAAATATTTTTTGTTAAATAAATGCTCATGTATCCAAGCTTTTTAACAGTTATGTTAACCTCCCTTATTTGCTGCAGATACTGCTATGTGATCATTTATATCTTTTATTTTAATCCAATATCCTAATATCTATTTCCCTAGGTATTCCATTATCAATTCTAAAGAGATATTTAGGGAAGTAACTGCAAGTACAACTTCATTCACATATATTTTTCATTTGTGTTCTTGGTTTGCTCGGGCAACAAGCTGGTCAGTCAATTCGTATGACTATCATTGAGCCGAGGTGGCGCAGTGGTTAGAGTGCAGTACTGCAGGCTACTTCAGCTGACTGCTAGTTCAGCAGTTCAGCGGTTCAAATCTCACCAGCTCAAGGTTGACTCAGCCTTCCATCCTTCCGAGGTGGGTGAAATGAGGACCCGGATTGTTGTTGGGGGCAATATGCTGATTCTGCAAACCGCTTAGAGAGGGCTGAATGCCCTATGAAGCGGTATATAAGTCTAACTGCTATTGCTATCAACATTTGGCTGACCCTCTCTCCCCAAAAGCAGACCCAGCACTTGTGGAAAAACTGTAGGAAGACCCTCCACACACCCACATACACACAAAGAATCTGAGATCACAACATAAAAAATATTCCTTTTGCTTTGAAAGAAGTTATGAATACTGACTAAACCAGGGGTGCTCAAACTTTTTAAATGGGGCCAATCCATAGTCCTTCAGACTGTTGGGCAGCCGGACCAGCTAGGTGGGTGTGGCTAGGTGGTCATGTGACTGAGTGGGCATGGCTAGGTGGTCATGTGAACAGGTGGGCATGGCAAATTTAGCAGTCCGAAGTTGTTTTAACGCAAACCAAAGATGCCTTTTAAAAAACAAGTTTACATCCTATTCTTATGCATGCCAGTGCTGGGTGTGAGGTAATTTAAGGTGGTTCTGACAAGTGTCGTCGGCATCTTCATATCTGGTCACATGGGCGGCAAGCCACTCCCATCCGGTCACATGGGTGGCAAGCCACTCCCACAAAGGAGGCCACACCCACAGAGTAGGTTCGAACAATTTTTGAAACCCACCACTGCGTCCAATGTATGTATTCGCAAAGGGCAAGTTTTAAGAAGTCTCTAAAGGCGCTCGTATATTTCACCGGCAATAAGCTGTTACCTCAACAGGGCTTCTGCTCAAAGGGACGTAGAGTCAACCAGTTTCTTTAATTGCTCATATGAGATGATAGCTAGCTGCCCCCGGCAGCCGTTGCATAGCTTCAAATAATATGTTTATTGATTCTGGTGAATCGTTTTTTGGCTTCCAGTCATCAGTCTCTTCATTTAACGGTTCAGCACCGTGGTTCAAGAATCAATCAACCTTTCTTCCTCCTAATCCATTTGAATTGGTGTATCAAAGCTAGAATAATCTCCACGTAAGTAAAGAAGATATAAAGCTAGGTTGACATAGTGTGATAAAATGCAGAGGTGCTTTTGACATACAGATATCAAGGATGAGTAAACTCTGCTCTAATCCCATAAAGGGTCCTAAAAATAAGCAGCTACTGTAATACTAGGATCAGTTTAAGCTCTTGCATTAGAAGCAATTCTATAACTAAAAGGAAGTTTGCTCTCTAAACTTCAACCCACCCACCCCGCACTCACTTTTTGGCAGCGTCTGAGACTAAGGTGGCAAGCTTTCTCCAGAGCAGAGCAAAACTCAAAATAAGTGATTTAATTTCACAATTTCCATTTTGATTTGATACGAACTCGGCCTTTTGGCTTAGATCACTTGTGATTATGAACTTCAGTATGCTTCAATTTAAATGTTCATACTATTTTAGCAATAGCAATAGCACTTAGACTTATATACCGCTTCATAGGGCTTTCAGCCCTCTCTAAGTGGTTTACAGAGTCAGCATATCGCTCCTACAATCCGGGTCCTCATTTTACCCACCTCGGAAGGATGGAAGGCTGAGTCAACCCTGAGCCGGTGAGATTTGAACCGCTGAACTGCAGATAACAGTCAGCTGAAGTGGCCTACAGTACAGCACTCTAACCACTGCGCCACCTCGGCTCTTTTATTGCAGAACCGTTATCAACTTGAAAGGCAGTTTCCTAACAGCAGTGTCCCATATTTTTTAAGACTATAAAATCTCCCAAGTCCCAAATGTCCTTTTTCAAGAGGCAACTGGACTTTCTGGTTTTTCTTTGAAGACGTTTCGCTTCTCACCCAAGAAGCTCTAAGCTGAAGAAGGATTGGATATATTTTCCAAAGGCTTGAAAGCAGCTCCTCTGCCATACCCCCCCTTCCCCTGCTGCCTTCCGTTCAAACTTTTTGAATTCCTCCCCCCTCCCCATACACGCACCTTTTCCAGCTGTTTCAGAGATGATTTCAACTCTGCTTCTGCCTGCCCTCCCCTCATGAAAGGCCAGAGCTCTGAGTCAGACTCAGCTAGTTGCTCCCAGAGAACTCTAAAAAGCCTCTAAAAATGCCCTCTACAGGAGGCGAGAGAACACGTGCCTCCTTTGCATATGAAATTTTTTGCTTGTTAACCCTTGCTTAACTCTTAAAAGGCGAAAAATTGCTTATGCACAGGAGGCCCCTATTTCTCTGGCCTCCTCCTATGGTTAACACAAAGCACTGTTCCAAGTCACTGTGAATCTGGTAGCAACTACCTTGGCTTTAATTATTTTTTAAAAATTCTTTAAAATTCTTTCCTTTTCCTCATGACTGCCTCCCCTGCCTCTAGTGACTGCACGTCCCTGATTAATAGTACCACTTTGGTGGGAAGGTAACAGTGTTCCATGCACCCTTGGTATATATACGTCGTCATGCTGGCCGCATGAGCACAAAAATTGTCTTCGGACAATGCTGGTTCCCTTGGTCAAGAAACAGAGATGAGCACTGTGCCCTAGATTCAGATACGACTGGACAGGGAAATCTTTACTTTTATAGGAGCAACACTATGATGATTTCTAACCACAAACTATTACCCTTTTGGCAAAACTCCAAACTTGCTTTTTAATCATAAATTTGAGCTGGAGCTCTGTTAGGCGTATTTAAGAAGCGCACAAGTAGCGCCATAGATTAAGATGGGTTTGACAGCCAAGTGAAAAAGACAAAATGCTCATTCCTCGCAGTGGTTGTTTCAACAGCACCAGGCGATATTAAGGTGATCTTATGTCAGTCCAGCAGTGAAATGAGGTCATGCTGAGCTCAGGTGCTATCTGACAGAGGGTCAGGAGACTTGAAAGATAAAGGTGTACTAAAAAAAACACAAAGGCAGTGGCACAATGCGAAGGGGTTGACTGGCACAATTGCAATGATTGATGAAAGGAATAAGCAGGAAAAAAAGTGGGAGGGGGAATGAGGTGGGAGAGAAAATATAATTAGTTTACTTTCTCATGAAGAGGTAGAAGGAAGAAGGGAGGCACAGAGGCTGTTTCTCCATTGACTATATTGTAAGAGGTTTTTTTTTTCTGTATGTGTGTATAAAAAATGAAAGAAAAAAAATTATTCCAAAGTCTAAATGTTTTGAAAAGCTTTTGAATGGGGGGAGAATATGTTTCATCTCTGCCCTAGACTGTCATTCTCATTAAAACTGTGAAAATCTAAACACTTAGGTCAATCAGAGGCCCAATCAGTCTCGTTGCAAAAACTTGCCTGCAAAAGCTAACAAGAAAATCATTTTCTTTCAGGCTGTTGGAAAGGTCAGATTCAGATCTACAGTATTACAGGCTGCCAGTGATAAGATATGTCACATAGACCAAATTCTACAAGAAAACATTTAATTAAGATTACTATTAAAAGCATCAACCATATTAATAGACACACATATCCATATCTATAAGCAGTGCTTTGTGTATTGAACTGAAAAATCTGCTGTTCAACCAGGGTTGTGTTCCTACTAGTTTGAACCGGTTTGGCCGAACCAGTAGCAATAGCAATAGCAATAGCAGTTAGACTTATATACCGCTTCATAGGGCTTTCAGCCCTCTCTAAGCGGTTTACAGAGTCAGCATATCGCCCCCACAGTCTGGGTCCTCATTTCACCCACCTCGGAAGGATGGAAGGCTGAGTCAACCTTGAGCCGGTGAGATTAGAACCGCTGAACTGCAGATAGCAGTCAGCTGAAGTGGCCTGCAGTACTGCACCCTAACCACTGAGCCACCTGGGTTATTGGAACCAGCAGCGACCGAGGCCTGCCATGCCCCCGAACTGGTTCCCTGGTCGCTCGCCCCGCCCACCTGCCTCACCCAGTCACCCCTCACCTCCCGGGCGGCTTGCCTACCTAAGCTGCCACGTGGTGCCTGCCCTGCGCCCCAACTGAACTGCCTCCTCCTGCCTACAGATAAGTCTTGCTAGACCCCGCCTCCCTGGAGCTTGCTGTGCCCTCCCCCACCATCCCCAGTGGGCTCCCAACCTTACCTTCACCCCGCCCCTTCCAGGAGTCCCCTCGAGTCCATTTTACTCCCCGGGGGCTTCAGGGAAGCCTTCTAGGCCCAAAATAGGGCATGGGGGGGAGAGGCGGAGCTTGAGTTCAGAGCCGAGGTGGCGCAGTGGTTAGGGTGCAGTACTGCAGGCCACTTCAGCTGACTGCTATCTGCAGTTCAGCGGTTCAAATCTCACCGGCTCAAGGTTGACTCAGCCTTCCATCCTTCCGAGGTGGGTGAAATGAGGACCCAGACTATGGGGGCGATACACTGACTCTGTAAACCGCTTAGAGAGGGCTGAAAGCCCTATGAAGCGGGATATAAGTCTAACTGCTATTGCTATTGCTATTGAGTTGAGAGCGCCGAAGAGCAGCTGGGTGACCTTGGGCCAGTCACTCTCATTCAGACCAACCACCTTACAGGGTTGTTGTGGGAGAAAGTAGGAGGAGGAAAATGTGTACGCCATCTTGAGTTATTTGGAAAAATAATAAAGGCAGGATACAAACAAATAAACAAATTTGTCTGAAGTGGTTGCTTCTGCTCATCTCTCGTTGCCTACATTTTAATGGATCAAATAGAAGATTGAGTGTCAGATGCGACTTCATTTAATAATCAAGAAAGAAACCACTCAACTCCATTTGTTTGAAATCAAGTGTACTTTTACTAATTATAAACGAACAGTAGCAAAGCTAAGCTGAATCTGGTTAATTAGGCGCGAAAGCAAAGAATATCATGTATAATTCAATCCCCTCCCCTTGGCACCCCAGTCCATAGTCCAATTATAATGCACCCAACTGTCAGGTGGGAGATAACTTCAAAAGTCATCACCAGGATGGAATGCCGGACAGTTAACCTTGGCGGGAAACTCCCTTCCTCCATATGCGCAATGAGATGGTCAGGTCAGCGTCTAGAATCTTCCTCCAGCACCTCATGATTCCCCTCCCAAATACCATGCCCCCCCTCCCCATTTCAATGGCAGCCGAAGCAGCAGCAAAGCAAAGGCTGACACTGAGCTAGACAGAAAAAGAGAGGGGGAAACAATCCATTGAGTTATGACAGTGAGCTCCCAGGCTGCTCTTCTGGAGTCTGATCTCAGCTTAGAAAGAATTTTTCTGTAGGTGTGTTACCCAGGATAGTAGATGCTCACTATCTTATCTTCTGTATCATTTGATGCTCTTATAACTGCTTAAAGCAGATTTCTTTGCTTAGCGCTGGTGCTGCATGAAGGGTTGACTTTGCACATTATGCTAAACGATAATGTGGTTGGTTGGGTTTTAATTTAACAAATTGGGTGATTTTAGATATCGTGATTTAAGCCAATGACCTATGGCAGAGAAATCTAGCTGTTGCTTTGAACAAATGCCCTTCCTTGAAGCTGCAGCTTACCAGCCTTGGGAAATGCAGATTTCATTTAGAGGGTGATATTGTTTGTCTTTGGGAAATAAAGAGGTTGTTCACCTTAAGAGCCGAGGTGGCGCAGTGGTTAAATGCAGCACTGCAGGCTACTTCAGTTGACTGCTAGTTCTGCAGTTCGGCTATTCAAATCTCACCGGCTCAGGGTTGACTCAGCCTTCCATCCTTCCGAGGTGGGCAAAATGAGGACCCAGATTGTGGGGGCAATATGCTGACTCTGTAAACCGCTTAGAGAGGGCTGAAAGCCCTATGAAGCGTTATATAAGTCTAACTGCTATTGCTATTGCTAACTGTATCCCATAATATTGCTTGGCTTGCTAAGTGATCTGGAAAGCTGGAATTGGATCCAGAATGAAGCTAATTCATAGCCTTGGTTTATGTCGTAGTATATTTTGTGTTTCCAGTCAGCTGTTAGGCCTTTAACAAACTGTAATTAAACCAGAATCAGCTTACCGTGTAAATTATTTAACAAACTTTGATTCAACTGCATCAAATAGCTATAGATTATTTAACTAACTTTGATTTAAGAAACCATGTCTTAGCATTAGGTGTGATTGCAGTCAAGTATTCCTTTCATATGAAATAAATTTCCCATTATTCAGATTTAGTGGCTCACCCTGAAATCTGCATTACAAGGGAGAAAAAAAATGGCTTTATTTACTTTCTTGACTCCTTGGGAAAAATGTATACATTATTTTATCCCCTTTTTTTCAACTAAAAAACTCCAGAACAATGGATTTGTTCCAATGTTTTGAGCACTCTTTTTTTCCTGCAATTTTTTTTAGTTTTATTTATTTATATTCTGCCTTTATTATTTTTAGAAATAATAAAATAATATATGCTAATCGTTTCTGAAAAGCTGTGATCAGAGTGGTAATTCAACATTATTGTAGTAGATCTGTAAACATATTTAGTTATTGTAAAAATATGTATCTATGTTGTAAGATTATGTATGTATTAGTGTATATCCCTACTTTAATTCAAGAGCCCAACAGTGCACTCATAGTGTTCCCTTCTCCTTGTTCTTTTCCACAACAGCAATTCTCTATGTTAATTTGGACTTTATAATATTAGTGTCTGTGTTTGCATTTTTTTTTCTAATAATCTCCAACATGGTTCCCCCCACCCCTATTATCACAGCAACAAAACAGTGGAGTTAATATAAATATTCCTTTCCTATTCAATAAGTACATTAGTATATTTGGAGTTATATTTGTATATTAGGTTTGACGAGGGGTGTTAGATTTTAATGTAATATGATTGCACATGTATACTGTCTTCTCTTATTTTTTCTTTAAAACTAGGATATATTAAGTATATTGAAATGGAAGCATAAATACCATCAACATAGATTGGAGTTTGCTCAGAAGCGGAAATACACCAATGAGAGGAAGAGTGGGAAACAGAGGAGAGAAGAAAGATAGGAAGAGAGGGATAGGAGAGAGGGTAAGGGGGGAAGATGAGGAGGATAAGGAGGAGTGGAATGAAGAGAGAGGAGAAGGAGAAAGGAAGGGGAAGTAGAGTAGAAAAGGATGATGGAGGGAAGAAAGGAGGTAGGAGAGAGGTAGAAGAAAGAGGTGTATTGAGAGCAGAAGAGATAATAATGGGTTTTTATCTTTCTGGGCATTGATGACAAGAGGAACTGATGTAATTACTACTTAATACAATAGGATACTGGCTATGTAATAGTATACATGTGATTGTATGTTATGAAAATGGAAAATAAAAAAGTAGATTTGGAAAGTAGATTTGGAGTTAGGAATTTTTGCCCCAGTGTACATTACATCGTCATCACATTGCAATTGTAATGCCAACTCTTCCTGATTCAAATAGGACTGTGTAGCAACCCACATTTGAAAAGGGGAAGGTGGTTTGAACTATACATGTGTATATACATACCGGGGTGGGGTTCCAGCTTCTGTTACTGCCGGTTCGGTCAGGGATGTGCTTTGCGTGTGCACTTGATGCACACTATGCGTGCATGCGCAGTAGTAAAAAAAATGTTTCTGCACATGCGCAGAAGCAAAAAAACAAGATGGAGCCGCCTATGGGTGCTGATAGAACTGGTTCGGAGATGTGGCCGGCCGAGTTACTACCTACTCGGGCGAACTGGTCCGAACCAGTAGGAACCCACCTCTGATACATACCACCTGCAAGCACCTTCTTACATCAAATTCATCTCTTCTTGGAGCATTGCATAGTCCTTCTAGAACAGTGTTTCTCAACCTTGGCAACTTGAAGATGTCTGGACTTCAACTCTCAGAATTCCCCAGCCAGCGAATGCTGGCTGGGGAATTCTGGGAGTTGACGTCCAGACATCTTCAAGCTGCCAAGGTTGAGAAACGCTGTTCTAGAACGATTTTTCAGGTCTTGGCTGTACCTTTTTATTTAATTTACTTATGTCAAGAGACCTGGCTTATCTCTAACTTCAGTTTATTTCTGTCCAAAGTAAAAAAGCTTGTTCCACTAATGATGCTCAGAGACTTTCTACATGCATACTTTTGGTTGCCAAAACTGGCTTCTCATTTCTACTCTTTGCTTTTTAGTATTTGAACATGTGTTAATTAAAAAGAAGTTCTCTTCTCTAGCCACATGCGTTTGCTCAAGAATTGTAAGTGAAAGATTTGGGGCACTTTCATATCCTGCTTTTCTCTCTCAAAACCTTTAATAGCAGTTTCAAACCAAATCCCAATTCAGATCCTTTCTTCATTTATTGTAGGAGATGACTAGGCTGGCCCTTAGAGGTCATCAATCTCAAGTCCCTTCATGCCAGTGCTGGGTTTCAAAAATTGTTCGAACCTACTCTGTGGGTGT
Source organism: Thamnophis sirtalis (assembly GCF_051295495.1). Lineage (NCBI taxonomy): Eukaryota > Metazoa > Chordata > Lepidosauria > Squamata > Natricidae > Thamnophis > Thamnophis sirtalis. The sequence goes on along the minus strand of NW_028261391.1, from coordinate 65,907,388 downwards.
GGCCTCCTTTGTGGGAGTGGCTTGCCGCCCATGTGACTGGATGGGAGTGGCTTGCCGCCCATGTGACCGGATATAAAGATGCCGACAACACTTGTCAGAACCACCTTAAATTACCTCACACACAGCACTGGCATGCATAAGAATATGATGTAGGCTTGTTTTTTAAAAGGCATCTTTGCGTTAAAACAACTTCAACACACGCAATGTTCTGATTGCCCCACAAACGCAGTAGTCATCCTTACCTTTCACAGAGGCCCTGAGTTTTATAAATAGGAGCATGATAGTGTAGAATAATCATATCCAAGGACCAGTGGTGGGTTTCAAAAAATTTTGGAACCTCTTCTGTAGGTGTGGCCTGCTTTCCGGGTCCACTGGTGGAACCTCTTCTAACCGGTTTGGTAGATTTGATGAAGGGCAAATAACTTTTAATTTCCTCCACATTTTTATAATCTCAATCTCTTTTTCTTCTTTCAAATTGGCATTGGTGAGCTTTCCCTGACTCTCTTTTAAATGGCTGCATATGGAATTTCTTTTTATACAGATAGACGAGAATGATCTTTTATCCAGAGCTAGGATGTTGCCATGGCATCTCAAGAGGCATATCAGTAAGGCTAGAAGTTCAAGGACATTGTATAGAGAGCTGTAAAGTGATGGTAGAAATAGCCAGTTGCTTAGTCTACTATTATAGTCATAGGGCTCTTTCTGTATGTTAAAAAAAAAACAATTAAGCAGAATCAATGGAAAGCAAAGAGTCTCTTCAAAACATGTTAAGCTACCATGAAACTTGGAAAACTATCCCAAATATTCTTCAGTTTTGTTAATTTTGGTTAAGGGTGTCTAACCACACTTGGCCAATAAAATATTCTATTTGGTTCTGTTCTGTCTTAGTTTTCTTCCGCTGCCTAAATTCAAGCTACCGCTCAATGCGTCTTCCTTCTCCCTAGAGCCGTGATGGCAAACCTATGGCACACCCGTGCCCGGAGTGGCATGTGGACTTCTGTCGTCTGGCACGCATGGCGTCGTCTGTTCCTCTTCTGGGTTTCCGGCATGCATGCATGTGTGATGATCAGCTGGCCTTCATGCACGTGGCAATGCCAGAAACTAGAAGAGCTGGTCTTCCGTTTTCAGTGTGAGCATGTGTCAGGCCTGCAGTCTTATTTGCTTTTGGACTTCAGGCCTGCCACACTTTCTATTATTCTACTATGCATTTTCTATTGTGGGAAAATGGGAATGGGGATTGTACGGAGTTAGATGCTATGTAGCAGGGGTGGGTTTCTCGCCCCGTTCCAACCGGTTCAGTTGGAACGGGGCCGGCGGTGTCCTTGTGCACGCGCGCGGCGCACGCATGCATACTAGCATCTGTGCGATGCTCCAGCTGCTCCTGGAGGATCGCGCAGGCGCTGTATGCGTCCTGCACCTGCGTGGAAGCGCAGAACTCATCAAAACCGGGGAAGGAGTGCGGGCGGGTGGGTGGGCCCTTCGCCGTTCCCGGAAGTTACTTACTTCCGGGTTCGCCGACCAACCGGTTCACAGGGACCGCTGCGAACTGGTTGAAACCCACCTCTGCTATGTAGCCAGAACAACATTCTTTTTAGAAAGCTAAGGTCCTTCTTTGTCTCTGAACCTCTGCATTTGACCAGAATTAGATGGGCGGAAGCTGCCAGCATGGCAGTGGAAGATTGGACCATATGATGGACTTCTGGGTGTTTGGGCAAGATCTTGAACTTTCAACTGGGTGGGAAAACCGGGAAGCCTTCAGATTCGGGTTTTCCCAGATGTGTCAATATAGCTCTCTAAATAAATTGGAACTTTGAAGAATCCTTTGCCTTGGATTCTGATTTAATTTTGGATGCTATTTGGAACCCTGACAGCAGCACACCAGCCAGCTGAACATAGCAATTGCATGTGCACTAGCAACCAGAAGACTAACCGAAACCAGAAGTTCGTTTTCCAGCGTGTGCATGCCCCCTCGTTTGGGTTGTGGCCCAGAGGAGCATTCATGCGCTCCCTTTTAGGCACTTGGTGCCCAAAAGATTCGCCATCACTGCCCTAGAGATTTCCCCAAATCTTTCCTTTTGGAGGTGGCCTTTTTCATAATAATTCAATAAATAAACTCATAACACCAAATCCTTCTAGATATCTTGACTCTCATGCAATTAATTTAGAACATGAATCAGCATATTTTATTAATGATAATCAGCCCCTGGAAAGATGTCTTTTTTCAGTGTTGTACTTTGTATTTTATCTTTCTGTCATCTACCTGGCAGAACACACTTCTCCATAAATCCAACTTTAATTATTCTCGTAATAAAGGGAGGCTCCTTACAGCAGAATAAAGTTGACCTCAACACAAAGAAGCAGCATATTTCCCTAAAAAGGGGATTTTTAATGCTTATATGTCAGTAGCTGTATAAGAAGATAAGAATAATATTTTAGACCTAAATGTGTTTTATAATTCATTGGTGTGCATTTGCACTATAGGAGAACGTATTTTTTTTAAAAAATGATAATACTTGCACATCTGTCTAAGGAAGACACAGCACTCAGGAAATACTAATATTTCATACTATATGGATCTGAAAAGCACAGCATTTTACTTTGCTTGGTTTCTGTGCCCCAGACCCATTCTGTGAGTAAAGATATGTTTGTGTCCCAATTTGTTACTGTAAGACAATTATTTATTTTAGCAAAAGCACTTAGACTTATTTACCACTTCACAATGCTTTACAGCCCTTTCTAAGCTGTTCACAGAGTCAGCATATTACCCCCAACAATTTGGGTCCTTATTTTACCAACCGCAGAAGGATGGGAGGCTGAGTCAACCTTGAGCCTGGTGAGGATTGAACCCCTGGCAATGGACAGTTAGCCTGCAATTGTTTACTGTTTACTGTTTATTAGGATTTGTATGCCGCCCACTCTCGAGAGACTCAGGGCGGCTTACAGATAAAGGCAGGAAGGGGGAACATATAAAAATTAAAAAACAGACATTAAAATTTCACAACATTCATATAGCTTAGAATGGGGCTGGATAAATCAACAGCCCCAGGCCTGCCGGAACAGCCAGGTCTTAATCGCTTTGCGGAAGGCCGGAAGAGTAGTAAGGATCCAGATCTCCACGGGGAGATCATTCCATAGGGCCGGAGCAGCTACAGAGAAGGCTCTCCCCCGGGGAGTCGCCAGCCGACATTGACCGGCAGATGGAATCCGGAGGAGGCCTAGTCTGTGTGATCTTATAGATCTCTAGGAGGTAAATGGCAGGAGGCGGTCTCTCAGGTAGCCAGGACCTAAACCATGTAGGGCTTTAAAAGTAATGACTAGTACCTTGAAACGTGTCCGGAGACCAATGGGAAGCCAGTGCAGCTCGTGGAGGATAGGTGTAACGTGGGTGTACCTAGGTACACCCACTATTGCTCGCGAGGCTGCATTCTGGACTAACTAAAGTCTTCAAACACTCTTCAAGGGCAGCCCCATGTAGAACGGGGCTGCCCTTGAAGAGTGGCATGCCACCAGCGGGCAGCAGAGCTGGTGGCAGACCCAGACAGTGAGGAGTTTGGGGAGGAACATGGGGCAGTTCTGGAGTCTGGGGAAGGCTCTGATGAGTGCTCTGCGTCAGAGGCAGAGAAGGGGCCAGGTCTGTCTGACAGTTATCAGCTGCCTTTGGAGTGGGACAGAAGAACAGCTGGACCCTGTTCCCAGTGTGTGCATGCACAGAGCTGCCAGGAGAAGGGAACAGCTAAGGAACAAGGGTCGACTCAGGAGTAAAGGCACAGATGGACAGAAAATGGTCCCTCCTATAGGAAATAAAGAGGAGTGAAAGGGGAGTGGAGTTTGCAGGAGACAATTAGTTCAGTTCATTGGGGTGAAGATCTGTTCCTGACTTCTTGCTACAGAGTGCCGTTTGGAAGATATCGGCCTGGCAACTCTCCAAGCCTGATAAAGTTCTGTAGTTGTGAAATCTCTTGAAAGACTGTTGGCCGGGACTCCAAGGTGGCGCAGTGGTTAAATGCAGCACTGCAGGCTACTGCTAGATCAGCAAGTCAGCGGTTCAAATCTCACCGGCTCAGGGTTGACTCAGCCTTCCATCCTTCCGAGGTGGGTAAAATGAGGACCCGGATTGTTGGGGGCAATATGCTGACTCTCTGTAAACCGCTTAGAGAGGCCTGAAAGGCCTATGAAGCGGTATATAAGTCTACTGCTATATATTGCTATTACTTTGCTGGAGAGGAATTCACTTTAAACTAAATAAGAGAGGTTTTATCGGGACAAAGAGTTACCTTCGTGCTTTTGGGAAGCCTAGGTGGGAACATTCTAACCACTGCACCACCAGAGTTTTATTTTATAATATTAAGTTATTATAACATTATTCAGATAATCTATATGAAATAGGTCCCTGCACAGTTTTAGAATATAAAAAAGAAAAGTTTCAGCCATGTTAAAGAGGCATTATGTGTGTGATCCCTGTACTCCAAAGCACTTATTTTCTTCGAATCTGAAGTAATGCACAATCTTTTTCAAAAGCACATTAAAATGCTGTGCGTGGCTTATATCACCTGGAGTGCCGGGGTTACATAACTAAATGGCAAAGAATTTTATGCTTTTAATGTAGGGGTGAAGAACTTGTGTTTTGAGAACTGCATACAACTTCTACCTGGACCCACTTTTTGAGGTTTCTGTTAGGATTTGGGTGGAATTACAATGTTAGAAATACGCTTTGACAACATTTAGATTTTTTGATTTGATTTTGTTTATTATTTATAGGCCGCCCTTTTCCCTGAGGGGACTCAGGGCGGCTTACAATTTATAGGGAAGGGAATACAAGACAAGACATGAGACAATACATAAGTAAAATAGAACACAACATTCATTCATCATTCGGGTGGGGACGGATTAGAATCTTTATCCCAAGGCCTGACGGGATAGCCAGATCTTGAGGGCTGTGCGGAAGGTCTGGACGGTGGTGAGGGTGCGAATCTCCATGGGGAGATCGTTCCAAAGGGTTGGAGCTGCTACTGAAAAGGCTCTCCTCCGCGTAGTTGCCAGTCGACACTGACTGGCGGATGGAACTCGGAGGAGGCCTAATCTGGGTGATCTAACAGGTCGTAGGGAGGTAATTGGCAGGAGGCGGTTTCTCAAGTACTCAGATCCACTACCATGGAGGGCTTTATGGGTGGTAAGTAGCACCTTGAAGCACATCCGGAGATCAACAGGTAGCCAGCGCAGCTCGCGGAGGATAGGTGTTATGTGGGCGAACCGAGGTGCGCCCACAATCACTCGCGCAGCCGCATTCTGGACTAGCTGAAGTCGCCGGATGCTCTTCAAGGGCAGCCCCATGTAGAGCACATGTTACAAGTTAATGTTCAACTGCCAGACCTAAAGCATAAAACTTTATATAAACCATTTCAAGGAATTTAATTTTGATTTCAAATGATTGCCCATGAGATTACTAGATAGGAAAAGATCGTATGCTTATGGATTTTGTTTGTTTCAGAATATTCCTTCCTTCTTCCCTCCCTCCCTCCCTCCCTCCCTGTGTAAGTGTGTGTGTGTGTGTGTGTGTGTGTGTGTGTGTGTAGTTATAATTTTTATCTGCCAGCAGGCAAAATCTATATTTTTAATCAAGTATGAACATGTTTATAGAGTTTAGTCCAAAATTTGGTTTTTATTGAAAAAGTCACAGATACATGTTTAAAAAAATATGAATGTTACATATATCCTTAGGGGATATAACTGAAAAGCAGTGATGAGTCAGAACAGAAGCAATATATTGTTTAGAGAGAAGGAAGAAAGATCTGTGCCTCTTATACAACTGTTCTAGTCCTTGATATTTTGTTGTCTGAGGTAAAATAGCAAATAATAATCCTATTCAGGTCAATTTTCGTTCAAGACCAGTTTTCAATTCCTCATTGATAATCATCCCAAGCACTACTATTTATTGTGACGGTCCTCAAATATTCCTCTTTCTTTTATAAAAATGTTGCCAACATTTTTGGCAAAGAGTGCAGTGTATCTCAAGAGTTTTTAATTTTAATTTTAATAAAAGTTTTTAAGTCAAGGAACATGTTATTAACTGTGGCCAAACAACAGCCAGGAAAGGCTAAACCTCAAATCTGATGGAGCATAGATACAAGCCAGGGGTGGGTTTCAGGCGGTTTGCGGCGGTCCCCGCGAACCGGTTGGTCGGCGAACCCGGAAGTAAGTAACTTCTGGGAACGCCGAAGGATCCACCCGCCCGCGTTTCTTACCCGGCTTTGACGAGTTCTGCGCTTCCACGCATGCGCAGAACGCATACAGCGCCTGCGCGATCCTCCAGGAGCAGCTGGAGCATCGCACAGGCGCTAATATGCATGCGTGCACTGCACGCGTGCACGAGGACGCCGCCGGCCCCATTCCAACCGAACCGGTTGGAACGGGGCGAGAAACCCACGCCTGGTACAAGCTCACATTTAAATCTATACTTGCCTGATAAGAGAGATTAAATATATTTCTACATCAGAGGGCTACTTATTTTGAGAAACTCCTATATGGCTTAAATGTCTGTGGAGATTCTCCATCATCCAGGTCATGGTTGTCTCAAAGATACTTTTAAACTTCCTGGTGTTTCTTTGAAGACATTTCCCTTCTCATCCAAGAATCTTCTTCAGCTCTGATTGGATGGTGGGGAATGGATGTAGGGTAGTGGAATTCCCCACCATCCAGTCAGAGCTGAAGAAGATTCTTGGATGAGAAGCGAAACGTCTTCAAAGAAGAACCAGAAAGTCCAACTGCTTCTTGAAAAAGAACCTTTGGGACTCCTATATGGCTTAGCACTAAAGTATCTCTAGAATCTCTCTTTTGCCAGCCAATATCATCCTTCCTGAACTGCTAATCCAGGAAAGGACTCTAGTTTCTACAAGGTAGACAGCATGGAGGCATATAAGATACTGCTTGTTTTGGGATAATTTGTGTTAAGTAGAATTCTGGAGCTCTTCTCTTGAAGGGTTATCCCTATAGTTAGGAGTTGCTGGTTACCTTAATGTAACTTTTTTTTTCACAGATAAGACAAAGGTGAAATTGAATTCAGAAATGATCATCTCAAGAAAATGAACTTTATTTCAAGACTTCATCTCATTAAAATGAACTTGTCCCCCTTTTTTTCTAAAAGTATAAATAAATTATTAAAAAAGGATAATTTAACTTTATACAGTTTATATATAAAGTTTGCACACACACACATGAATTTTAATGATATATATATATATATATATATATATATATATATATATATATAAAATCTCTCTCTCTCTCTCTCTCTCTCTCTCTCTCTCTCTCTCTCTCTCTCTCTCTCTCATATATATATATTCATTAAAATTCATGTGTTTGTGTGTCTGTGTGTAAACTTTATATATAAACTGTATAAAGTTAAATTATCCTTTTTTAATAATTTGTTTATGCTTTTGCAAAAAAAAAGGGGACAAGTTCATTTTAATTAATATTAACAATTGAAGAAGCAAAATCCCTTATTAGCAGTTTCCTAATTATTATTAGCAGTTTCCCTAATCCACCTATAATTGTGCACCAAGCTATCAGTAATGCATCCAAATCTTCAGACACCTCACTGAAATCCAGAAAGCAAATGCCTTATTGAATCTCCAGGAAATGACTTGGACTTCAACCAGTCTTCATATTATTTGGCATTTATTATCTCAAATCATAACATTTTAAGTATAACTCAAGCTGTACTTGCTATGCAACGTATCCCAATTTTAAGAGAGCAGTTACAGCCGCTTTGTGATGGAAATCAATGGTGTTTTAACAATTAGTGTTGTTAAATGAAAAGACAATGCACCTTTTCCGGCTTCCATCTAAACATTATTGTTTCATCTCCCTGTGCTATTGTATTCATCCATAAGTGAAGCAAGTATTCCTTAGTTGTTCTGTTTTAAAATACTCACTCCAGTACCCCTTGGCATATTCATGGTATTTTACCCATGGAGCTGAGATAACCTGGTGATATCTCTAGATCAAACTCGTGACCCGTGGGCTGGATGTGTCACACACTGGCCATGGCCACCCCCCAGTTTAGTGAAGAGGAAAAAAGTTGCAATACATGATGTGATGACAGCATGTTGTTGCGAGTTTGACAAGCCTTCCAGCCTTCCGAGGTGGGTAAAATGAGGACCCAGATTGGTAGGGCCAATATGCTGACTCTGTAAACCGCTTAGAGAGGGCTGCAAAAACACTATGAAGTAGTATATTAATCTAAGTGCTATTGCTAAGTGCTATCCCTGTTCTAGATAATAATCTGCCATTATTTTTCCTCCTCCTCCTCCTCCTCCTCCTCCTCCTCCTTTCTCCTCCTCCTCCTTCTTCCTCCTCCTCCTTTCTCCTCCTCCTCCTCCTCTCTCCTCCTCCTCTTTTCTCCTCCTCCTCCTTTCTCCTCCTCTTCCTCCTCCTTTTTTCTCCTCTTCCTCCTTTCTCCTCCTCCTCCTCCTTTCTCCTCCTCCTCCTCCTTCCTCCTCCTCCTCCTCCTATCTCCTCCTCCTCCTTTCTCCTCCTCTACCTCCTTTCTCCTCCTCCTTTCTCCTCTTCCTCCTCCCCTTTCTCCTCCTTTCTCCTCCTTTCTCCTCCTCCTCCTTTCTCCTCCTCTACCTCCTTTCTCCTCCTCCTTTCTCCTCCTCCTCCTCCTCCTTTCTCCTCCTCCTCCTTTCTCCTCCTCCTCCTTTCTCCTCCTCTACCTCCTTTCTCCTCCTCCTTTCTCCTCCTCCTCATCCTTTCTCCTCCTCCTCCTCCTTTCTCCTCCTACCTCCTTTCTCCTCCTCCTTTCTCCTCCTCTACCTCCTTTCTCCTCCTCTACCTCCTTTCTCCTCCTCCTTTCTCCTCCTCCTCCTCCTTTCTTCTCCTCCTCCTCCTTTCTCCTCCTCCTCCTCCTCCTTTCTCCCTTCTCCTCCCAATTGCTGCCTATACTTTTAACTGACAATTTTCTCAGCATATGGAGAAGCTAAGCAATAAATTGGGGGGACGGACTCTATTACACAGCTGTCAAACAACTGTTGGCAACTTATTTTAATGCTTCCTCAGAAGAAGAACTAATTCTGTGCTTACAACACAGTCCTGTGAATAGTGACCTACAGCTGGGGGAAGTCAGTTGTTTCGCAGGCTTATTTTGAGCCTGGGTTTTGTGGTGTCACAATAATCATCTGGATGGCTGATCAGGAACTGCTTGATAAAGCAGGAGAGATGATCCTCACAAAATGTGGTAATTCCTGCTTTAGTTTTTCAGAAAACCAGTTCTGCTTGGTTACCATCTTTCTCACTTTTGATAAGTACATTCTCCTGTTTGGTCTGTGTGGTAAGGAAGAAAGAAAGGATCAGCTCCCTGCCACAATCTCCCACCCCTACTTTGGCATCAATATTAGAAAAGGTACAAAATACAGGGAGGCAAATTTCCCTATTCAGTTGTCTCAACACATCTTGATCATGTGACTGGTCCAGAGGTGGGTTCCTACCAGTTCGCACCTATTCGGTAGAACCGGTTCATCAAATCTACCGAACCGGTTAGAAGAGGTTCCACCAGTGGACTCGGAAAGCAGGCCACACCTACAGAAGAGGTTCCAAAAATTTTTGAAACCCACCACTGGTCCTTGGATATGATTATTCTACACTATCATGATCATATTTATGTGAAAGGTAAGGATGACTATTGTGTTTGTGGTGCAATCAGAACATTGCGTGTGTTGAAGTTTTAACGCAAACCAAAGATGCCTTTTAAAAAAGAAGTTTACATCCTATTCTTATGCATGCCAGTGCTTTGTGTGAGGTAATTTAAAGTGGTTCTGACAAGTGTCGTCGGCATCTTCATATCCGGTCACATGGATGGCAAGCCACTCCCATCCGGTCACATGGGCAGCAAGCCACTCCCACAAAGGAGGCCACACCCACACAGTAGGTTCGAACAATTTTTGAAACCCACCACTGGACTGGTCCATATCACCAGTCAACAGCAAGTTAAAAAATAGAAACAACAGATGAAAAATTTGGCATTGCCTTCCAAAAGAACAAAGTTTTTAATCTCTTGCCTTCACTGGAAAAGTTGTTTTTATTTAAAAATAATAATAATTGTATAGATAAATTTCTGCTAGCCAAAGAGTGTTTGGATAGTACTTAAACAGAAGAAGAGAAAGACCCAGTAATTTGAAAAGGATCTATACTGCCTTTTCCTGCCTTCAAAATTTAGAAGATAGACAGTATATTTATTTGATTCAGCAACTGTTTAAAATATAAAAAGCATTTATATGAACTTTAGATGTACAAAGCAAAGCAAAATAACAGAACCAGTTCAAAAGAAAAAAATACTGTTGATAATCTGCACAAAATGCCACAATACCTTTAGATGACATGCGCTGGCATGAAAAATCCAAAAAGTAATAGACAATGATTTATGCTATCTGCATATGAATGCTGCAAGGAACATCTCCTTGTTCTTTTTGTTAAAGCTAAAATTGCAAGTCTCTTGTGTTTTTTCTATGTACATATGCAACTGCATTATTTAAAAAGCATATTAAAAACTTAAATTTACATGCTATTATATTAAAAAGCATAGAAGTATAAAAGAATGATTGCATGTTGCTTTTGCTTAAGCAGAGTGCTGATTTAAAGCTGTTTTCCAACAAGAGTTGAGGACTATGTGGTAAATTGTATACTCAAGAAAGAGAAGGAGAGGGAGAGGGAGAGGGAGAAGAGGAGAAGGAGAGAGGCATGGTTAGGTTCATAGCCACAAATATATCAGTCTTGGTTTGTGTTGTGCTGACTTTGGCAGAACATATGTATGCTAAAACTGGAATGATAGAGCAATGATGTTTTGGATTTAGGCATCACACTAAATCAGGAACAAGCAATGCATGTGATGACTTTCTACACCATGTTAACCAAATCTAAATGTGAATATAAGCATCATAATGAATTAATTCTCAATATCAATTATAATTAAACCGTTATTGGTTTGGGGATTGAAAAGAGAACTGATTACAGAGATAAGATTTCACTGCTTTGTATGTCTTTTTCGGAATGTTAGAGGATGTAGCAAAGTAATTAATTTTCACTCATTTTTGACATATAACTTATAACTTCTTCAGCTTAGAAATGACACAGCTGAATAAACACATCTTTGCATTTATGATTGCTCTCTTCAAACTCACAGTCTGATGTGCCAGTTCTAACCGAAACAGTACGCCAAAAGGAAGCACTTAATTAAATAACTGGTTGAAAGGTGATGTGAATCTATGTTTAAACAGTAATCACTTGTTCAGAAATCAAAAGGATGTTTAAACGAGTGATCGGATCAAAGTAGTGCTTTAAAAAATGTATGTAAGTGGGTGACAAGCACACAGTCAAGGGTGAAATTGACAGCTTCCTTGCTAATGCTGAAGCCAAACTCATTCCAATCTTCCAGGCACCCCAAAAAATCCAGATGAACTGGAATTTTGAAGTCCCAAAGGCATCCAGAAGAGAATGGGATTTCCAAATTAAGCTCACATTCTGGTTCTTCTAGTACTTTTTTTTTTTAATTGAAAATTTTTGAAGAAAAAAAGGCTTTTACAAATATTTACCTCCCCTCCTCCCCTCCCCACCCGAACCCAACATCTCCCCCCCCCCCTGACTTCCCAGAACAAATACAGGGTATAAATCTTTAATGATTTTCCTTAGTTGCATTAGGAAAATTAGATACAAGGCCATAGATACACCAACAGGACACCTGATCTATCTTGTTTTCCGAACAATTTGAACAGTCATATTCGATATATTATCTACCATAAGTCTAGAATATTTTTCTTAAAAAAATCTCCTTGGTGTTACTAGTGGTGGTCTGGATTTTTTTTTTATTGACAACTTTTAGAAAAAAAAACCTTTTGCAAATATTTACCTCCCCCCTGCCCTCCCCACCCGAACCCCACCCACCCCCAATCTCCCCCCCCCCGACTTCCCAGAGCAAATACGGGGTATAAATCTTTAACAAAGATGTTCTAAAATAAACTTTAAAAAAGTTAGTATCATCTTTCATTTGTGCTTTAACTCCTCTTTTGTTAGGCTAACTCTAAACAGATTACATCATTCCCTGTTTCTTCAGTCATAAACTATCTGGAATTTCTTAGTCCCATATTTATTTTGAATATAGTCAATCCATCTTCTCCACTCCAGTTTATATTTCTCATTTGAGTGATCCTTAAGATATGCTGATATTTTAGCCATCTCTGCTAAGTTTGTAACTTTTAATGTCCATTCTTGAATAGTAGGCAAATCTTCCTTCTTCCAGTATTGCGCCACCAACAGTCTTGCTGCCGATATTAATTGCAAAATCAAGTTAGATAACAGTACAATCAGGAGTTATACCTTACAGGAATAACTGAGGGGTAAACTTTATCCTTTTTTAAAGAACATTTTGCATAATCCACCATATTTTTATCCAAAATGCTTTAACCTTTTTACAAGTCCACCATATATTGTAATATGTAGCGTCAACACAGTCGCGTCTCCAGCATTTAGGTTGTAAATTCGGATACATACAGCCCCTTTAAACTCTCCATGGCATAAAACTGGATTTGTTGGAGTACCACCTTTCCCCCCCCAAAAATATGCTTGCCCTATACACTCTCATAGGGAAGGCGTGCTTCAGTTCCTTCCATATTGGCCCTAAAATGTGTGTCTTTTAAGAGACTGATCCTGTGCTCTGCAATGATATGCCCCCTTTCCCCACCCCAATATGTGACAAGCCCAACTTCTGGCTTTTAAGACTTGGCTTTCCCCCCAGGTGTTTAGGTCCAGCTGACCGGAGTCCCCTTTTGCTTGTCTAATTATCTTGATTACCATTGAACATTTTATGCACACGGTAGTTCTTTTAAAAAAAATGAATAGTAATTTTTATTTGTTTAATGGTTTGTTTCTGCTATGTGCCAGAATCACATTGTTTGAGTTGGATGCGGCTTTAAATCTATCAAATCCATCAAACAAACAAAACGAAAAATGATTTCTAAACAAAATGTTCCAGCTGCTGCTCCTTCAGGCAGAAACATACTTTTGTAACAGTAAGGCCCCCAAACAGAACAAAATATGGCAAAACATAACAAATTGGGGGAAAGAACAACCAATGTCCACTCTTTATGGACATTTCTGAGTATAAAGATTACTCTGAAGACTCATCATTGCTTTCACAAATTTTGTTTGAGGCCAGCTAATTCCTTCAGTTTAAAAAAGTTTAGTTTATTGATCATGAGTCTCTCGGCCTTCCGAAAAGCCACTAAAACCTGGCTGTTCCGGCAGGCTTGGGGCTGTTGGCCCCATGAACGAGGTCCAGCCCAACTTAGGTTGAGTGTATGGTGCGTTGCTTTTAATTCTGTTTTTTCTCTTTCCCTATATTTTAACTTTCATTTTTATTCTTGTATTTGTAAGCCGCCTGGAGTCCTACGGGATTGGGCGGCATATAAATTTATTAAATTACAATTACAAATTACAATCAGAGACAGACCAAATTCTAATAGCAATTTTGTCTATATGGAAAAAAAGGTTGTTTTACTCCTGTTTTTCTTTTAATTGTTTTTATGTGTTTATTGTTTGTATCGGCAAATAATAAATTTGTTCTTCTCATATATACCTCAATATTTACTTATAGCTTATGTCTTGCTTTGGTAGTTAATCGCGAATCATATACCTTAGTGCCAAAGAGACACAATAACAATACAGGTAGTATTTGTTTAGTGACCACAGTTGGGACAGGTGTCTTAGTCATTAAGTATAGCAAAGTGGTCATTAAGGGAAAGCCATGTGACTGTGACTGTGCTTACAGTCCAGAGGTGGGTTCCTACCAGTTCGAACCTATTCAGTAGAACCGGTTTGTCAAATCTACCGAACCGGTTAGAAGAGGTTCCACCAGTGGACCCGGAAAACAGGCCACACCTACAGAAGAGGTTCCAAAATTTTTTGAAACCCACCACTGGTCCTTGGATATGATTATTCTACACTATCATGCTCATATTTATAAAACTCAGTGCCTCTGTGAAAGGGAAGGATGACTACTGCGTTTGTGGTGCAATCAGAACGTTGCGTGTGTTGAAGTTGTTTTAACGCAAACCAAAGATGCCTTTTCAAAAACAAGTTTACATCCTATTCTTATGCATGCCAGTGCTGTGTGTGAGGTAATTTAAGGTGGTTCTGACAAGTGTCGTCGGCATCTTCATATCCGGTCACATGGGTAGCAAGCCACTCCCATCCGATCACATGGGTGGCAAGCCACTCCCACAAAGGAGGCCACACCCACAGAGTAGGTTCGAACAATTTTTGAAACCCACCACTGATTTGCTGTATCCTCTGTGTGGGTGGATGGAGCTTCACTCAGTTACACGGACTGTTCCATGTAACCCTCAAAGAGAGATCCAACCCAGAACCAAGGAGAAATTTCTGTTATCCTGTAAAAAACCTTTAATATGAAACCAATTAGATTCTTGTCAATGTCAGGCAGCAACACCAAGAGGCCAGGGGCTGTCATCAACTAATTAAGGTTACAGAGTGGAGCGTGTGAGCTTGCAATTACCAGATTTAGGAGTGCAGTGTGCTATGGAGAAAAGCAGCTCAGGAAGAGATAAATTGTTCAGATAATATATCTGTCCCAGGGAGACTGAGGAATAAAAAGGGGAAAAAAACAGGGTTATGTCTACTGATTGTAATGGCAATGAACAGTCACTTATCTGAAACACCATAGGGTTCCCAATTGAGCAGGCAGTTGGACCAGAAGACCTTCGAAATCCCTTCCAAATCTGTTATTCTGTTAAATTCTGTCACAAACGCAGGTTTTGATTACAAAAACACTTTTTTTTATCATTGTCACAGTTTTCAGTTAGGCTCTCTGATAATAAACATGATGAGTTGTCCATGGAGATTCTCAGTCATAGCAATAGCAATAAGACTTATATACCGCTTCATAGAGGCTTTCAGCCCTCTCTAAGCGGTTTACAGAGTCAGCATATCGCCCCCACAATCTGGGTCCTCATTTGACCCACCTCGGAAGGATGGAAGGCTGAGTCAACCCTGAGCCGGTGAGATTAGAACCGCTGAACTGCAGAACTGCAGTCAGCTGAAGTGGTCTGCAGTGCTGCACCCTAACCACTGCGCCACCTCGGCTCATCCAGGTCATGGTTGTCTGAAAGGTGCTTTTTCAAGAGAGAACTGGGCTCCCTTTGTTGTTCCTTGAAGATGTTTAGCTTCTTATTCAAGAAGCTTTTTCAGTTCTATCCATCCAGTTTCAAAAATTGTTGGAACCTACTCTGTGGGTATGGCCTCCTTTATGGGGGTGGCTTGCCACCCATGTGACTGGATGGGAGTGGCTTGCTGCCCCTGTGACTGGATGGGAGTGGCTTGCCTTCCATGTGACCGGATGGGAGTGGCTTGCCTTCCATGTGACTGGATGGGAGTGGCTTGCCTTCCATGTGACTGGATGGGAGTGGCTTGCTGCCCACGTGACTGGATGGGAGTGGCTTGCCACCCATGTGACTGGATGGGAGTGGCTTGCTGCCCATGTGACTGGATGGGAGTGGCTTGCTGTCCATGTGACTGGATGGGTGTGGCTTGCCACCCATGTGACTGGATGGGAGTGGCTTGCTGCCCATGTGACTGGATGGGAGTGGCTTGCTGCCCATGTGACTGGATGGGAGTGGCTTGCCGCCCATGTGACTGGATGGGAGTGGCTTGCCTTCCATGTGACTGGATGGGAGTGGCTTGCCTTCCATGTGACTGGATGGGAGTGGCTTGCTGCCCACGTGACTGGATGGGAGTGGCTTGCTGCCCATGTGACTGGATGGGTGTGGCTTGCCTTCCATGTGACTGGATGGGAGTGGCTTGCCGCCCATGTGACCGGATATGAAATTATGAATTAGTACTTAGGTCGGTCCAAGTAGCTATTCAGAAACTCTGGCATTGAAGCATGCAAGTCTTAAAGCTCTCAAGTTACAAGATCCTTGCCAGTGGTGGGTTTCAAAAATTTTTGGGACCTCTTCTGTAGGTGTGGCCTGTTTTCCGGGTCCACTGGTGGAACCTCTTCTAACCGGTTCGGTAGATTTGACGAACCGGTTCTACCGAATAGGTGCGAACTGGTAGGAACCCGTCTCTGTATCCATCCCAGGCAGAACCAAAGAAGTTTCTTGAATTAGAAGCAAAACATCTTCAAGGAAAAACAATGAAAGTCGAGTTGCCTCTTGAAAAACTGAATGAAAAACTGCTGGTGACCTTCTATTGCTGCACCATAGAGAATATTTTAACTTGCTGCACCTGTGTCTGGTTTGCCAATTGCACAGTGGCAGATAGGGCAGCACTCCAGAGGCTCAACGTCATTGCCCAGAGGATCATTGGATTGTCCTCTCCCCTCTTTGGAAGAGCTTTAGAGCTGCCTTAAGAAAGTTCAAAACATTCTTACAGATCCATCTCATCCTGGGCACCCCGTTTTGTTTGAACTATTACCACCTGGCAGACGGTACAGGGTAATAAAAACAAGGACAAATAGGTTGGAAAACAGCTTCTATCCCAGGGCAGCAACCGTACTGAATTCTATGGTATAGTGCAATATCAGGTTTTCAATTTCAATTATATAGAAAGTAAAGGATGTATGTTTGTGTTTTTATTTGTATAGTTATAATTACACTGAAGGTGGCATTTAATTTCATTGTGCCATGTGCAATGACAATAAAGAAAACTAAAGTAAAGTAAAGTAAAAAGCATCTTTGGGACAAATAGATACTCAGTTTTAGGATTAGGATTAGGATTAGGATTACTTTATTTATATGCCGCCCTTTTCCCTGGGGGGACTCAGGGCGGCTCACAATCCAAGGGGGAGGGGAGTACAAGACAAAAAATACACACATAAAACAGTACATCGTTAAAAAACGCAACAGTCATACTATTCGGGTGGGGTTGAAATCTTAGCCCCAGGCCTGTCGGGACAGCCAGGTTTTAAGTGCGGCGCGGAAGGTCTGGAGGGTGGTGAGGGTCCGGATCTCCACGGGGAGTTCGTTCCATAGGGTCGGAGCAGCCACCGAGAAGGCTCTCCTCCGGGTAGTTGCCAGCCGACATTGACCGGCTGATGGAATTCGGAGGAGGCCTAATCTATGGGATCTTATTGGCCTAGTGGAGGTAATTGGCAATAGGCGGTCTCATTTCATTTCATTTCATTTCATTTATTAAATTTATAGGCCGTCCAATCCCGGAGGACTCCGGGCGGCTTACAATGAAAGAAAAAAAAAAGAAAAGCAAATAAGTAAAAAAAAAATAGTTTAAAATACAGAACACACATACAATCTAATCGGGGCGGGACCTTAACACTAAGGTCAACAGCCCCAGGCCTGCCGGAACAGCCAGGTTTTAACGGCTTTCCTGAAGGCCATGAGAGTGGGTAAGGTCCGGACCTCTGGGGGTAGCTGATTCCACAGGGTCGGAGCAGCCACAGAGAAGGCTCTCCTCCGGGGGCCCGCCAGCCGACATTGACTTAGACAATCCAAAAAGAGATGTAGCCTTAAAGATAGAATAAAAGTCTGTTTGATTAAGTATGGGATCCCACCAGTGGTCGGTTCTGGTTCCTGTTCCAACCAGAACAGTTGGAACAGGCCTGGCAGCATCCACATGGACGCGCACACATGCACGCATGTGCGTAGTGCATCTTACCGCCTCCGTGAGCCTTCGCAATGCTCCAGCTGCTCAGAAGAGCGTCGCGCAGGCGCTGTACGTGCCATGTGCATATGCGGAAGCCTTAAAAGACAGGTAAGGAGCTTGGGGGGGGGCAGGGCCCCCCTCCGGAGCACCGCACTGGAATGGTATCCGGTGCTCCGGGCAGGCTGCACTACGCCCATACTGGGGCATACCGCCTGCAACCCATCACTGAATCCCACTGAAAAAAAATGGAGAGAAATGTTTTGATCATCTGCACATCAGTAAGGAGGAGTTTGTCCTTCTGCTATTCTGTACACCACCAGCTCCCCACAGAGATTCGGACCCCCACCTCTCTCCAGGCCTTCTGAAAAGCCGTTAAAACCTGGCTGTGTCGGCAGGCCTGGGGTCGATGAGTTTCCCTTCCCCTCTCGAATTGTGTGGCTGTTGGTTGTTTTAAATTCCCTTGTATTTTTGTTGTAGTTCTTGTGTTTCCCTTCCCCTCCTTTGGGTTTGTGCCGCTGGGTCCCGCTGGGAATAGGGTGGCATATAAATAAAATCAACCTTGAACCTTGAACCTTGAACTTGTATAAAGCAGGCATATGTATACGTGTGTTTCAGAGTAACATACTGTTATGAAAGGAAAATGACTTGAAATTCAAATTAACTAGCTGTAGCAGTGGTAATCACAATCATGTATTATCCTCTAAACTGTTGTTTTGTTTTTCTACATCTCAGCACAAAATCCTATCGCTCAGGCTAATTGACCTATTTCTTATTTTTTTTCTCTTTTTTAAAAAAAAAATTACAAAAGGCCTTCCAGCTATCTAAATGCCAATGAAAGCTGTTTTCTGCCTAGCAACATTGATGGCAGCAGCTGAGCCTTGGTAATCTCTCTTACTTTCTTCCCTCCCTTTTTTTCTCCGCACCCCACCAGTTAGCAGTTTCAGAGGTCAAACGGTCAAGGCACATAACGCCCCCAGAGATCTGCCCACGGTCCTTTCAAAATTCTACGAATATAATGTAAGAATGTCAAGAAATAGGTCTTCAGTCAAAATGGAAATAGGACTAACTTGGCGTACTGAATCGTGCAGCTTCTTTTATCCCTCAAAAATATTATGTAACCTGTAAGTTGCACTCCACAGAACAGGATGTCAGAATGTGTTAAGTTAGGCCATAACACAAAACTTTCCAACTGCCAAAGACTTGTCTGAATCTGAGACGGTTAACCCAGTTTTTGTTTTTTTTTAAAAAAAGAGGAAATCTCCATATAAAATATGTTTGCACAGTATGAGATATACACATACTGGCTACTATTTTTGCATTAGCCACAGAGGTGGGTTCCTACCAGTTCGCACCTATTCGGTAGAACCGGTTGGTTAAATCTACCGAACCGGTTAGAAGAGGTTCCACCAGTGGATCCAGAAAGCAGGCCACACCTACAGAAGAGGTTCCAAATTTTTTTGAAACCCATCACTGCTGAAGGGTTAGAGGTGCAAGGATCTTGTAACTTGACAGCTTTAAGACTTGCATGCTTCAATGCCAGAGTTCCTGAGCCAACGTGACTGGAGGAGGAATTCTGGGAGTTGAAGTCCACAAGTCTTAAAGCTGTCAGGTTTGAAGACTCCTAGTTTTTTTCCCTAAAGGGTTAGGGGTGCAAGGATCTTGTAACTTGACAGCTTTAAGACTTGCATGCTTCAATGCCAGAGTTTCTGAATATAGCTACTTGGACCAACCTAAGTACTAATTCATAATTTCATATCTGGTCACATGGGCAGCAAGCCACTCCCATCCGGTCACATGGGTGGCAAGCCACTCCCATCTGGTCACATGGGTGGCAAGCCACTCCCACAAAGGAGGCCACACCCACAGAGTAGGTTCCAACAATTTTTGAAACCCACCACTGATTAGCCACCACAGAAAAAGGACAAGTTGAAATTAACTCAAGCTATGGAAAGGTGTTGATTGAAACGTACTGATTGGTTACCGAATGGCTGCTTGATCGTTTCGCTTCTTGGTGGTTTCAGTTCTAGATAAAACTGATTTTCCCTCACCAACACATATGAAAAATTAAAGGTCAACATTTCAGAAGCTGAAGAGATGAGAGAATAATTTTCAAAATGCTATCTTTATTTATAAAGCCAACATGCTACTTTGATAAGAGCCGAGGTGGCGCAGTGGTTAGGGTGCAGTACTGCAGGACACTTCAGCTGACTGTTATCTGCAGTTCAACGGTTCTAATCTCACCGGCTCAAGGTTGACTCAGCCTTCCATCCTTCCGAGGTGGGTGAAATGAGGACCCAGACTGTGGGGGCAATATGCTGACTCTGTAAACCGCTTAGAGAGGGCTGAAAGCCCTATGAAGCGGTATATAAGTCTAACTGCTATTGCTATATTGCTATATAATTTATCCAAAGGCAAAGGCTATAGAGCAGTGTTTCTCAACCTTGGCTACTTGAAGATGTCTGGACTTCAACTCCCAGAATTCCCCAGCCAGCGAATGCTGGCTGGGGAATTCTGGGAGTTGAAGTCCAGACATCTTCAAGTTGCCAAGGTTGAGAAACACTGCTATAGAGCTCTTATTGTGTTTTATAACTTGTTACCAGCAACTAACTAGAAGCTAAGCTCGGTTGCCTCTAGTTTGGGCTGACTGGTGAATTCTGGGATTTGAAGTCCACCTATCTTAAAATTGCCACGGTTGAGAAATATTGCTGTAGTTAATATATGGATGGAGGACTTCCTTTGTGCTCTACAGCTGTGGGTTAAATTGAAAAATCAAAAACGACACTAGAAGAAACTGTGGCAAATCAGGTTAGCAGTCCTGTCAGGAAAACTGCGGTGGATGCAGTTGCTATGAAGTGGTCGCAAGAACCTAGTTACTGATTTCAACTGTACTATAAAGTATAAGTTTTATTTGGAATTCTATGTGGAGACTGTTGTCCTCTTATTTTCCATTCTATTTCTCTTCTTGTTTTTCAGTCACATCCTTTTTATATCCAGAGAGTTGGCAAGATTGCACATCGACACAGATATTCCTTATGTTTTAGGACTAGCATAAAATTTGTTAAATTCTATAATTATGTGACATCTGCTAATCAATTTTCCTAGTCAACAGCATTCCAGAGTCTCCTATCCAACTGCATTTTCTATTGTGCATAATGTATCCATTATATTAAAGAACTAAAAGGCGGATAGTTTGATCAGTCTCTTTGTAACTGGCTAGATAGTTTAA
Organism: Thamnophis sirtalis; assembly: GCF_051295495.1. Classification (NCBI taxonomy): domain Eukaryota; kingdom Metazoa; phylum Chordata; class Lepidosauria; order Squamata; family Natricidae; genus Thamnophis; species Thamnophis sirtalis. The sequence continues at coordinate 65,886,498 of NW_028261391.1, read as the reverse complement.
AGAGCCGAGGTGGCGCAGTGGTTAAATGCAGCACTGCAGGCTACTTCAGCTGACTGCAGTTCTGCAGTTCGGCTGTTCAAATCTCACCGGCTCAGGGTTGACTCAGCCTTCCATCCTTCCGAGGTGGGTAAAATGAGGACCCGGATTGTTGTTGGGGGCAATATGCTGACTCTGTAAAACCGCTTAGAGAGGCCTGAAAGCCCTATGAAGCGGTATATAAGTCTAACTGCTATTGCTATTGCTAAAGCAAATATTCAGAAGGGACCCAGAAATACACAGGTATTTCTCAGCATTAAATTGTGCCAATGAGTATCTATTTGGATCAATGACACGTTTCAGGAAATGAATTATTTATCTTACCTCTTATTTTAGTAAGTAGGGGATGCCCCAACCATCAAAAGCAAATTGGTTTTATTGAACAATGTGGGAAAACAAATTATCATCATCTTAGTGAAACTTGTAGCTCTCAAGACTTTGGAGCAATTAGTTCTGTTAATATTCACATTAAAAAAAATCCTTCCAGTGTGCAAAGTATATTACAGCCCTCTTCAGTCTGGGGTTGGTTTGTGCTTGCTGAGAATTATGGATTGAGAAAAGCTAGGAGAGTGTCAAAATCAAAGTATTTTGTTTTAGTCACTGATGAACCTGAGCTAGTGTAGTGGATTTTGTCCTGCAGCAGCAATTCAACTTCTAATGAATACCAAAATAACATTTCAAGTTTGAAAACATAACACCAGACCAGTGGTGGGTTTCAAAAATTGTTCGAACCTACTCTGTGGGTGTGGCCTCCTTTGTGGGAGTGGCTTGCCATCCATGTGACAGGATGGGAGTGGCTTCCTGCTCATGTGACCGGATATGAAGATGCCGACGACACTTGTCAGAATCACCTTAAATTACCTCACACACAACACTGGCATGCATAAGAATAGGATGTCAACTTGTTTTTTAAAAGGCATCTTTGGTTTGCGTTAAAACAATTTCAACACACGCAACGTTCTGATTGCACCACAAACGCAGTAGTCATCCTTACCTTTCACAGTGGCACTGAGTTTTATAAATATGAGCATGAGAGTGTAGAATAATCATATCCAAGGACCAGTGGTGGGTTTCAAAAAATTTTGGAACCTTCTTCTGTAGGTGTGGACTGCTTTCCGGGTCCACTGGTGGAACCTCTTCTAACCGGTTCGGTAGATTTGACGAACCGGTTCTACCGAATAGGTGCGAACTGGTAGGAACCCACCTCTGGAGGTATTGCTGAAATAAAAGTGTGAAATAAAAGAAAAAGGAACCTGTTTCTGTTGGCATAATGACTAGGGAGAAGAATAAATGAATATTCTATATTTAAATACAAAATATTCATTTGTGTCTGATTCTCAGATACTGCCTAGATAAAGTCTTTGCAATTTTCTTAACAAAGGTTATCAGAAGTGGTTGCCATTGGCTTCTTACTAGGACCAAAAGAGAGTGATTGCCCAAGATCACCCAGCTGGTTTTGGGCCCAACGCAGGATTAGAACTCACAGTCTCCTGGCTTCTTGCCTGGTGCTTTAACGGTTAAAGCCTCCTCAAAAACCTCACCTTTTGCGCCCTTCCTTGGAGCAGCTCTTCGCTCTCCTCCATTGCTCCAGGGCCCCGCGTTGGCTGGGGAGAGGCCAGCCGGCCGACTCAGCCTCTGCCCGCCAGCTGGGATGCAATGCCGGCGGGTGTTTTTCCCAAGGCACACCTTACACTATGTCACGGCACACTAGTGTGCCGTGGCACAGTGGTTGAAAAACACTGCTTTAACCAACCACACCAAATTGCAAAACTGGATGTTTACATAGCAAACTGCAAAATCTAGAGTCACACCATGTTCACCTAACACAACAGGGTCAACAAAACCGTTTCAGTTCAAGTTTTGAGACAACGTTTTCTCTAATCCAACATAGATATGTTGAGGATTTAATTTAGGACCTGCTGCATACAAAGCATTTCTTCTAAGTCAGCAAATTTTTGAATTGAAAGTGATAACAGATGGCCAGATCCATGTGTTTGTTTTAGACAATAGACTGTCTTAATTCTATATAAAAAAGTATGGCATCACCCTTTTTAATAAGGCATCTTCTTATTTTGCCCGCATAGCGCAGGATTCCACTGACATTTTGCATGGTAATAACATGTAACAATACTCTTCCAAAATAACTTGCTGAATTATATCTTAATGTAATCTTTTTTAAATGTGCGTTTGTGTATAAGAGACAGAGTGAGACAAACAATAAATGAGTCATAGGCTCATATTTGGATAATATATGGATAACACAAATAATAGCAGACTGATGAAGGATGGTTGACTGACAAATGTGCGCTCGACAAAACCATGCTGACAAAACCGCAGGGTGAAAAGCGCGAGTTCGAAATTGCGCCGAAGAATAAGCACAGAAGCACGCCGACAACAGCGCGCCGACAGAAGCGTGCTCTAAACCTAACCTTAACCCTAACCCTAACCCTAACCCTAACCCTAACCCTAACCCTAACCCTAACCCTAACCCTAACCCTAACCCTAAACCTAACCCTAAACCTAACCCTAACCCTAAACCTAACCCTAACCCTAACCCTAACCCTAACCCTAACCCTAACCCTAAACCTAACCCTAACCCTAACCCTAAACCTAACCCTAAACCTAACCCTAACCCTAAACCTAACCCTAACCCTAACCCTAACCCTAACCCTAACCCTAACCCTAACCCTAACCCTAACCCTAACCCTAACCCTAACCCTAAACCTAAACCTAAACCTAAACCTAAACCTAACCCTAAACCTAACCCTTACCCTTACCCTTACCCTAACCCTTACCTTAACCATAATGGCGCTTCTGTTGGTGCTCTTTTGTGGGCGCGCCTTTGTGGGCGCGCTGTCAACGTTGCGGTTTTATCGCCGCTGTTTTGTCAGCGCACTGTTGTCGGGCGCACTTTTGTCGGGTCACGATGAAGGATGTATTTCACACTTAGGGGGGTTATTTTCCGCTTAATAGTTATAGAAATAAAGCTTTAATTTTACTATGATAAAATTTTAAATGTATTATATTCCCTATGTCATAAATAACTTGTTTTATTTCACAATCTCTAGGCTTATTCCCATTGATCAGTTTTATGCTTTGAAATACAAATGGCCCTTGCCTTTTCAGATTCCTTTTTCAGGTAGACAAGGGATGCACCTGCCATTCAGTTAAGCTACTATTTTGACCAAACTGGTGACAGGTTCAGCTGTTAGGCCTGCTGTATTCATTTCAGGTACCCTGTTTATTCTCACACAACCTTTTACTCCAACAGCTCTTTTCCACTGCTCTGTTTTGCTGTGTCTTGGACATTTCTGTTCTGTCTGCTAGAAGGTACAAATGTCCATTCTTGGGCTGACTGTTGCTTCTTTACGGCTTTGTTTTGTTGCAATATCTCTGCCTGTCATTGTTCTGACATTTCAGCTATTCCTCTTCTTCGCTGTCACATTTCTTGTCATCTTCCACTTGAATATTCTTCCTTCCTTCTGATAAATCTATACCCCCACGCCCCGCCACATAGAGAGACAGACTGAGAGAGGGCGAAAGAGAGAGGGAGGGAGGGAGAGAAAGAGATTGTTTTTAGGAAGAACTCCCATCTTCTTTGTTTGCCTCACTGTGAATTTATCAATTGGCTGGCTGCCAGGATTAAGAAAGTACTGGAATGTCTGCAGAATACCAGTTCACACCTATTTGGTAGAACCGGTTCGTCAAATCTACCAAACGGGTTAGAAGAGGTTCCATCAGTGGACCCGGAAAGCAGGCCACACCTACAGAAGCGGTTCCAAAATTTTTTGAAACCCACCACTGGTGGGTGTGTAATGTCCCGCAGTTATCTATGCATTAATAATGATCTGGTAATATTTCCTTATACATTTTAGGGACCTTTCCTTGCAAAATTAGTGTTTTCTTTCATACTTTTGGATTTCTAATTTCTGTTTCCGTTAGTTGGCAATTGCTAAAACCAATCCCACGTGAAAAAGTATTCAAAGCCCTCTTGATTTTAATTGTCAATTTATTTATTCCTGCACATTGTCATATTTATTCATTTACATATCTCTGTTTTTCCACTGTTGTGCAAACACAATTCCAGCAGCTGCTAACATGTGTAAAATTAAATATATATTATACTCCCTTTCAAATAGCCAACAAAATATTTCTGGTTTTAATTCCATATCTTGCTTTACGATTGCTTCTAACCACTAACTTCTGAATAGCTACTTGGACCGACCTAAGTACTAATTCATAATTTCATATCCAGTCACATGGGCGGCAAACCACTCCCATCCAGTCACATGGGCAGCAAGCCACTCCCATCCAGTCACATGGGTGGCAAGCCACTCCCACAAAGGAGGCCACGCCCACAGAGTGGGTTCCAACAATTTTTGAAACCCATCACTGAATGTCTGTCACTTGTAGAACAATTGTGAACCAACCTGGGAGGGGCCGCTTGAAACTTCCATAAGTTTTGCTTCTAACAAAAAATACTTGGGGTGGTAGAAGCAGTGATGGAAGAATTATCATCTTCCAGATTTTTGTACGTGAGCTTCTTCCCTCATATGTATTTGTATTCCCTGGGAAGCTTTTACTTGGTTCCTGGTCACCATATGAATCCAATTTCAATAAGTGTATCAGACGTAACATCATTAAAAAAACATTCTATATTGGCTTGCTTTGTACGTATAAGCAAGGGATAAAATTTGGAACAGTAGCCTAGCCATTTATATATATAACCTCTAGTGAGTCATGACTGGAAACTATGTACATGGATTTCTCTGTTATAACATATGAAAATGATTTTCTGAGTTGCTGTGATGTCTAAGTATACGTCATCTATAAAATATTTATCTCGTTATGTAAGAGAAAGTGACCCTTTTCAGACATAAATAAACCCATGCTATAAATGAATTCTAGCATTCATTTTAATTTTTAATTTGAGGCATATCTTTTTGATAAATTTATGTGAGCAAATTAGAAAGAGGAAAAAAAACCTAATAAATAATAACTATTTTAGGCACATTATCTTTTCTGACAATAGATGCTGACTTAGTTATTTTTCTCGCATTTATTATGGAGAACTATGAGATTAAAAGGAATTGTTATCCTCTTTTTTACAAACAGTCTAAGAGCATAATCATTCAGTTTTACGTAGGCACATCTCTTTGTAAAAACATTCTATATGGCCAATAGCTTGTTAGACTTCTGGAAGTTTGCAGCTTGCTTAATTATTTATATTTAGGCAAAGATTTTTAACTGGTCGCAAATGTTTGTAACTTAAAACCTTCCCAGGCACAAACACTGCTCAGCAAGAGCCCTCATTCTTCAGAAATATAACCCAAAATATTAACATGGAATTTGTTTTCTCACTCATCATTGATTCTAACACTGTACTGGGAAACAAAGCAAAACGAAGAAAAATTAAGAAGTGTTGAGTAAGCTATTCTAGCATATCTCATGATACGTATGTACGTATGTATTACGGCTAAATAATGTTTTGATGATGTGTAGTGTGGCCTCCTTTGTGGGAGTGGCTTGCCATCCATGTGACCGGATGGGTGTGGCTTGCTGCCCATGTAACCGGATGGGAGTGGCTTGCCGCCCACGTGACCGGATATGAAATTATGAATTAGAACTTAGGTCGGTCCAAGTAGCTATTCAGAAGTTAGTGGTTAGAAGCAATCGTAAAGCAAGATATGGAATTAAAACCAGAAATATTTTGTTGGCTATTTGAAAGGGAGTATAATATATATTTAATTTTACACATGTTAGCAGCTGCTGGAATTGTGTTTGCACAACGTGGAAAAACGGAGATATGTAAATAAATATTACAAGGTGCAGGAATAAATAAATTGACAATTAAAATCAAGAAGGCTTTGAATACTTTTTCACGTGGGATTGGTTTTAGCAATTGCCAACTAACGGAAACAGAAATTAGAAATCCAAAAGTATGAAAGAAAACACCAATTATGTAAGGAAAGGTCCCTAAAATGTATAAGGTAATATTACTAGATCATTATTAATGCGTAGGTAACTGCGGGACATTACACACCCACCAGTGGTGGGTTTCAAAAAATTTTGGAACCTCTTCTGTAGGTGTGGCCTGTCTTCCGGGTCCACTGGTGGAACCTCTTCTAACCGGTTCGGTAGATTTGACGAACCGATTCTACCGAATAGGTGCGAACTGGTAGGAACCCACCTCTGCTATGGTCCCACAAGAGAGCCCAGCCTGCCGTGAATTCTGTTGACTCTTATGTAGCACCAATTTTTCCTTGACCATTCGGAGACCAGACTCTTGTATATAGATAGCATGTAATAAACCTGAAGTGCTTTGAACTAAACTCCTGTTCCTGGTTACTTGTGCCCAACATAGACTAACTAAACTTGGGAAGTCTGTGTCGACAGAGTTGCCTTTTCTACTCTTGGACAGAAACAGGGTCTGTACTGAAGGATAATTGTATCTTTTACAGATTCACAATGATTCACATTTTCCCCTTCGTTAACATTAAGTATTTAAATTAAGAAAATACACGCATACACATGCTTGATGGGAATTTTGTGTTAAATTCTGCAAGCTGCTAAAGTGCTAAAGCCTGATTTTATGAGTCTTGGATTATTTTTCCTTCTTCTTGTATATTTGGCTTTTACTACTGTAGGCATTGCTTCACATTTCCTGTATTTTTTGGCAGTCTTAAGAACTAGGAACCTTGAAAAGAAATGTGTGGGTGTGGGTGTGTTTAAAAGGTGGAAATCAACATAGAATGAGGTGTATGACAAGGTGATACAATATCACCTATCCTTTTTTCAGCTATCCTGCCTTGAAGAATTATTTCACAAACTAGTCTGGGCAAAAGATGGAATAAAAATCAATGGCACCTATTTAAATCACTTAAGATTTGCAGATGACGTTGTTCTCTTTTCATAAGACCCAGAAAAAACACATACAATAGCTGCACAAAGCAGGAGAACAATTTGGCTTAAAAATAAACATGAAAAAGAGCCAGGTTGTGTTTAATAAATTCACCAACGGAAAATATATGCCTGCCTCCCTCCCTCCTTCTCTCTCTCTCTCTCATCTATCTATCTATCTATCTATCTATCTATCTATCTATCTATCTATCTATCTATCTATCTATCTATCTACCTACCTACCTACCTACCTACCTACCTACCTACCTACCTATCATCCATCCATCCATCCATCCATCCATCCATTCATCCATCTATCACCTATCTATCTATCTATCTATCTATCTATCTATCTATCTATCTATCTATCTATCTATCTATCTATCTACCTATCTGTCTATCATCTATCATCTATCATCCATCCATCCATCCATCCATCCATCCATCCATCTACCTACCTACCTACCTACTTACCTACCTACCTACCTACCTATCATCCATCCATCCATCCATCCATCCATCCATTCATCCATCTATCACCTATCTATCTATCTATCTATCTATCTATCTATCTATCTATCTATCTACCTATCTATCTACCTATCTGTCTATCATCTATCATCCATCCATCCATCCATCTATCAATCTATCAATCTATCAATCTATCAATCAATCAATCAATATATCTTTCCTCTATCTATCATCTATCTATCTATCTATCTATCTATCTATCTATCTATCTATCATCCATCCATCCATCTATCTATCTATCTATCATCTACCTACCTACCTACCTACCTACCTACCTACCTACCTACCTACCTACCTACCTATCTATTTATCTATCTATCTATCATCTATCCATCCATCCATCCATCCATCCACCCAATGTTCTTATACTTTTGTCATATGGCAATGAAATCAAATATCTGTTAGAACTTTACCCAGGGCCAAGAAATAAATTTTCTAAAAACTCAGCCAGCAGGCAAGAGGTAACAAGGTCAAGGACAAACCTCTGATAAATACATTGCTTTTATGACCTATGCTGTCTCCTTTAGAAAAGTCAGCTCCTCTGGAATCAAGTCCTCTATTTATATCATGGTTTAAAGTGTTCATCTCTTTCTCTCAACTGTATCTGGTTCTTGCTGCTTGCGTTATGCTTCGATAATGGTCCTGTCTAGTCTCGGGCTTTTTGCTGTTGATCTCGGCAGCTTCACGAAGTCATCAGCAGATCGCTGTGTCTTTACAGAGACATCAGTATTGCCTTGAGGAGCTCCCCTATTCATTAACCTGAGATGATGCAGAAGTTTCTGAGAGAATGGTGTCATCTGTGTAGATCAGTGTTTCTCAACCTTGGCCACTTGAAGATGTCTGGACTTCAACTCCCAGAATTCCCCAGCCAGCATTCGCTGGCTGGGGAATTCTGGGAGTTGAAGTCCAGACATCTTCAAGTGGCCAAGGTTGAGAAACACTGGTGTAGATCAATCTTTTTGGGCCAAGAGGCTGAAGTGCTACAAAGCATGACAAGACATTTTGGGGCTACATTTTTTCTCCAACAAAGCTTCTAACGGCAGAGGAGATCCTCTACTTAAATATTTCAAAGGCTGGCATGAAAGAGTCTTAGCAGTTTTCACCCTGATAGGTATTCTTGATGGCTGAAGGTACAATCTCCTGCTGGCAGACCAGAAGAAGGGTTGGGAGAGGAGAGAGAGGAAGCAGCCAAAATTGATATGCAGCGTTGAGGGTCCCTGCATTTAGAGGCACAGATTGTAAGCAATCAGGCTAAATGAAATCCTCAGGCCCAGGCCTTATCTTCCTAGATAACCTCATTCATCCTGTGAGTTTCTGAGGACAAAAAGAAAAAAAAAAGAGAGAGAGAGAAATGAATGGATTCATTTGTGCTGCCTGAATGGAATGCTAATGAAAGGAGGTAGGGAAAAATTATTTGTAACCAGGCAGCTGAAAAGAAGGCAGTTTCTGACTTTCCCTGTTACTACTGCAACAAGTGGCTGGCAGCCTAGTAAGGAGAAAGCAAGGGAATATTTTGTAACTGAAAACTGAAAAAGGCAAGAACGATGCCTTCCCAGGAAAAGAAAGCCATGTTCTTTAGATGCATGACACAACCAGATGAAGACCTCTACTGTACGTGGAAGCCAGAAAGAACAACCTTTATATCTCAAATTAACCATCCCACATGGGCGAAGCCATGTTGTCTTGGTAAGTTTTATGGACATTTTTTCAAAACTTTGCCTATCAGTAGTTGAAATGCATGGGTGGGTGTTTTGCGCTGTCCCTATAGTTTGAAAACGTTTGAAAAGACATTGGCCCAATGCATGGTATGGTTACTTTCTAGAGTATCTAAGAGGGTAAATTTCTACTCAGAAGTAAGCTTCATTCAATTCAAAGGGGCTTAGTATAAGCAAGTATGCAGAGACATACATGCAGCCCTAATTGTTCTTGTCATTGTAATGACCATTGTTTTTTTAAACGTAGCTTGAATTAAAACATATTTCTAAATTATTTTTCCTCTTGGTAGCAAAAGCTCACAAATCTTGATGCAACTGCTTACATTTTGGGGGGTGGGATTTTCGATCATTGCTTTTACTGTTTTCTGGTGTTTTTTTTTAATAATTCAGTTTAGTCTCATCTTCTTTGAATTAAAATGGTGTAAAGTGGTGTACTATTAAAAAATACAAATAAGAGAAAATACAATTCATACCAAAATACAGCAAAATCTTGTACATATAGAAACCATAGTAATTCAGATATATTCTCTTCAAGGAATTTGTTTATTTTCCCCTCATAGATGTATGTTGAGATGTATATGTATTGTCACATGCATATTCGTGCTATTTGCAGCTTAGCATGTATTTCTATTAAATGCCAGAAGTAGATATTTAATGTTATTAGAGATTTTTCAGTATTTGTAATGATGTTTTTATGCAGTCTAATTATTGCTTTCGAGAAGAATTGTCTGCAGGACACAGGGTCTGCGATGCGCTTTTTGAAAAACAATGTTATTCATGAATTTTGCTTTTCCAGTGGCAAAAAAGACAGATGCTAGGGCCGTGAGACACAAAACAGTATGCTAAGCATCTATCTCCATTAGTCAGGGTGGGAAAAAAATCCTGAAAGTTTTGATTTGTTAGTCAACATTAGATAAATGGTTAACATTTTCCATATGCCTCGGTACAGCAAAGACAGTGATCTCAAAATGTAAATAATGGCCTTGCATTAATTTAGCATAACTCACATGCCAACTTGCAAAATAGATTTCACCCCATTAAAAGGAAAAGACTGAAATAAATAATTTCCTAAATAAGAAGATAAATGGAAACAAGGGCCTAATTATCTTTTGTGATAACACCCTTAGCAATGCAGCATGCTTAAAATTTGCTTATTTTTACTCAGTCTTTATGATGTATGATCTAAACGTATTCATGTAAAGAAATAGCAATAGCAATTAGCAGTTAGACTTATATACCACTTCAGAGGGCTTGATAGCCCTCTCTAAGCGGTTTACAGAGTCAGCATATCGCCCCCACAGTCTGGGTCCTCTTTTCACCCACCTCGGAAGGATTGAAGGCTGAGTCAACCTTGAGCCGGTGAGATTACAATCGCTGAACTGCAGATAACAGTCAGCTGAAGTGGCCTGCAGTACTGCACCCTAACCACTGCGCCACTTCGGCACCATTTGTTTTTATATGGATGGCTGTACCTGGAGAATGGGAATTCTCCTAATCCTGGCTAGGTTCTGGGGGATGAAGGAACAGGAATACGAAGCAACCATAAACAAAACTACTGTACGTGTGTCTTGCATGATATTTGTGCCTATGTTTCCATGTATTGAACACATTTTGAATTTATTTGTGATACATCATGGATAATGTGGAAAGATGGTACTTAATAGAGTCTTACAAGTGAAATATTTGAGTGGATTTAGTTATTTTTGAGTCAAGCGCCTAGGTTACTTCTTTCAGGATGGTTCCACCACAAATGCGCGTACGACAAAACGGCGTGTGACTAAAGCGTGGTGACAAAACCGCGCCGTCAAAACCGCGGAGACGAATGAGCGCCGAAGCGCGCCGACAACAGCGCGCTGACAGAAGCGCGCTGTAACATAAACCTAACCCTAAACCTAACCCTAAACCTAAACCTAACCCTAAACCTAACCCTAAACCTAACCCTAAACCTAACCCTAAACCTTACCTTAACTTAAATCGCGCTTCTGTCGGCGCGCTTTTGACATCGCGGTTTTAGCGCCGCGGTTTTGTCGGCGCGCTTTTGACGTTCGCGGTTATGTCGTGCCACGTTCAGAATAACAGGAAAAAAGTATATAGTAAAACATAAAGCAGATAACATTTGGCACACAAGAAACAAGTTCTATTATTAGCAATTACAAATTTGGAAGGATCTTCCAAAAGTTTCAAATTTTAAAGCTGACAACACTTTTTAAAAACAATTAATTTGGGCTTCTTTGGATTGTTTTGATTTGATTTGATTTGATTTGATTTTATTATATTTATATGCTGCCCTTTTCCCCCGAAGGGGACTCAGGGCGGCTCACAATTCAAATCAGGGAAGGGGGTACAGACAAAAAATAAAAGACGAAACATAACCATACATAATTTAAAAACACACAACAGTCATACCATTTGAGACGGGGGCAACAGCTCTTTAGCCCCAGGCCTGTTGGAACAGCCAGGTTTTAACGGCTTTGCGGAAGGCCTGGAGGGTGGTGAGGGTTTGAATCTCCATGGGGAGCTCGTTCCAGAGGGTCGGAGCAGCCACAGAGAAGGCTCTCCTCCGGGTAGTCGCCAGTCGGCACTGGCCGGCGGATGGAATTCGGAGGAGGCCTAATCTGTGGGATCTAATCGTTTTGATTACTTTGGGTGGTTATTTAAATCTCGGAACACTCCCAGAAACAACTGTTTTCATTTTAACATCTTTTGAGCTTAAAACATGTATGTTCTTTTTCTGAGAACTACAGGTTACAGAATGGAGGTGAGGTGGAGATACAGGCTAATGCATTTATTCCAGTGGTGGGTTGCAAAATAATAGAAATAATTTATATCACTTCAGAACTGACTTTGGGGAGCATACAAAGATGAAAATCCAACAATTAAAGCAATTTATTTATTATATTGATTTTGATGTGAGTTACTTCCTCCTACTAATCATCCATTATATTGCAACCTTGGAAAAGTAAGGTCATATAAGATTCTCAAGAAGCCTGATAGACCAGGGGTGAAGAAACTGTGATCTTCCAAAACTTTGTGAACTACAGTTCCTAATAGATCTATGAAACATGTTCAATGGTGAAGGATTCCAAGAGATTGATGCCATTTTATTAATTTGTAATCTTACTTCGATAAGATTATTTAAATAACTCCAATAAATTTAGCATAATTTTATAGGCTGAGTAAAGAATTACAAGTGGATGGACCTAACACTACATATTTACTCAAAAGTTGGGTCAACAGGCTTGAAGGTCTCAAAAAAATCCTGAACTAGTGAGGTGGTTAAGTTGCCTATAACACTGAATAGGCTCTCTCCTGATCTTTCAATAATATTTATGTTTTTAATTGTAGAATGGATTGTATGGATGGATTGTTTGTATGGATTGTTTTATTGTATGCCACACAGAGTCATATTTTTCTATATAGATATGTGTTGTGGCCCGGCAGGAGCCGTTGGAGCTGCCGCCAGACTCCGACAGCGAGGGGGTCTTATGAGTCGGCCCTGGAGGAGGTGGAGGACCCTGGACAGGGTGCCGACTCCGAGCAGGGTGAGGAGAGACTGGTTGGTCACCAGGTGGCGCTGGAGCCTTGGATCAGAGGGAGTGTTCAGAAAAACACTTGTGAGTTGTTTCAGGATGCACGCCGTCGAAGGGCTACTCGGCGGCAAGAACAACTGCATAATTGTAGGAGATGATTGCGCTTAGCTGATGCTTATTAAGATCCTCTCCTGATTATAAAAGAGACTGCTTGTGCCACGCCCTTCTTGCAGAAGTCAACGTTCACATTAAGGACTAACCAGAAACAAACTTAGCAGGCTGGATTGCTGCCAGAGTTTGTTTGCATTTGCTGCCTAGGTTTGTAGGACTTGCTGCCAGAGTGCTTATCTCTTTGTTTATTTTGGGCTTGCAGCCAACGAGAGTCTGGACTGATTAAAAGTATTCTTATTTACGTTTGTTTTTGGCTTTCGTTCCTGGACGGAGAAGGGGGGGTCAGAACAGGATTGTAGGGATGGATTGTTTGTATGGATTGTTTTTATTGTATGCCACACAGAGTCATGTTTTTCTATATTGATATGATTAAATAAATAAAAAGCTTTAGTTCAGCTACTTGCTGTCTGCAGAGGAGTACAAAGCTGGCCTTCACAAAGAATTCACAACCTTTATGTGAACATCAGCTAAGCTGTGATAGACAGGAGAAGGTGAAGAAATTACTCAAGCTTGTCCAGAGAAAAAGGAGTCAGGCCTAAGACAGCTTAAGTCAGGCTTTCAAGATTCTATGATTTTAAAAGTACTATTACAGTTGTTCTAGTGGTGTCTGTTTCCTGCCCAGGTCTATTTTGAAGAGCTGACATCTCTAATAAAACAAGGTTAGGGCTTTATTATACAGTAATCATTTTCTATCTGATCTGGGAGAAGTAACATTTTCAATAACCATCCTATTCACTAATGATGTATAAAATAATTTGAATTGTAAATTGCTGTGCCCATAGTCTCCACTCCGGTCCAACAGCTAGAGGGCGCCACCCCCTGTTCTAATTGGTTGAGCTGTTTGACCGCCCGATATAAAAAGAGCGGGCTTGCTTGAACTCAGCTGTTGTCGACAGCTAGGAGGGCACCCTGTTAGCTGCCTTGTTGGCAACCATTTGTTAGCGAATAAACCAGAGGTGGGTTCCTACCAGTTCGACACCAGTTCGGTAGAACCGGTTCATCAAATCTACCGGACCGGTTAGAAGAGGTTCCACCAGAAAGCAGGCCACACCTACAGAAGAGGTTCCAAAATATTTTGAAACCCACCACACACACACACACACACACACACACACACGCAGACAGACTCACACAGAGAGAGAAAGAGAAAGACAAAGAAAGGAAGAAAGAAAGAAAGAAAAGAAGAAAAAAAGAAAGAAAAGTGAGAGAGAGATGAAAGGAAAAAGGAAAAAGGGACAGAGAGACAAAAGGAAGGGGGGAGAGAGAGAGAGAGAGAGAGAGAGAACACATGGCCATCAAGCCACTCCCACCAGGTCACATGGCCGTCAAGCCACTCCCACAAAGGAGGCCACACCCACAGAGTAGGTTCAAATTTTTTTTGAAACCCACCACTGCTTCAGATTCAAATAGATGAGTATAGGTAATCTATTTGGTTCATGATATCATAAAAATGTAGGCCTGTAATGCAGTACATCTGTACAGTCATATTTGAAAAATGTGTTTCCTGGATTTGGCACTTCATACTCTTGTTTGGATTCGATGGCTGTGTTGTTGTGATATTCATTTAACTGTAATCATATTATGGAAATAGAATTATTTCTTACCTTCTTTAATGCTATTTTTATGAAAATCGTCAGAGATCAATTCTTTACAACGATTTTATTTGGTATTTTAGTATCTTTACGTATGGTCGATCATGACATTTTACTGAATTGCCTGCAGGTCCTTGCAAAAAAAAGTGTTTCCTTTCTGGTTGGTGAAGAAATTATCCATTTTCATAAAAAGCAAACACTATAAAGCACAGTTAATTATGCATTTCAAGAGCGTTCATACTTTTGAAAAGTTTGTATATAAACATATGTGGATGATGTGTCTTCCCTACCTCCTTTTTAAAAGAGATTTTAACTTTCGCATGACACGGTTGATTTTATGTCCCTTTTGGAATTTAAAACTATTAAGATTTAAGATTTCATTTATTTGTATGCCGCCCTTCTCCGGGAGGGACTCAGGGCGGCGAACAACTCAAAAGGGGAAAGGGGATACAAACACAATACACGTAGTTAAAATAACCAAGAGTCACACAACCATACAAGTCGAGAGGGGAGGGGAACTCATCAACCCCAGGCCTGCCGGCACAGCCAGGTTTTGACGGCTTTCTGGAAGGCCTGGAGAGGAGTGAGGGTCCGAATCTCTGCGGGGAGTTCATTCCAAAGGGCCGGAGCTGCAACAGAGAAGGCCCTCCCCCGGGTGGTAGCCAGATGGCATTGGCTGGTAGACGGAACCCGGAGGAGGCCGACCCTGTGCGATCTAACGGGTCTGTGGGAATTAGCTTTCCAAGGCCTCATTTAAAGTAATGATGAAGTTTATTGTATTGAGAAAAATATCCTGATGTTTCCCAATTACTGAAAAAATAAATGTAGCTTGCTGCATTAGCAGCATTCCCTGGTTGCCAACCAGGGAATGCCAAGGTTGGCTGGCTGGTTGGGGCCTTGCCCCTAGAATTAGGACAGGAAATGGCCCTGGAGGAGACTTCTGGGAAATGTAGTTCCCGGTGGAAGGAGCAAAATCAGAGCGCTGGGAGTACGAGGGCAGAATTCAGCCTCTGAGGACTGAGAGGGAATGAAAAGAATGAAGCTGCTAGGAGGAAGAGGCTACACTCCTTTAGAAAGAGAGAGAGATTACCACCACAAGGAATCAAGGATGTCCATATCTTGACCTAGAGACTGTATTCTGGCTGAGAGGAAGACTCCATAGGCCTCTCGCTGGGCCTGCAAAGGCTGTGTTTATGAGGCAACAGGTTTGGTGAGGGAGGGGGCATTTGGCCAAAAAAGACAGTATTTAGGACACTTTTTGTTCTAGCGGTCAGACAAACGGAGGCGAGCCGGGACTTCAAGTCAGCTAACAGTTTATTTCTAACAGGTTGGCAAACACCAACCTGTGTTGGTGCTTCACATTTCGCACGTATTAGCTAACTGGCAACAGCTGAGCCCTGTTTGACAGCTCTTTATATACCCCAGCTGTCAAACAGGTAACCAATCAGAAACAAGGACATGCCCCCCCCCAGCCAAATGGACCAGAGAGGAAACTGTAGTAACAACACTTTTAGCTTGAGCAACATTGCTCACCATTGGATTTAATGTTTTATATTATTGGGTTTAATATGATTTTATCCTAATGGGCATTTTTAATTAAAGCCCATAACTCCCTCCAAGTTATTAAGGGGGTGAAAGGGCACCCAATTGCTAGCGGCCCTTTCAGGGGCAGCACTAGTTAAATAATATACAAATGGTTTATGGAATGACTTATCCGTTGCAAATCCCTCACAATTTGCTAATACTTAGGGGGGTGTTTTGTTTTTATTTTGATATATTTTGCCCAAAGTAGTTTAATGGGCTATTTCAAGTATGGCCCGGAGGCCTTAAGGCTTTATTGTATGGAAAAATCTATTCGTGCTGCCTCAAGTACAAAGTGAAAATACGGTATATCAAAATCCCTTACAGAAAAATAAGATATGCTTTTTCAGGCAGCAGGAGCAAGACTTAACATGTGAGATATTGGAATTGGCCCTACTTGGTGCAGAGTAATGAAACCTGACCAGGTCCCTGATTGAATTGAATTGCTTGCTCATCAGTGGTGGGTTTCAAAAATTGTTCGAACCTACTCTGTGGGTGTGGCCTCCTTTGTGGGAGTGGCTTGCCACCCATGTGACTGGATGGGAGTGGCTTGCCACCCATGTGACCGGATATGAAGATGCCGACGACACTTGTCAGAACCACCTTAAATTACCTCACACACAGCACTGGCATGCATAAGAATAGGATGTCAACTTGTTTTTTAAAAGGCATCTTTGGTTTGCGTTAAAACAACTTCAACACACGCAATGTTCTGATTGCGCCACAAACGCAGTAGTCATCCTTACCTTTCACAGAGGCCCTGAGTTTTATAAATATGAGCATGATAGTGTAGAATAATCACATCCAAGGACCAGTGGTGGGTTTCAAAAAAAATTGGAACCTCTTCTGTAGGTGTGGCCTGCTTTCCGGGTCCACTGGTGGAACCTCTTCTAACCGGTTTGGTAGATTTGACGAACCGGTTCTACCGAATAGGTGCGAACTGGTAGGAACCCACCTCTGTTGCTCATTATGTAGAGTTGATAGTAGAGACCATGCAAAAACAAGCTATCATAAGAACTTTGTGATGAGACAATATAGACAGGCAAATTATTTATTTTCTATTGCAGTTGATTCTATCTAAAGCATTATTTAGTTTTTTGGCAGTCAGTTTTTGCTGAGGAGACAGTATGATGGGCAGAATCGATGAGAATAGATGGGGAGCCGTAAAAAAATGAAATATGTATTCTTGAAACATTACAACATATTGCTGCATCTAAAATTGTAAATGCTGCTTGTGTAATTATGATGATACAAGCTTACTGGTTATCTCTTACTCATCTCTCTCTCTCTTTCTGCTAAAGTAGTGTTTTTCTTTCTCACGCTACTTATTCTATGATTTTTTGGGAGATTTTATTAAAAAAAAGAGCAATATGTAACTTTGGTGTGTATCACTTCCTGAAAATGGTACTATATGTAAATATTTTTGTGGGTTTTTTTCCTAAATAGTTTAATTACTCTTTGTAATTAATTTCAGATATATCTCTGGTTTTTCATTTTTGTTCTCTTGTTTTTATGTTTGTTATTTCTATTGGCTGCTAGAAGACTTTGAACTTAGCAGAAGGAAGAATTTCAAAGAATTTCTTTAAATTTTGTTGTTGTTCTGGTGTTTGACATTGTAGAATTCTCATTGGACTAGATTTTTTTTTCTGTACCTTGCATATTGTAGATACAATTTACTTTAATCAGGGCCCTTGGTGTTTTAAAATACTTCAGAATATTTTCTTTAGCAAATTAGAATAAATGCAGCACCAGTCTCTGACACAGTGACCAAAAGTAATTGCCTACAATTTCACACACACAAGATCTTTAACCAACTTCAAAATTGCTCGTATTCTGGACGTTTCACAGTTTCATTATCATAGAATTCTTCTCTCAGAGCAGCAATCAAGCTTTTTATGCAACCAAGTGTAAAGGTATATACTGTACTTGAGTTTATAAACACGTAGTGTATATATAGAGATATACAGTGTGTTGTATTTGTGCTGATAAATAAATAAAGGGAGACTAGTATAGATCTATTTCAAGCTATTTAGCTCTCATCAGCTAGCCATACCCTTACTGGGATTAGAACCTGTGCTGTATTGCATTTTAGGCAGATGTGTTAACCATTAAGCCACAGAGTTCTTCTCCTTATCAGCTGAGCCAGGAAATAGGTATGTATTTAGAGTCACAACCCCTGCTATGCCCAAATATGGGAGGAGGTTTACTGCTTGCATTCTCTGTCTATCAGCTCGTCACAAGAGACCATCCAGACAGAAACCCAATGTTTTTTACTGTTGCCTTTGCTACATTTGTGTTGTATTTGTGCTGATAAATAAATAAAGGGAGACTAGTATAGATCTATTTCAAGCTATTTAGCTCTCATCAGCTAGCCATATAGATATACAGTAGATATATAAATATATGAGAAATCAGACATGCAGATATAAAACATCAGAATAATCAAGATGGCTTCATTTTATCTTCAATTGATCCAAGATCTTTTACGGAATGGTTTTGTCCAACCTAATGCCATTTTAAATGTGTTGGAATATAATTCTCATCATCCAATTGATATTGATTCATCAAAACACAGCTGTCAGTGGAAGGAAGGGTAATATGCAAGCTTACCTTGAATTAATTCTTTCCCGCACTCACATTCTGACTTCTGGGAGGATTTAAACTCAGCATAAGATATACACATGTTTGTTGAGAGTCCCCAAATGTCTTCCCATGTCCCATGTCTACACTTAACCATGGTTGGGTTTAACCAAGTGATGGGTTTCAAAAATCATTCGAACCTACTCTGTGGGTGTGGCCTCCTTTGTGGGAGTGGCTTGCCGCCCATGTGCCCAGATGGGAGTGGCTTGCCACCCATGTGACCGGATATGAAGATGCCGACGACACTTGTCAGAACCACCTTAAATTACCTCACACACAGCACTGGCATGCATAAGAATGTGATGTCAACTTGTTTCTTAAAAGGCATCTTTGGTTTGCGTTAAAACAACTTCAACACACGCAATGTTCTGATTGCACCACAAACGCAGTAGTCATCCTTACTTTTCATAGAGGCACTGAGTTTTATAAATATGAGCATGATAGTGTAGAATAATCATATCCAAGGACCAGTGGTGGGTTTCAAAAAATTTTTGGAACCTCTTCTGTAGGTGTGGCCTGCTTTCCGGGTCCACTGGTGGAACCTCTTCTAACCGGTTCGGTAGATTTGACGAACCGATTCTACCGAATAGGTGCGAACTGGTAGGAACCCACCTCTGGTCTAACCCTTTACCAATATAACTCCACTTTCGCCTTTTTGAATTGTGTTCTCTGTTTTCTTTTTTCATTTCTAACTCTGTTTCTTTTCCTACTGCTTCTTTGATCCCCTATATTCCTATATTTGGAAGCCGTAGCAGAAAATACTGAGCTTGAAAGCAATATTTCCCCTGTAATGGTAGGAAAGACTTTCAGTGAACTATGAATTTACTGGCACAAACCAGAGTACATGATTATACTCCTGAGGAACAGCAGGAGCTCGTAGTCCTTTTTACATCAGTATCTTGGAAAAAGATAAAGTGGCACGTACAGTTGTGTCTTTGATCCACCTGAAGGACTAAAGAAAACAGATACAAAGACGGATTAGTTTACATGTCTCTTGCTACGCCTTATTGGTGGAACAGTTTTATGCTTTGCCTTGCTGCTAAAATGTTCTTGAAATAATGTGAAAAGCACTGCTGTGTGTCTCATTTAACTTAGTTTCCAGCTATGTTTGTGGAGTAATTTGAAACATTTCACTTGGAACAGAGGATCTCTTGTTAATTATATGTCACAAATATTGTCTTTAAAATGTCCTGGCAGGGAGAATTGTTACTGCAAAAAAGCAGGTGAGTGAGTGAAGAGACTTGAAATGTGACATTTGCAGGCTCTGGAATAGCAATAGCAATAGCAGTTAGACTTATATACCGCTTCATAGGGCTTTCAGCCCTCTCTAAGCGGTTTACAGAGTCAGCATATTGCCCCCAACAACAATCCGGGTCCTCATTTTACCCACCTCGGAAGGATGGAAGGCTGAGTCAACCCTGAGCCGGTGAGATTTGAACCGCCGAACTGCAGAACTGCAGTCAGCTGAAGTAGCCTGCAGTGCTGCATTTAGCCACTGCGCCACCTCGGCGCAGTGGAAGTATTGCCAGTCAGAGTAAGGCTATATAATGCCATTTGTATATTGCTATATTTAAGTCCATACTCGTTAACTCGTATGGACATCCTGCATATACATTTAGATTTCTATCATAGAAATCCTAATGTAATATACTTTGCAAGCATTTTAGAGCTGGATTAGGAAATAATAATCTTCTCAAGACTTGGATAAAGCGTGTGTGTGAGTGTGTGTGTGTGTGCGCGGGCGCGCATTTATCCAAAATATTGTGATGGGTCAGCAGTTAAAGATGCTGAGCTTTTCAGCTGGAAAGCTGACAGTCCAGATTCAAGACCTGTGGACCATGATTTGACATCTTTAACTCTGGCTGGGATGATACCCTTCAATCAGAGCTAGTTCTCCTGGACTCTGTGTTCCTGCTCAAAGATCAGGAGTCCATATTTGTATGAATATATGTTGTGTACCAGTAATACATTTTCCTAGATCTAAGGTTTTATTTTAGGATTTAGGATTTTATTGAGGATTTATATGCCGCCCTTTTCCCTGAGGGGACTCAGGGCGGCTTACAACAATGAGGGGAAGGGAGTGCAAGACAAGACTTAAAAGAAAAAGAATCATGAATAAAAGAAAATTATCCATAAAAACACAACATTCACTCAACATTCGGGTCTCTGCTTGCACCACTCATGCCTTAGTCCAGGGATAGTCAACCTTTTTATACCTACCGGCCATTTTTATATCTCTGTTAGTAGTAAAATTTTCTAACCGCCCACCGGTTCCACAGTAATGGTGATTTATAAAGTAGGGAAGTAACTCTACTTTATAAAATTTATAAAGCAGAGTTACAGCAAACCCCTACCGCCCACCATGAAAGCTGGAATGCCCACTAGTGGGCGGTAGGGACCAGGTTGACTACCACTGCCTTAGTCATCTCCCAATTAGATTACTGCAGTGCAGTCTACATGGGCTGCCCCTGAAGAGCATTTGGAGATTATAACGGTGGCACAGGCAGTAATAGATGCCCCATGATATACTTCATATATGTAATACCACTGCCACTTGGGCTGCACTGGCTGCCAGCAGGCTTCTGGGTGCAATCGAAAGTGCTTGTTGTTACCTTTAAATCCTTACATAACCTGGGACAGGTTACTGGACCACCTATCCACATGATTTCTGCCCATTCTACTAGATTAGGCAGAGTGATGCTACTTCATATCCTCTTGGTGAAAACAGTGTTACCTGGTGGAGCCTTGGCCGTGTTTTATGGCTGTCTGGTGGAACAGCCTCTCCCCACAAATACAAAAGGATCTGACCCAGAGATGGGTTCCTACCAGTTCACACCTATTCGGTAGAACCGGTTCGTCAAATCTACCGAATCGGTTAGAAGAGGTTCCACCAGTGGACCCGGAAAGCAGGCCACACCTACAGAAGAGGTTCCAAAAATTTTTGAAACCCACCACTGGTCCTTGGATATGATTATTCTACACTAACATGCTCATATTTATAAAACTCAGTGCCTCTGTGAAAGGGAAGGATGACTACTGCGTTTGTGGTGCAATCAGAACATTGCATGTGTTGAAGTTGTTTTAATGCAAACCAAAGATGCCTTTTAAAAAACAAGTTTACATCCTATTCTTATGCATGCCAGTGCTGTGTGTGAGGTAATTTAAGGTGGTTCTGACAAGTGTCGTCGGCATCTTCATATCCGGTCACATGGGCGGCAAGCCACTCCCATCCAGTCACATGGGTGGCAAGCCACTCCCACAAAGGAAGCCACACCCACAGAATAGGTTCGAACAATTTTTGAAACCCACCAATGATCTGACCTTTCAGGAGTACAATTTGTCTCTAGGCACTGGGACCAGGATGTTCAGAACAGGCACAGGATGGTTGATGCATTGATGTTAATTTTTATTGGGGTCTGAACATAGTTTATTGTTCTATATGATTGCTTTTACCCTACTGTGTTTTTATTTTGTTTACAACCCTGAGGTACTTTTGTTAGATAGATGGCTCTTTAAATTTGTATAATAGTCACTATCATTATTATCTGACATTGATTCCATCAATATGAAATTCCTTTACCACATGAAGCTGAATGAGTTTCAAACAGAGAGAATCTAATCCACTGTCAGACAGGATGGAATATAATTCATTACTTGATCAAATTTACTCTTTGGGGATTTTATAATAAGAATTATCAACATCTTATGATGTGATTTTACGGAGTAGTGACTTTTCCACAGATCCCTTTGCTTTTGCTTTAAGTTGAACACTCCAGCGTGACTCAAGACAATTAGTTTTCAGAGTTATTGTACAAATAAAGTAAAATCCAGCTGTCAAAATGGATGGTCAGTTACAGCTAAAGTGGTTTGGAATACACTACAGACCAGGATTGTTTCAAGCACATTTTCTCTATCCGTAACTGTACTTAGAAGTGAGCCAGTGGTGGGTTTCAAAAATTGTTCGAACCTACTCTGTGGGTGTGGCCTCCTTTGAGGGAGTGGCTTGCCACCCATGTGACCAGATGGGAGTGGCTTGCCGCCCATGTGACCAGATATGAAGATGCCGACGACACTTGTCAGAACCACCCTAAATTACCTCACACACAGCACTGGCATGCATAAGAATATGATGTAAACTTGTTTTTTAAAAGGCATCTTTGGTTTGCGTTAAAACAACTTTAACACACGTAATGTTCTGATTGCACCACAAACGCAGTGGTCATCCTTACCTTTCACAGAGGCACTGAGTTTTATAAATATGAGCATGATAGTGTAGAATAATCATATCCAAGGACCAGTGGTGGGTTTCAAAAATTTTTGGAACCTCTTCTGTAGGTGTGGCCTGCTTTCCAGGTCCACTGGTGGAACCTCTTCTAACCGGTTCAGTAGATTTGACGAACCGATTCTACCGAATACGTGTGAACTGGTAGGAACCCACCTCTGAAGTGCGCTATAAAAACCCCCGAATAGAATTTGGAGGGGACTATGTTTAGCTATCCTAGCTACCCTACTGTTTATTCACATCTTGAGTAGCATTAATAACTTAGTTTTGTTTCAGCAAAGTGATGTAGCCCTTATCTGTAATTCACAATAATTAGATCCAGTATTTATCAGTCCATTCAGATATTCCAAAGACTTCTGGTTGCAAAGATGAGAGCATCTCTGTGTCTAAATGATTCTATTCACACTAATTAAGGTGGCCTAGCTATGGTCTGGTTATTTGGCTATCAGGAAAACTCAAGATCTCCTATTTCAATCATATAGCAGCACTATACAGATTGCTCAAATTCAAGTTTATTTTTAGACTATTGTTCTATATTAATATGTTGTGACTCAGCAGCAGTCTTCTGTGAGTCTTTTCGGAATGCAAGATTAACGATGCAGCTGGGGCTCGTTAGTGGGGTTTTGGGGAAAAAAGGACGGATGGTGCCACGCCCTAGTTGCAGGAATCAACGTTCCTTGGTTTGTTCAACATTGATTGATGATCCGTTGTGGTTTATGTAAGATACACTTGGATAAGTGCTTTGTTTTCTGTAACCCTGATTCGTAGAGACTTTGGGAGAAGTGCATTGCTTGTAAAAGTTTTGTTTTGTATTCTGTTATCTAGTCAGAGACTGTATTTATTTATTTTTGGGCTCAAAGCCAGTCTGAGCCAAGAACTGATAAAGAAAGTTCCTTTTAAGTTTGTCTGCCTGCCGTCTGTTAACGGGCGGAGAAGGGGGGACAGAACATTAATATATGTATTCTCCTTGTATTCTGTATTACTATCTGTATTTCCCCAACTCCGTGTATGATCATCGAATGGCATGCTATAGAAAATTTGGCTACAGAGTTAGAAACGATGGAAAGGGTTTTCTCAGATTCCATTTTTAGTATCTCTGGGAACTTCAAATCCAGTGTATCTTCTTTAGGATAGCAAAAAGATTTCCTAGATTACTTCCCCAGAAGGGGATCTCAAGCTAAAAAAAGGGGGAAATCTTTGGTGAACATCAAAGTTCAATGCCAGCTATTATGTGTACAGGACACAAATTTGGGTCAGTCTGCAGGAACGTATAAGTCTATTACAAATACTAGAATATAGATTATATTTGGTTCTCTTCCCAATTACTACAGGACATTTTATAGTACAGAGAAGAAAGCAATTATCTTGTTTACTTAATTTTTGGCACTGTTATCAGCCATTAGACCACGAACTGAGAAATGTTATGTACTTGGGAGAAGATAGAATTAAATATCTATGAAGGCAAATTGTTTGCTAGATATAGTTTTGAATAATAATCATATTTTGGTATTAAGTCAGTAAGCAATTTCATCCAATGTAAATAATATAGTTTGTTATAATCAAGTTGTATTCAGTTTGAAACCAATATATTCATGTGAGTCCTTAGAAACAAAAATATTGCACAACACATGATTCAATCTGCAGACGAATAAGAAAGGATGTACTGCACAAATTCTGTAACCAGTGATCCAAGAAATACTTATGACTCATTTATAAAGCTTTTTAAAATAAAATAAAAATGCTTACTATGGGGAAAACTGTATTGTGCGATTCCAAAAGAAGAGAATATATGTACCATCCAAACTCAGAGAGCATCAACATCAACCCTGAGCTATAGATAGTATATTCCCTTCTATGGAACCACATCAGAGGTGGGTTCCTACCAGTTCGCACCTATTCGGTAGAACCAGTTCATCAAATCTACCGAACTGGTTAGAAGAGGTTCCACCAATGGACCTGGAAAGCAGGCCACACCTACAGAAGAGGTTCCAAAATTGTTTGAAACCCACCACTGACTTGCATGCTTCAATGCCAGAGTTTCTGAGCCAACATGACTGGAGGAGGAATTCTGGGAGTTGAAGTCCACAAGTCTTAAAGCTGTCAGGTTTGAAGACCCCTAGTTTTTTTTTCTTAAAGGGTTAGGGGTGCAAGGATCTTGTAACTTGACAGTTTTAAGACCTGCATGCTTCAATGCCAGAGTTTCTGAATAGCTACTTGGACCGACCTAAGTACTAATTCATAATTTCATATCCAGTCACATGGGCGGCAAGCCACTCCCATCCGGTCACATGGGTGGCAAGCCACTCCCACAAAGGAGGCCACACCCACAGAGTAGGTTCGAACAATTTTTGAAACCCAGCACTGAACCACATATGGTTATCAAATACTTCAGAAAACATACAAATGGAGGAAAGATGCATGTAGCCAAACCTACATCAAGGACCAACTATTTTTTTCTGCATAAATGCCTATAATAATATGACATGCCCACCAGTTATTGTGCAGTATCAGATCAGGAGACATGTTCTAAGAACTGGTCACATATGGAGAGTAATTATAGACATCCCATTGTAGCAAGATTCCATTGGAGATCCAGACTTGGTATTTCAACTACAGGTGTCCTCAAATTACAACAGTTCATTCAAAGTTACAATGGCACTAAAAAAAGTGCCTTATGGCTATTCTTCTCACTAATCACATGGTCATGCGATCAAAATTCAGATGATTGGAAACTGGTTCATATTTATGACAGGGTCATGGGATTCCCTTTTGCAACCTTCTGATAAGCAAAGTCAGTGGAGAAGCCAGATTCAATTAACAACCATGTTACTAATTTAACAGGTGCACAACTGTGGCAAGAAATGTTGCAAAATGGGGCAAAATTCACTTAACAATTGTCTCACTTAATAACACAAATTTTGGGCTCAATTCAGAGGTGGGTTCCTACCAGTTCGCACCTATTCGGTAGAACCGGTTCGTCAAATCTACCGAACCGGTTAGAAGAGGTTCCACCAGTGGACCCGGAAAGCAGGCCACACCTACAGAAGAGGTTCCAACATTTTTTGAAACCCACCACTGGTCCTTGGATATGATTATTCTACACTATCATGCTCCTATTTATAAAACTCAGTGCCTCTGTGAAAGGTAAGGATGACTACTGCGTTTGTGGTGCAATCAGAACATTGCATGTGTTGAAGTTGTTTTAACGCAAACCAAAGATGCCTTTTAAAAAGCAAGTTTACATCCTATTCTTATGCATGCCAGTGCTGTGTGTGAGGTAATTTAAGGTGGTTCTGACAAGTGTCGTCGGCATCTTCATATCCGGTCACATGGGCGGCAAGCCACTCCCATCCGGTCACATGGGCGGCAAGCCACTCCCACAAAGGAGGCCACACCCACAGAGTAGGTTTGAACAATTTTTGGAACCCACCACTGGCTCAATTGTAGTTGTAAGTCAAAGACTACATGTACACCTTTGGTAAAATCTTTAAAGTGAGTGAGCCCCTAACCATGCTGTTTACATCAAGGCAAATTTTGGCAACTATTGTCAAAATTTGTTGTCTTTGATCTTTAATAATGCCCTTGGTGAAGATATTCTCTGAGTAAAAGTGTATGAATGCTATGCCATTTGGTAGCCATCTCTGCCTGTTAAACCTGCTCCTATTAACAAATTTGTTGTTGTTGGAACTTCAACCATAGAAAAATGCTATTATGGCTGAAATTCAGTTTTCCTATTATGTCTATTTATTGTAGCTTTTGCCAAATAATATGTTATTCTGGTATGAAATTATGCATTCTCAGAACTGATAATAGTTGAATGTGATTAAACTTGAAAAATAGCCAGTTACGTGTTAAGACTTCCCTGTTCTTACTCCTGTAGGACAGTCACATTATTTGAACTTGCCCTTATGTTTAATTAAAATTCAAGTAATGCCTGAACTTTAGGTTAATCCCCTTAAGATGGCATTAATTAGTAGGAATTTAATTTGCAATCTAGTTTGCAATAAATATTGTCACTGTAGAACCCAAAGCTTGATGTCCAGGTTTTTTTTAAAGAAAGTCCATATTTATAAAATCACTGTTGGAGATTTTTTGTTGTTGTTGCAAAACAGTTACAGAACGAATAATATATTTCAAACACGATAAGACAGCATGCAATCGAATGGGAAGCAAATAATCTGTTTTATATTATCCTTATATTAACTGATATTATCCATTTTATTCAAATTCTTTGTGAGGGAGGATGCTGCCCTCTAGAATCCATCAAGAATACAATATACGAAACTAGATATATTCTTTATAAAACCTCCACCATGAGGTAAAATGCAAGGATGGCTAATCCTACGCATATTTATTTAGTTATTTAGCAGTAATAAGCCTTTTGAATGTCAAGGCTAAATTCTGAGGCTTATGAAGTAATCAGCTATAATAATTGTAATTTTTAGTAATTGCTACAATTTTTCCATATCCTTCATTTGCTTTTAAGCTTTGGTTAAGTATTCATTACAATCATTCATAATGTAATGGAAAGGAATATTTACTTATCATCCATAGTTCACAGTCATATGCCAAAGGAGGAGCATTGCTCCACAACTATTTTTCATTAACACTGATACGTACCTCTGACATTCAATCTGCATTGTAAACCAATCATCATGATTTTTTACATCTAGCTAAATGTATATCTTAATGTATGTTCAGCATAGCAACCTTTTCTTTCCTCTTTGGCGCTAAGCAACATCATAAGTGCTAGGTGATGTTTCTTAGTTTGGTAATGAAACATCTGCAAGAAAACAACTAAGCTCAGAGAGCATCAGTGACCCCACGTTTCATTCCTGAGCCACAAATATTCTCATCTGTCTGTTCTCTCGTCTTTGTCAAATAAGATGAAAAACTCAAGTAATTGCTTCCAGAACTAAGGTACAATCTCTAAAGTAACCTAACCTGTCTTTTTCAGTTCCATTGATTGTTTTGATTGATTGATTGATTTTATTATATTTATATGCCGCCCTTTTCCCCCGAAGGGGACTCAGGGCGCCTCACAAATCAGGGAAGGGAGGGTACAGACAAAAAATAAAAAACGAAACATAACAATACATAATTTAAAAACACACAACAGTCATACCATTCGAGACGGGGGCAACAGCTCTTTAGCCTCAGGCCTGTCGGAACAGCCAGGTTTTAACGGCTTTGCGGAAGGCCTGGAGGGTAGTGAGGGTTCGAATCTCCATGGGGAGTTCGTTCCAAAGGGTCGGAGCAGCCACAGAGAAGGCTCTCTTCCGGGTAGTCGCCAGTCGACACTGGCCGGCGGATGGAATTTGGAGGAGGCCTAATCGGTCTAGTGGAGGTGATTGGCAGCAGGCGGTCTCTCCATGTGATCCTGGAAAATATTCTTAACCTTCAATGTCAATTTTAAACTTCTATTTACATTCTGTAATTCAGACACTTTAAAGTTCTAATTTTAAATCCTTGATTTATTCTTCCTAATAGGGGCAATAGACAATGTACTGCTTTCTTTACATCAGTAGTACTACAATTCTTTCCTTTTTTCCCCGTGGCATCAAGAAATCTTGGGCAACTTGCGAGGAAGGAAGACTTACCATAAATTCTACAACGTCAAAAGTCTTATCAAAAGAAATATTAATTACAAGTGGCAGATAATTGAACACGTTAATAGCAGTTAGACTTATATACCGCTTCATAGGGCTTTCAGCCCTCTCTAAGCGGTTTAGAGAGTCAGCATATCGCCCCCACAGTCTGGGTCCTCATTTCACCCACCTCGGAAGGATGGAAGGCTGAGTCAACCTTGAGCCGGTGAGATTTGAACCACTGAACTGCAGATAACAGTCAGCTGAAATGGCCTGCAGTACTGCCCTCTAACCACTGCGCCAGCTCGGTTCTTAATGTCTAAATGAGGAACAAATGAGGCAATACAAATACCTGGGCATACTATTTCAGGACATAAGCTCACAGATCAGGCTATAGAAAATGGCCAGAGGTCATTTTAAGCTTTTTCTATTAAATGGAAAGCCGAACTATACCCTTGGTCTCTCGGGCTTTTCAATGAAAAACAATTTACAGTTTTCATATGCAGGTTTCTACCTGTAAAGATTTCTATCATTTTGAGAGGGTTTTCTGGGAAGGACCTTGCTGTGTACCAGATATTGTTCTATGTAATGAATCTGGTCTGATTTCCATAGAAGACCCGTTTTGGTAAAGTAGACCTGTACATTGATTAAATCTGTTATAGTGCTCTTGTTTCAGCCCTTAACCTTGTTGATAAGCTCTCTGGAAACAAAACTAATGGGACATTGATTCTCACTGTCTCACTGGCATCTAAACATCAAATAAGGTATATAATTGTGTTTGGGTCTTTGATAAATGTTGTGGCCCGGCAGGAGCCGTTGGAGCTGCCACCAGACTCTGACAGCGAGGGGTCTTATGAGTCGGCCCTGGAGGAGGTGGAGGACCCTGGACAGGGTTCCGACTCCGAGCAGGGCGAGGAGAGACTGGATGGCCAGGTGGCACCTGAGCCTTGGATCAGTGGGGAGGAGACAAGAATGAGTGATCCAGAAAACACCTATGAGTTGTTCCAGGATGCACGCTGTCGAAGGGCTACTTAGCGTCAAGAACAACGGCGTAATTACAAGAGGTGATTACGCTCAGCTGATGCTCATTAAGATCCTCTCCTGATTATGAAAGAGACTCCTTGGGCCACGCCCTTCTGTAGAAGTCAATGTTAAGGATTAACAAGAAACAAACTTGGCAGGCTGGATTGCTGCCAGAGTTTGTTTGCATTGCTGCCAAGTTTTGTAGGACTTGCTGCCAGAGTGCTTATCTCCTTGTTTATGTGGCTTGCAGCCAACGAGAGTCTGGACTGATTAAAAGAAACATTCTCATTTATGTTGGTTTCGGCTTTCGTTCCTGGACGGAGGAGGGGGGTCAGAACAGATAAATAAAACAATTTTAGCAAAATAGCCTAGTTCCATGTGGTGGGAAAGTTATCAAAATTTCTGCTCTGGTTTTTTATCTTTTCAAAGACTTCCCTCCAATATACCAATGTGTAGTTTTACTAGCCAAGCTAAATGTTGTATTTTCTGCAATTATGTTAAAGAAGAGTTTTAAATATCACCTCTTCAGAAGGGCTATACTCTTGTCTCCCAAGATCTGTTGAATCAGCGATGCACATTTTATGAGTTTGCTCCTTCTGTAAAGATTCCCAACATCTAGTAATAACATCTCTTTTAAGTAACTTCCCAGGCAGATCTAATCCATTTTATGTCTGTTTTAAAAAACAAACAAAACGTTAAATCCAAACATTATTTACAAAGTAGCAAAATTGGTTTCTGGAGCTATGCTTACTATGAACCAGATGGTATCACAGATGAAGAAGATTGATCCATAAATTTGAGTCAAAACATACTGTGTTTTAAATTGCACCATTTTCTTCCATAGCCGATCTCCAGAATTGGGACCCATTAATGTTGTTTTCTCTCAACAGGGGGTGTCAGCCATTTCTCAACCTCCAACAACAACTCAGGACCCCAAAACTAGGGTCACCCACCCACCCTGAATTCACTCCAACACATTCTAATAAAATTTAGTACTCAGATCTTTCCAAATAAAACCGCTGAGCCACAGCATGCCAAAACACTCTTTTGCAAAATGCCTCTTCCTCATTCATGATTTAATGTTGTAGGAAGGAGTAGACCTCGCATGTATTTCTGAGGCAAAAATGAGAGGGGAGAATAGCATTCCCCTCTTGGAAATTTGCCCAACTAGATTTTGAGTTTAGTTCCAGCTATGCTTTCTGGATAGAGGAGAGGGGATGTCATCATCTGCCGGCATTCAGAAGGGCTACCCTCTAAGTAGCAAGATATATTATTTATACATTTGGACTTGATTGTTGGATTGTGGTGGGCCTTCCCTGAATGATGTACTGGGGGACTTCATCCTGCTTTCGCTTGAGCAGAAGATATTAAAGATCCTCATGACAACTGTGGACCTGTTCCAATTTTTGGAGGGGCCAACTCAATTGAAAAGTGATGCAGTAGATTTGTTCTCAGTTTGAGAACAGATGGAACATCATCCAAAAGCAGTGGGCATTGAATTTCACCCTTTGTCAGGTCTTGTCATACCACTCTCTGATTGCGATGGAATTTGGCTGAGTGAAGCTTTCACTGAATCCAGCAATCTTATACAATTTTGGAACTGTCTCTCGCCATCTGTTTTTAGGAAAGACTGTGGAGAAACTGAATCAGAGAGCTCTAGAGGAAGTAGATTATTTGAACTGTTGGGAATCAGGGTTCAAGCCAGAAAATTGCATTTGCTGTGCTTGTTGATGATCTGTGGAGAATGGGGGAGTGGATCCGTCCGAATCCTCCTTGATCTCTTTGTGGCTTTTGATACTATTAAATATAATATCCTTCTGGATTGCCTCTGAGGGATTGAGTGGAGAGCACTGATAGATTTGTTGGAATGGAAGTTAATTTGCATGAGACTAAAACTCTGATATTAGGAATGTATGTCTCAAATAAAGATAAAGTACTGATATATAAAAGACTTGTTGCGAGAATAATGGCTTTTTCATATGAACATTGGTATTTGATTGGGGATTGAAATGAAGTGATCGTCTGGAAAAACATTAAAACATTTTAAAATATTGAACTTGATACAGTTAATCCACTTAAACAGTAATCTTTCCACAATATTTTCTGAGAAAAATATTACAATATGAAAAGTTTTCTTTGATTTGATGGACAATTTATGGCTTCTTGATAAGTGGAGACAGAAAAAAAAATTGCAGTTCAAGAGATTTCCTGTATTTTTCTCAAAGACATATATTCTTTTCAAGAATAGATTTGATTTCAAATAATTTAGCTACTAAGTTTTCTAAAGTAGACTTTATTACCAAAGACTTTTTTCAATCATGATCCTGTGAGTTTCACTTATAAAAGGAAATGAAATATTTGTTGAAAAAAAGAAGCAGTAGTGGATGATTGTAAAAAGAAATTAAATTTTTTTTTTGAAAATAATGTAAATAAAGATCCTGTTTTAAGAATAGTTTGGAACACAAGTAAAGCTTTTATTAGAGGTTATTTCATGCAAAACAATAGTGAATTTAAAAAAGAAGAATCAAGAGAAAATACAAACTACTGTGGATAAGATAAAAGAGAAAGAAAGAAAAGTTTTTAGAGAAGTATTTCTCAACAAATTAAGCTTCTACAACGGCAGTTATCTATGTTAAGAGTAAAAAGAAAGGAAATAAAAATGAACTATGTAAAGTAAAAACCTTTGAATTTGCAAACAAGCCAGGGAAGTGCTTGGCATATAATATTATGAAAAGGAAAATAAAATAAAATGATATTGAAATTGCAAGAGGCAGGTAGTCTGTTAACAGTGTGGCTATGCAAAAAGCATTTTATCAACATTATTCCAATTTGTATAAAGGAAGTGACATCTCTCTAGAGAAAATAGATGAATACCTAAGGAAATAAAACTTACCAAGGATTACAGAGGAACAGAAAAAGATTATAAATAAACCTAAACCAATAAGGGAAGCTATAAAAAAAAAATTAAACTTGGAAAAGTGCCTGGACCAGGTGGATTATCAGGTTTCTATTATAAATGTTATAAGGATGAATTTTTCTAACCTTTATAAAATATAATGAACTTTATTTTACAGGGAAGATGCCAGAGTTGGAAAAAGGCCAATATAGCACTAATATGTAAAGAGGGACAAGATTTGACTTTAACAAGACTACAGATCAATATCATTATTGAATACTGCAAGTTGTTTACAACAATTCTAGAAGATAGGCTAAAAATAATTTTGCAAGAATTTATTCATAATAATCTGTTCTTCCCCCCTCCCCCTTCACGGCTCATTAACAAACGCAGGCAGGCAACTTAAAAGGAAGTCTTTCTTTATCAGTTCTCAGTTCAAACTGGCTTTGAGCCCAAAAATAACATAAATACAAGTCTCCGACAAGAATGCAAAACAAAAACTCTTACAAGCACTGTACTTCGTCCACCATCTCCACAGATCAGGTTTACATGAAACACCAAAGCACTTATCCAAGTGTTACAAGCATAAATCACGATTAATACTCAAGCAATGTTGTGCCAAACAAGGCACGCACGAAGGAACGTTGACTCCAGCGACTAGGGCATGGCCGCATCCGTCCTTTTATCTCCAAACTTGCCTCTAACCAGCCCCAGCTGCATAATGAATCTTGATCCCGAAAAGACTCACAGCAGACATCTGCTGAGTCACAACAATAATCTATGTGGGTTTTTACCTAAAGGGCAGTTAAGAACAATATTAGAAATGTTTTGGACATTTTGGAATATTTTGAGCAACATAATGAAAAGCAAGCGGCATTGATTTTCTCAAATGCAGAAACCTTTGACAATTTGAACTGGACTTTTTTGTTCAAAGTTTTGGATGAATTTTGAAGAGAATTTTATAAAATGAAGTTGATT
Source organism: Thamnophis sirtalis (assembly GCF_051295495.1). Classification (NCBI taxonomy): domain Eukaryota; kingdom Metazoa; phylum Chordata; class Lepidosauria; order Squamata; family Natricidae; genus Thamnophis; species Thamnophis sirtalis. The sequence goes on along the minus strand of NW_028261391.1, from coordinate 65,853,035 downwards.
TATACACAGAAAGTACAAATAATAGTTAATCGAGAAAAGCCCTTTGAGGTACAACAAGGAATGCTCATTGTCTACTTTATTGCTTATTTTGGTTCCTGAAATACTGAATAAACCTATAAGGGAAGATAACAGGATTGTAGGAATATTTTTTAAAAAAACAAAGTCATAGGTTAAGTGCTCTTGTGGATGACTTCATGTTGGTTTTGGAGTTACTTAGCAGCAGCAAATTAGCAGAAGAAAAAGATGTTAACATAACATAAAAATAGAGGATCAGACAGAACTACTAAATAAAATGGGTTTTAAGATTGAAAAGAATGTTGTAAAATGGATGGCCAATAAATTTTAAAAATAAATAAACTTTATACAAATAAATAAATAAACCAAGTATCACTCTGATAAATATGAATTATATGTTGTTTCAAAAGGACTATGTTAAGACATAGGATGAAGTAAAAATGACATGATAAGATGGGAGAAACTATAGTTGTCACTGCTGGGAAGAATTTCTGTGACAAAATAAAATGCCTTGCCTCAAATGATGGTTTTGTTTCAGATAATACCTGTTTTGTCAAGTGATGTACCATTTAAACAGTGGCAAAAGAATATTCTAAGTTCGCGTGGCAGGGAAGAAAAACTACAAGTTAAATATAAGGTGTTACAAGAGGAAAGGAAAGATGAGGATTGTGTTTACCTAATTTGATCCTTTATATAGAATTTAGGTTTTAAAAATTATCTGTTGTTAGCTGCCTAGATCTCGGGAACTGTGTGGCATAGAACTAGAGGAAGCCTTTATTTATGATGCAATTATGTAAGGTCATTCATCAAATGATTCTGAGTAGCAAACAAGTAGAAAAAAGTAATATCTACATAAAAACAATATAAAAACAAAGATGCTGACTAAAAAAACTGTTAACTAAGACAAGACACAAACTAAACCCCATTAACATCCTGACCTTAAGGCATTTGAGGAAAGCTAGATTTTTAGACTTTCAGGAAAACCAGCATTGGCAGATCATCTGAATTTTAAAGAGAAGGTTGTTCCACAGGATAGGCATTGTGGCAGGAAAAATAAATAAATCATCTTATACTCATGCTTAATATAGTTCATTAAATTTCTGAGAAATTTGGAATTAATTTGAAAATAATTGTCTTCATCCTTAATAACCTGTTGTGACTCAGCAGAAGTTTGCTGTGAGTTGAGTTGGGATGCAGGATTAACAATGCAGCTGGGGCTCGTTAGTGTGGTCTTCTGGAGATAAAAGGACGGATGCCCTGGTTGCAGACGTCAACGTTCATTGATCATCGGTCGTGGTTTGTTTGTGAGAGACACTTGGAGAAGTGATTTGCTTTCTGTAACCCTGATTCGAAGAGACACTTGGAGAAGTGCTTTGCTTTCTTTTTGTACACCTGGTTTTGCCGTAAGAGATCTTTGTTTTGCATTCTGTTATCTTCTTGCCAGAGACTTTATTTATGTTCATTTTGGGCCCCCAGCCAGTCTGAGCCAAGGACTGATAAAGTTATTTCCTTTTAAGTCTGTCTGCCTGTCTTCTTTGAATGAGTGAAGAAGGGGGGGGACAGAACAATAACCCATGTGGTTTTTAAGATCATCTTCAGATGCTCTCTTCAGTTATCAAGTATCAGGATCAGGAATTTTTCAGTGATGGCCCCATACTTTCTATGAATATTGCCTAATCCAAGAACTCCTCTTAGTCACTTTTGTTTTTCAAATGAAACAGAAGACTTCTGCTTTTTTCCTCTTTGTTCCTTTGCCTTCTTTTATCTATTCCAGTTTTCTTAACTAGTGATTAAGCAACCATTGGACTTCTGGCAATAAAAAATTGAATAAATTAATTATGACTTTTGCTTTCCTGGAAAATGTGAAATGATAATATTTTGTCATTTCCATTTCATTAAAAATACAAGTTCTGAGATTTCTTCCAAATGCAAGGGTAGAAAGCAATAAGCAATAATGAATATGTAAAAAAATGTAAATTCATAGCTTTTTAAACATGTAAAAGAAAGGAAAATTCTTAACCATTCTGTTACTATAATAGTACTTGCTTATTACTTGACACAATAAAAATATTATGAGATACGGACAATTGAAAATAATGATTCCAGGTAATTCTAAGAAAGATCTGCAATAAAAATAGTTATGCCTTCCAACCTAAATTTGTTATAAAGTATTGGAGTTCTTCCCAAGATTAGAATTTTGAAGTGTTAGCAAACATTAATGAGATACTAGTATTTTTGGCATATTTAAAATTGTCTTTTAGTAGTAAATTTATGTAAAGTTAGGTTCCATTTACATTAGCAAAAAATAAAAGCAGAAGCAAAAGAAATGAGTAAAGACTCAAATGACATTAAAATATCCATAGTTGGATACTGGTAGTCTTTAGTAAATCATTTTGAAAATGTTAGCTTGTGTAGAAAGCTACAATAGATCTGTAATTCATGACAAATCACTCACTTTACTAGATTTATCAGTGCTCAAAGAGTATACAATAGGAATGTGATGTTATTAAATTAAAAAGATATATTCATCTTCAATTTTATTTTATGTGCATACATAAAATTATGGAGAGCCGAGGTGGCGCAGTGGTTAGGGTGCAGTACTGCAGGCCACTTCAGCTGACTGTTATCTGCAGTTCAACGGTTCATATCTCACCGGCTCAAGGTTGACTCAGCCTTCCATCCTTCCGAGGTGGATAAAATGAGGACCCGGATTGTTGTTGGGGGCAATATGCTGACTCTGTAAACCGCTTAGAGAGGGCTGAAAGCCCTATGAAGCGCTATATAAGTTTAACTGCTATTGCTATTGCTATACCTTCGAATGATTCCTTATTCCTGGACTAAAGGACTAGGGGAGACATGATAGCAGTCTTCCAATATCTCAGGGGCTGCCACAAAGAAGAGGGAGTCAAACTATTCTCCAAGGCACCTGAGGGTAGAACAAGAAGCAATGGGTGGAAACTAATCAAGCAGAGAAGCAACTTAGAACTGAGGAGAAATTTCCTGACAGTGAGAACAATTAATCAGTGGAACAGCTTGCCTCCAGAAGTTGTGAATGCCCCAACACTGGAAGCCTTTAAGAAGATGTTGGACAGCCATTTGTCTGAAACTGTATAGGGTTTCCTGCCTAGGCAGGAGGTTGGACTTGAAGACCTCCAAGGTCCCTTCTAACTCTACTATTGTATGTATGTATGTAGTCCATGCATTTATTTTTCTTGGCAATGTATTCGAAAGTGGTTTGACCTTGTCTTCGTAAGGCTAAGAAAAAATGACTGGTTAGAATCATCCAGTGCTCTTCAAATCTAAGGTAGTTGTAGAGCTTTTGAGTCTCCTGGTTTCAAGACTGGAATTTTTAACCATTACACCAGGCTAGTTGCCTTTACTTGTAATTATCAAATGTGTTATCATAAAATCATTGCAGGGAGACATTAACTGCCCATTGCAAACCCACTATTATTTCTCAAGGGCTAATTTTGTTACTTTCTGTCCATAAAACTTGATGTGTCTTGAGTGGTATCCCAACAATTAAAATGCAGGCAATAAATGAAGTAGTTTATAGTCCGCCAACAATTATAGCATAATTAATTTGTTAATTGCTAATGCGCCACAAGACTCTTTACTATTTGAGTGATTACAATACTCTTAATGGAGATAGACATTGTGGTTGGACACCATTTTGAAAATGGTTGCGAACTGGTCCGCCCCCATCTTAAGCCAGAATTTCTTAGACTTTCAATTATGGAGTAGTGAATAAATATTTGGAAAAAGTAACCAATAAAACATGTGAACTTGAAGAACCTGAAAATTCACTTTTTGGGTGTGTGTGTGTATGTGTGCATGTGCATGCGTGCATCGGCCTTCAAATCAGTTGAGGGGGAAATGCCTATAAAATGCAGAATAATGAAGAAGATTCTACATTTTACGTTCTGTGTTGGCTCATTCTGTAGGGTCCCACTTTACACAGCATGATACTCCGTCTGTCCCCGTTTCTCAGAAATCTATGAAAGACTAAGAGAGTCTGCACATAGTAAGACACCCCAAAGATCTTAGCAAATTTTTCTTCTGTTCTATTTCTCCCCTTTTCTTTAGACTAGGATGTTGAACTTCATAGTTTATCAATTTATCAATTCTGTAACCTTTTTTCTTTTCTCCCAATTTTTATCTTCCCCTCTTTGGGTTTGTGCGCCGCCCTGAGTCCCCCGGGGAATAGGGCGGCATATAAATAAAATGAACCTTGAACCTTATTCCTTCTTTCTCTCTCTCTTTTCCTCTCTGAGTTTAGTCTGTATTTGCTTTTACTATTCTAGTACATTTTTAAAATAAATATATTTAAAAATAAAGAATGAAGTCAAATCAGTTCAAAGTGCTGCGAATATTAGTCAAAACTGATATTCATCCATCTATACACTTACTGTATGATGAATGTTAATTTACTGGTAGATATCCCAACATCTTTTCATAAAGCTTTTAACTCTAAACATTGAAATTCAGTTGATATTTCACTGAAAAATGTAGATATAATTAGTCCTACTCCATGATAGAATGCCTGTCATTTAAATTAAAATATAGAAGTTAGTAACAAATCCATAAATCTGTGGGCACTTGGCTAAAAATTAGAAGCCAAATGGTTCTTTTATTGTTTGGTTATCTGCATTCTGTATCCTGAAGGTGAATTTGAGGACAAAGTTAAAAACTTGTAATCCAAATACATCTTAGTATCGGGCAACAATGGTATCATTTCAAAAATATTTTGCTAGAGAAACTAAAACTGTCAGCTCAGCCACAAGGACATTTAGAAGGTTAAGGAATGCTGATAAACTGGGAACATATACTGGGAAGAGAAACAAAGGATTTCCCTAGAAATAAACAACATTCTTTATCTCATAGTTACATCTAATGGCCTGGGTAGCTAACAAGCAGAAAAACAGTAATATCCATATAAAAATAATAGAAAAAATGTGCCAAATACAAAATCTCAGTCTAGGCTCATAAAGTACAATAGAGGCGCCATGGCTCAGTGGCTTAATGAAGCTGGAGATGATCTCTGCCCCAACGGTTCAAGTTCTCACACTACTTGTCACTCACCTCAATTTCTGTCCACCTAACCCTTCGAAAGCATGTTCTTTGCAAGTAGATAAATAGCTACCACTAATGTGGGGAGCAGAGGAAAAAGAGCTACTGTATCTATTTTATATATATCGTATTTTTGGGAGTATAAGATGCACTCCGCCCCCCCCCCCCCCGAGGTGGGTTCCTACCAGTTCGCACCAGTTCGGTAGAACCGGTTTGTCAAATCTACCTAACCGGTTAGAAGAGGTTCGACCAGTGGACCCGGAAAGCAGGCCACACCTACAGAAGAGGTTCCAAATTTTTTTGAAACCCACCACTGACACACACACACACATACAGACAGACAGACTTACACAGAAAGAGAAAGAGAAAGAGAAAGAGAAAGAGAAAGAGAAAGAGAAAGGAAGGAAGAAAGAAAGAAATAAAAAAGAAAAAAGAAAGAAAACATGAGAGATGAAAGAAAAAAAGGAAAATGGGACAGAGAGACAAAAGGAAGGAAAGAGAGAGAGAGAGAAAGAAAGAAAACACATGGCCGCCAAGCCACTCCCACCAGGTCACATGGCTGGCAAACCACTCCCACAAAGGAGGCCACACCCACAGAGTAGGCTCAAAATTTTTTTGAAACCCACCACTGTTGTGGAGGTGATTTGGTGTTCCATGCAGGCAGGCAGATTCCTGCCAGCTCTGAACCGTCCTGGTTGTGGCGCCCATTTATGAAGCGGCTCCGGGGAAGGGAGGATGATGCTTCAGGATGGTGCAAAGCCAGCTTGCCCTTCTGAGGTGCACCTTGAGAAGTGCCCAAGTGTGTCTAACAACAGAACTGGTGAAGTAGCAGCTGACCTACTACTATGCGATAAGCATTGCGGTCTCTTGCCTAATATAACAACGCCATGCGCTAATAACAATAGTAATGTACTATATTCCATGAAATGCCTGGCTGCTCTATTCAAGCACATGAATATTCTAATTTGCATAAATCTATAAAAAGGGGCGGTAACCCTTCCCCGTCTTACGGGAATATGTCTCGGTTTCCAGTTCAAACAAATCTCTTTGACGGAAATATTTTCTATTCCATTTCAATACAAATTAAGTTAATGTGTGTTTGCAGTAAAGAGTGATCTAATGACTAAGAATTAGGTATAGTCAATTTCTAAAGTTTAATTTAATAAATCTGATAAGAGATTTAGGCTTTGAATGTGTTTTTCTATGAAATATTTCACAAGGAAGTCTCAAAAAACTGTGGCACTGTTATATTTAGGGGATGTAAATATAGTCCTGAACATTCATAAATACCTTTTATTTTGCATCTGTTATTGCTCTTGCATCTGATCAGAAAACAGCTGATCCCCTAAACCATGTTTTGAATGTTATTTGTTGTTATATTTCCTTTCCTTTCCATTCCCTTCCCCTCCTGAGTGACTTCAAGAAATTAATTAGGGCATCTTTCGGAAACCTGACAATATCTTTATTCGGATAAATAGAATAAATTTCCAAAAATATGCTCAACAAAGATCTGCAATAATTTAGAGATGATTGAAGAGTTGGTCTGCATTCGACAGTAAATTAACTGGGTTCACACTTGAAAGTGCATTTATATAAGGTCACCAAGCTTCGAATTACGTGATAATCATTCTCAGTACGAGTGTATTATGGTGGGCATTATGAAAAAAATATTTTAAAAATAGAACTTGACATTCTTAAAAAAAAAATAGATTGGCATGAAACTCAATGAAAAGGGTTTATGAATTAATTTCTGTGAAATTGAAAATAAATTGCCCTATACAATCTAATTTAGACTCAGTTGTGTTCTATATGTTAATGGGGTTATAGCTTGGATTGGTCCTTTCTGGATTACTAGCTCCCCAATATTTACACCTCCCTTCTTAAGTTCTGTGTAGAAGAGAAGCTAATTACATTATAAATAGTCCGTGTCTTTATATGATGGTAGCTACTGACTTCATCAGCTTTGTGTGTGTGTGTTTGTGTGTCTGTGTGCATTTGTGCTTGCATATGAGAGAGAATACACAATTGTGAGGGTTTTTTGTTGCTAAGCAACAGGTTTCTGGCTTCTTGAATAAAATAGCGTGGCTGCCTAGCCTACTCTGTCCATAGACAGACTACATAAACATTTTCACTACTTTTATTTATTTTGATTATATTTGCAGATAATGTACCAGATATGATTTTGTATTTGCTGCTTCCATTATTATTTTATGAATCTGGTCTCCTGTATTGTGTTTTGTGTCTACATATAAATACATATACAAAAGTGATGACTTTTTTTCACCAAGAGAATGAAAATACAATTTGCTATTTAAGCTTTAAGGCTAAATTTTTCTGCCCTCTTTAAATCTAAATGTAAAATTCAATTTATTAAAAAAAAAGTTACAAGTCATCTGCTGAAATTAATGATAGGCACAACACCTGCTTACTATATATTTTCCTACCACACAACTGTGGTTTGTTTATATTTATAAAATCAATTTATAATTGTGTGTTGCATGTTGAACGCGAAATTCAGAGTGTTGTTGTGAGGAACATAGCAGGAGCAAGGAGTATTAGGTATATTCATCATCTTGAGTTACTTGTAAAAATTGCATAAATAAATACAAGTAAGTAGCTTGCAAAGAAAAAAATCACATAACAGTTCTGTCGTGTGAATAAGGTTCACCGTCAAATGCACGCTGGACAAAAGCACGCCAATGAAACCGCGGGGAAAAAAATGCGAGTTCAAAATCGCGCTGACGAATGAGCGCAGAAGCGCGCCGACAGAAGTGCACTCTAAACCTAACCCTAAAGGTAACCCTAAACCTAACCCTGAACCTAATCCTAACCCTAACCCTAAACCTAACCCTAAACCTAACCCTAAACCTAACCCTGAACCTAACCCTAACCCTTATCTTTACCCTAACCCTTACCTTAACCGTAATCGTGCTTCTGTCACCGCTCTTTTGTCAGCATGCCTTTGTGGGCGCGCTGTCGACGTCGTGGTTTTATTGCCGCGGTTTTGTCAGCGCGTTGTTGTCGGGCGCGCATTTGTCAGGTCACGGTGAATAATTATATGTTATATATTTAATAACTCACTCCATCATTCATTCATTTGCTTGGATTTGAGACCTAAGCACTGCGCAGTAAGGTGAGCTCCCATTCCTACCCCAGCTCCTGACTACCAGTTCGAAAGCATGCAAATGCGAGTAGATTAAAAGGTACCATTTCAGTGGGAAGGTAACAGCATTCTGTGCACCTTTGAAATATAATGATGCTGGCCACATGACCATGGAAAATGTCTTCAGACAACACTGTCTGCCTCAACCAAGAAACGGAGATGAGCACTGCCCCCCGCCCCCCAGAGTCAGAAACTATTGGACCTTTACATGCAGTGGTGGGTTTCAAAAAAATTTCGAATCTACTCTGTGGGTGTGGCCTCCTTTGTGGGAGTGGCTTGCCGGCCATGTGACCTGGTGGGAGTGGCTTGCCGGCCATGTGTTTTCTTTCTTTCTTTCTTTCTTTCTTTCTTTCTTTCTTTCTTTCTTTCTTTCTTTCTTTCTTCTCTCTCTCTCTCTCTTTCCTTCCTTTTGTCTCTCTGTCCCTTTTTTCTTTTTTTCTTTCATCTCTCTCTCACTCTTTTTCTTTCTTTTTTATTTATTTCTTCCTTTCTTCCTTTCTTTCTCTTTCTCTATCTCTCTGTGTCTGTGTGTGTGTGTGTGTGTGTTTGTGGCAGTGGTGGGTTTCAAAAAATGTTGGAACCTCTTCTGTAGGTGTGGCCTGCTTTCCGGGTCCACTGGTGGAACCTCTTCTAACTGGTTCAGTAGATTTGATGTACTGGTTCTACTGAATAGCTGCGAACTGGTAGGAAACCCACATCTGTTTACATGGCAGCACTCAGTACTGTCTTAATATTTGCAGTAGTGGCGAATATCTGTAGCTCAGGTGTAGGATGAGGGAGAAGGTTCGTTCTCTGAGCTTCTGGGTTGGTTTCTGTACATTTCGTTACCAAGCTAGATAGCATCTTCAGAAAATGTTACCTAGCCTGATAATAAAACATTTGGAAACTAGTCCACAAACTCAGAGAAAAAACCTTCACCTTCCTTGTCTTAATATGTTTGTGTGGGATAGCAGTCTGTAATAGATCACCATAATGTATCCTATTCTGCATGTCTTTGGGCCCAAACTCGTCTCTGCAGCTGTATTCACTTTTACTTAAAAAATATTTTTGGAATCTAAAATGGATATAAATCAGTGCAGAAGGCAATCTTTGTTTGCATTGCCCTTTATTTCAAAGTAGCCTAAGGAATACTTTCCTAGTAGCAAAATCAGAACATAATTACTTTTTTTAATTTTTTAATGTAACACTGAATTTAGCAACGCAGAGCTCTGTACAAGAAACAGGGTAGCAAAAGTGTTGTGGCCCGGCAGGAGCCGTTGGAGCTGCCGCCAGACTCCGACAGCGAGGGGTCTTATGAGTCGGCCTTGGAGGAGAGGGAGGACCCTGGACAGGGTGTCGACTCCGAGCAGGGCGAGGAGAGACTGGTTGGCCACCAGGTGGCGGCAGAGCATTGGATCAAAGGGAATGTTCAGGAAAACATTTGGGAGTTGTATCAGGATGCATGCAGGCACAGGGCTACTCAGCGTAAAGAACAACGGAGTAACTACAGGAGGTGATTACGAACAGCTGATGCTGATCAAGATCCCCTCCTGCTGATAAAAGAGACTGCTGGTGCCATGCCCTGGTGGCAGAAGTCAATGTTCCATTCCTGTTCTAGTGATTGTTCTTGTTCACATTTACAAACCGAGAGAAGCCAACTTGGATAAGTGGTTTGAGATAAGAGAAGCCGGGTTTGCATTTTGTTATGAGTTATAGGACTTTTGCCAGAGATATTATCTTTGTTTATTTGGGCTTGCAGCCAACAAGAGCTTGGACTGATTAAAAGAAACCTTTTTAGTTACGTGGCTTTTGGCTTTCGTTCCTGGACGGAGAAGGGGGCGGGTCAGAACACAAAAGTATGTTAGGAAAATGTCTGTGCACACAAAACCATATCTCATGGAAGCATTTTTTTTTCCAAAAACAGTAGAGAATATGGTTGGAAAACTGCATTCTTGAACAAATATTAATTTTATGTCAGTTTCTTCAAAAGACATATATAAACTCATGTGCAAATGGGAAGCTTTTGTCTGAAAAGAATGTATTTTATAGTAAACTAAACAGACTTATTCAACCTTAAAATCTTTTTCCTCATATACATTTTCTTCTTTTAAAAGGTGCTTCCAGAATGACAGAAATAGGAGAAACAACTGGTGACAAAAGGAATAAGCATTGTTCCTTGTTTCCCTTGTTTATTGCATTCTGTTCCTGAAATAAACAAAAGGCAACAAAGCTTATATATATATATATATATATATATATATATATATATATATATATATATATATATATATATATATATATATAAAATCTATCTATCTATCTATCTATCTATCTATCTATCTATCTATCTATCTATCTATCTAATTTGTAATTTGACTTCTTCATCCCTATTTGCTATGCTAGAGAATTACTAAATTTTGCCACTGAACAAGCAAGCTATTTCTTCCTTGAAAACCAATATGCTCCAAGTTAGATTTAATTTTTAGGTTAATCCAGATTACACTATTTTCTGAATAATTTAAGGAATGAGTAAAAAAGGAGCAGTAGCAACATTAAGAATTACAACCATGAAAAATAAATGCTTATTTTGACTAGGTACTTTAGAATTTATAATAAATTGCTCATTGTTAAACTATATATTATAGGGTTTCTAAAGAAGCATTCATCTTAGTAAATAAAGAGGATTGCTTTATGTGCAAAACTGTGCTAAAAGTTGTGTCATATTCTAGTGAGTTCTAGAATGAAACAAAATTTGAGCCAGATATTTCCGTATTTAAAGCTCATGTTTCATTGCTTCTTTCTTATTTCAAAAATAGTAAGAGAGAAAAATGCATTGAAGAGGAATACCAATCCCAACTTTGAGAAAGAGTTGCACCCCTAATTCTAGATGGCAAAACGGAGGCAAGAAATCCCCTTTTCAGGTTTTTGTTAACCACTACCTTGTTTAGAGATTTAGAGATTTAGAGATTTTATTAATATTTGTAGGCCGCCCTTTTCCCTGAGGGGACTCAGGGCGGCTCACATAAAATCAGGGAGGGGGAATACAGACATTGACATAGAGACATATAATAAAATAGTAAGCAACATACATTCATCATTCGGGAGGGGCGGCTATCCTTATCCCCAGGCCTGACAGGCTAGCCAGTTCTTAAGGGCTGTGCGGAAGGCCTGGACAGTGGAGAGGGTACGAATCTCCACGGGGAGCTCGTTCCAAAGGGTCGGGGCTACTACTGAGAAGGCCCTCCTCCTTGTAGTTGCCAGCCGGCATTGGCTGGCCGATGGAATACGGAGGAGGCCTAATCTATGTGATCTTATTGGTCGCAGGGAGGTAATTGGCAGAAGGCGGTCTCTCAAGTATCCAGATCCACTACCATGTAGGGCTTTATGGGTGACTAGTAACACCTTGAAGCGCATCCGGAGATCAACAGGTAGCCAGCGCAGCTCGCGGAGGATAGGTGTTATGTGGGTGAACCGAGGTGCACCCACAATCACTCGCGCGCCCGCGTTCTGTACTAGCTGAAGTCGCCGGATGCTCTTCAAGGGCAGCCCCATGTTTAGCGGATTCGCAGCTGAAATTGGAGCATCATCAGTCGGCTGTGACCAGGGGGGCTTTTGCCCAAGTTCATCTGGTGCACCAATTGCAGCCCTATTTGGATCGGGATGCGCTTCTAACAGTCACTCATGCCCTTGTCACCTCGAGGCTGGATTATTGTAATGCACTCTACATGGGGCTACCCTTGAAAAGCGTTTGGAGACTGCAGTTAGTTCAGAATGCGGCTGTGTGGGTGATAGTGGGTGTGCCGAGGTACACCCACGTTACACCTATCCTCCGTGAGCTGCACTGGCTACCTATTGGTCTCCAGACTCAATTCAAGGTGTTGGTTATCACCTTTAAAGCCCTACATGGCTTAGGGCCAAGATACCTTCGAGACCGCCTGCTGACACATACCTCCCAGCGACCAGTAAGATCCCATAGATTGGGCCTCCTTCGGGTGCCATCGGCCAAACAATGTCGGCTGGCGGGCCCTTGGAGGAGAGCCTTCTCGGTGGCTGCTCCGACTCTTTGGAACCAGCTCCCCCCAGAAATCCAGATCATATCCACTCTGATGGCCTTCAGGAAAGCCGTAAAAACTTGGCTGTTCCAGCAGGCCTGGGGCTGTTGACCTCACTGTTGAGGTCCGGCCCTGACTAGAATGAATTTATGAGGGATGACTGTTGTTTTAAATTGTATTGTTGTTATGCTTTTTATATTTTCTTTGTAAGCCGCCCAGAGTCCTTTGGGATTGGGCGGCATATAAAAGCTTTAAATAAATAAATAAATAATAAAATAGTGATGAAACAGTAACTGTGCAACCAGTCTTCAAATTTATGATCTTTGCAGATCTGTTAAGCAAAGGATATCTGAAATAGGTTCCATTTTCTTAGCCAACTAGCAAATGATCTTCATTAATGCATACTGAAACCTGTTCATAGGGCTATTTACATAATCAGTGTGGGACTTTGTGCTATCTACAACCAACAAGTCTGTAGTATTATTCACTATTTGAAGCTTTAGAATACTTTTCAAAGGCAAGTCTATGTGGAAACACCTTAAGGGAGCTTAAATGGAAAGTAAAGCACTGATCACTATCATTACTTACTGTCAGGGCAGCCTCCCTCAGTAACCAAGAAAGAAACCACTCAACTCCATTTTGCAGAATTAAGAGTACTTTTGCTGGCCATGAGTAGATAGCAGCTAAGCAAAGCAAGATCTGGGGCAAAAGACTGGACTACTGCAATGCGCTCTACATGGGGCAGCCCTTGAAGAGTATTCGGAGACTTCAGCTCATCCAGAATGCAGCCACACGAGCGATCGTGGGTGCACCTCGGTACACCCACGTTACACCTATCCTCCGCGAGCTGCACTGGTTACCGATTGGTCTCCGGATACGCTTCAAGGTGCTAGTTGTCACTTGTAAAGCCCTTCATGGTATTGGACCTGGGTACTTGAGAGACCGCCTGCTGCCAATTACCTCCCAAAGACCCATTAGATCACACAGGTCAGGCCTCCTCCGGGTTCCGTCTACCAGCCAATGTCATCTGGCTACTACCCGGGGGAGGGCCTTCTCTGTGGCAGCTCCGGCCCTTTGGAACGAGCTCCCCGCAGAGATTCGGACCCTCACCTCTCTCCAGGCCTTCCGAAAAGCCGTTAAAACCTGGCTGTGTCGGGAGGCCTGGGGTTGATGAGTTCCCTTCCCCTCTCGATTGGTGTGTCTGTTGGTTATTTTAAAATACTTGTATTTGTAGTTTTTGTGTTTCCCTTCCCCCCCCCTGGGTTTGTGCGCCGCCCTGAGTCCCGCAGGGAATAGGGCGGCATATAAATAAAATGAAACTTAACCTAACCTAAAACCTAAACCTAAAGCGCGCGTAATCATAGATATCAATATGTGACCCAACTCCATCCCCCTGGTAACCCCATCCCATAGTCCAATCCGCACATCCTTCAGGTGTCATGTGGGAGACGTCTCCAAAAAGCATCATCAAGTTGGTATGCCGGACAGTTGGCCTCGGTGGCAAATCCACTATCTGCAGCACGCGTAGTAGATGGTGAGAACAACTCCCTTTTTACAATCACTCCTGCACTGAACACTTCCCCACCCAAATACTATGCCCCCCCCTCCCTGTTTCAATGGCAGCTGAAAGAAGTAGCCAAGCAGAGGCTGCCATGCAATTTTTTATATAATTATTTGGAAATAATGGCATTTAATCCTAAATATTGATAAAATTATACGGCATTACATTAATTTATGAGATAACCTTAATCTACTAATTAATTCAACTAATACGTTAATCTACTGAATGTTTTGGTCCTGACCTGAAGGAAAAGATAAGTCAGATATTGGATCCGTTTCAATTTTATTTCCATACTCGCAGGATCATCTGCTTTAAAAGTTTCCTGACATAAATCAACACAAAATGGTTGTTCCTTGTTGTTCAGGGTCGAATGGTATCACAAGTGTCATGGTAACATGTAAACATTCCATCTTCTGTTAGGCTTTGAGGACAATTTCTGGCATTGTAGTAGAAGAGTAAAAAATAATTTTGCCTGCTTAGAAAGATTAAGGTTTTTAACAGTGAACTCAGCTTCCTTTGAGCGCACAATTTATTTTGTTTGGCACCTAAATCTTTACTGAAATCTGATCCATGACATTTGTTTATGGTAAGACTTTTTGTTTATGTTGTTTTCTTGTTTATCTTATGTAGAAGACATATGATGAGCCGAGGTGGCGCAGTGGTTAGGGTGCAGCACTGCAGGCCACTTCAGCTGACACCTAATCTGCAGTTCAGCGGTTCAAATCTCACCGGCTCAAGGTCGACTCAGCCTTCCATCCTTCCGAGGTGGGTGAAATGAGGACCCAGACTGTGGGGGCAAGTTGCTGACTCAATTTGCTAAAAATTTGTAAATCACTTAGAGAGGGCTGAAAGCCCTATGAAGCGGTATATAAGTCTAAATAATAAATAAATAAATATAAACCAGTAATGTCCATGGAGGATAGGGTCAAAAAATATTGGTCAGATCACACAGAAACATACACATATGTACATGCCTGCAACCTTGTTGCTGACACAAACTGTTTAAAATTACATTACAGTCCCAAAAATAAATGTTATATCTCGGAGTGTTGGCCACTATCCTTAAATACTTGCAGTTTCAAGACAGTAAATAACCTGGTTTGGGAGAATGATGACAAAAAAAAGAGGTGAATTGTGTTTAGCTTTTTGTACTTTGGAGAAAATGTAAGAAGTGTTATAAACATGTGTAGCATCACTTTCCATGGTAATTTTCTTATACTTTTAATTTAATTTATTTTTAAATGTAATCCATATCTCATTTTTAAAAGGAATGTATTTATTTAATAAGAGAAGTAATTTTATTTTACACAAACAAAGTCTTGCGAACTGGTCGGATAGCTGATAAGTATATAGAAGATGCTATTGAGGACAGCTGAATAAGATAGCCCACCTCAACTGAAAAAGGTGGATCCCTCTGCTGCTTGAAGACTATGTGAATTTTGACCCTTTCTGTAATGCTTAAGCACAGCTTCTCCCCTTCCTTTTATTATGCCTATTGACATGGTGTGATGATTGCCACTTTTGACTTTAATATCTGGGATGGGTAAGATTTAAAATCTGAAAGCTGCAACTGATTATCCTGACCTTACAAAAGGCTGCAGGAGGCCATTGGTTATGCTATCAGAGACTGGTTGTTGCTGAATTTCTTTCACTTAAGTTTTAACAGGTTTTAAAGATAGGAATGTGAGTTGAAGGTTTCCCAAGGTTAAAGTGCTCTCATTTATCCCAGGAAACTCAGAATAATTTGATAGAAGCACATTTGCTTTTATTTCTAATTATTGTATAAGTAAACAAAGATAATATTTAATGTTTTAGGCCCTGGCATCTTTAATAGTGGTTCTTTGATGTATATAAGCGAACTTTATTTTACTGCATGATCATCTGATTGAAAGTAACCTTTTATTTATTACCTTTTCCTCTAGAGATAAGAGAAAATTGCTATGGTGTTAAAAATGGGAGAAAATGCAAAGCTATTCAATTTAGTAAAGCAACGAATAAAGAATCAACTTTGACCCAGGTACAAAACGCTGTTTCAATTCAATCTTCTAATCAGTAAATGGTATAGAAAAATATTTTGAAAATGGATATTTACATGTCTTTAGCATGTTGCTCTTTGCTTTGTGCTTATTCAAAATTCACTTAATTAGCAGAAAAGTCATATAAAGTGATGGCTAAGATATTGCTATTGTTTGCAATGTATCTGTTAATACATACACTTGGAAAAGTCTTATGCATCTTTAAAGAAAAATGCCTTTGTGAAAAGCATTCTTGGTCCAAGGTTAGATGTTTCCCCCACCCCCCCAGAATATGGATTACATGTCATAAAACGTAAGTCCATTGGGCTTACCATATTTCATAGAAGTTGCTATAGTTCACCTGATAAATGCCAAATATTTTATTTGACCTTAGAATGTTACTAACTTCTCAAGGCTTTTTGGGATGTAATTTTAAAGCGGAGTCCCATGGCCAAGAATCTCTATTATGCAGGATAAAACACTATGTCATTATACACTATAGTGGCCTATAGGATACTATATAATGTAATAAAACTCCTATAACAGTATAATAAAAAGTGCATAAAATCCACCTGGTGGAATTAGGCCTCTCCTCTCCCCACAGAGTAATAAGAACCAACAGAATCAGTGAAACAACAGAGAAGGAACAAACTGCTTCTTCATGTGTAGATGGTTTTTTTCCTCCTTTCATAGAGGAACCCCAAAGGTGCTTTTTCAGGGAGCAACTCAGGGGTGGGTTTCAACCGGTTCGCGGAGGTCCCTGCGAACCAGTTGGTCGCCGAACCCGGAAGTAAGTAACTTCTGGGAACGGCGAAGCCCCCCCCTGTGCCCGCGCACGCCCATGCGCCCGCACCCGCTCCTTACCCGGTTTTGACGAATTCTGCGCTTCCACGCATGCGCAGGACGCATACAGGAGCAGCTGGAGCATCGCACAGACGCTAGTACACATGCGTGCGCTGCACGCATGCGCAAGGACGCCGCCGGCCTCGTTCCAACCAAACCGGTTGGAATGGGGTGAGAAACCCACCCCTGGAGCAACTGGACTTTCTTGTTTTTTCTTTTGAAGATGTTTTGCTTCTCATCCAAGAAGCTTCTTCAGCTCTGACAGGATGGTGGAGAATGGAAGGATTTATATTCCTTGCAGACAGCTGGTCATTTGCATCCTTTTAAAGGATCATTGAAGCACTTGGAGGTTTATCTGTGTCCTTAGGGTCCCCTGAGTTGTGTTCCTAATTCCTGTAGTTTGCAATTTTTTCTTTCCTACCCCCCCCCCCATCATTCCAAGGGTGTTCATCCCAAATTATATAGCTAAAGGTCTGTAGAGATTCTCAGTCATCCAGGTCATGGTTGTCTGAAAGCTGCTAATGCATACTGAAACCTGTTCATAGGGCTATTTCAGAGGTGGGTTTCAAAAGTTGTTCGAACCTACTCTGTGGGTGTGGCCTCCTTTGTGGGAGTGGCTTGCCACCCATGTGACTGGATGGGAGTGGCTTGCCACCCATCTGACCAGATATGAAGATGCCGACGACACTTGTCAGAACCACCTTAAATTACCTCACACACAGCACTGGCATGCAAAAGAATATGATGTAAACTTGTTTCTTAAAAGGCATCTTTGGTTTGCGTTAAAACAACTTCAACACACGCAATGTTCTGATTGCACCACAAACGCAGTAGTCATCCTTACCTTTCACAGAGGCACCGAGTTTTATAAATATGAGCATGATAGTGTAGGATAATCATATCCAAGGACCAATGGTGGGTTTCAAAACATTTTGGAACCTCTTCTGTAGGTGTGGCCTGCTTTCCGGGTCCACTGGTGGAACCTCTTCTAACCGGTTCGGTAGATTTGATGAACCAGTTCTACCGAATAGGTGCAAACTGGTAGGAACCCACCTCTGCTACAGACTATTATAAAGAGAGGAAGAAGATTAAAGGTGCTATTACCATTAGTTTACGGATTTTTTTTTCCTCACCCACCATCTTACTCCTATTACCGCTCACATGGAAGCTGCTAGGATGAGCTTATTCCCTAAAAGCTGGGAGTAGTGGCTTTAAAACATTATTCCGGTGAAATAATTTGTAGTAGGGGCAACTACAACACTTTTTTTTAAAGCTACCAAGCAGTGAGGGATTATCCTATCACGAATTTGTTGTTCTCTTTTTTGTCTCAAAGCCTTTCAGGATGGGAATCTTTATGGCCCCTCTCTTAACCTAATGGCCCAAACAACTATTGTTTATTGTAAAAACCGCTGACAGACAGCAGGCAGTATAAATAGTTTGACAAAATAAAGTAACTAAACATGCAGTGACAAGATATCAGCTTTTTACTCTTGTGTTCTTCAAGTAATAATTTCTAGGAAGCCTAGCTTTGTTTTATTTACTTGTTTTCTTACCTTGTGCTGAGTGGGTGAGTTTTGAAGCAGTGATTTGCTGGCAATCTCAGAGGAGGTATTGATGAGACAGTAAAACACCCGCACAATTTTCTTGGCAAAAGTACCAATGGGGTTGCCACTGCCTTCTTCCAGGAATTGGAGAGAAAGAGAGTGAAAAAAAAATACTTTCCAATCTAGCCCGTGGTCCTGGAATTCCCTTTTATGTTTTAAGTAGGTTTTTGTTTTTGAGCCAGGATGAAGTTAGTTCTGTGTTGCTACTTGCTGAGGTCATTGCTAATAAGACTGCACTCTGAGTAAGATAGAGAAGATGATAGCGATGGGCCATGACCCATCAAAACCGCGGTCCACTAAAGCGCGCCCGATTAAAGCGCGTACGTGACGTCATCAGCAGCGCGACAAATACGACCGCGGAGAAAAAAAGGGCGCTTTAAAAAGCGCTTTTAAAGTAAGCCAATTCACGTAAAGGTAAGGGTTAGGTTTAGGGTTAGGTTAAGGGTTAGCGTTAGGTTTAGCGTTAGGTTAAGGGTTAGGTTTAGGGTTAGGTTTAGGGTTAGGTTAAGGTTTAGGTTTAGGGTTAGGTTTAGGGTTAGGTTTGGGGGGGTTAGGGTAAGGTTTTCGCGTTAATTTTAAGTTTACCGCTCACAGCGTGCTGTTTTCGTCGCGCTGTGATTATGTCACGTATGCGCTTTCGTCGAGCGCGCTTTAGTCTACCGCGGTTTTGTGGTGGAACCGCGATGGGCATGATGTTGATTCAACTGCATAGTAGAGACTGAAACTATTCTCTTTTACTGCTACTTTATAGTCTATAAGTCTATTGTCATCCTGCAGCATTTTAGTACTGGATCTTACTCTGGCCCACATAGATGGCACATCAATCCCCTAAAATGAGCAACGCATGACAATTAGCAATAGCAATAGCAGTTAGACTTATATACCGCTTCAAAGGGCTTTCAGCCCTCTCTAAGCAGTTTACAGAGTCAGCATATCGCCCCCACAGTCTGGGTCCTCATTTCACCCACCTCGGAAGGATGGAAGGCTGAGTCAACCTTGAGCCAGTGAGATTAGAACCGCTGAACTGCAGATAACAGTCAGCTGAAGTGGCCTGCAGTACTGCACCCTAACCACTGCGCCACCTCGGCTCTTGAGTTCAAAGTTTTTCCACTGCCACTCTGGATTATCTTACTGTGTTGGGAATGCTTTACCTCCATCATTAGATCTCGAAATGAATTGTACATCTATGGGTACATAAAAACATTTTGTGATGTGGGTTAATCACTAAAACTTCTTGTAAGTAATGCATTATTTGTATATGTGCCTTTTGGGCTTATATGCCATTCCAATTATTCCTCCTTCTGACCATTTACATATTTGATTTGATAACTAAAATTTTAAAATACCTAAGCATGTTATCCTATGCCCAACCACCTCGGTGACAATTAAAAAACTGAAGCAAAATTCTAAACTAGAAGAAGGGGGAAATTTATGACATGCCTTCATGGTCTGTTGGGAATTAAACTTTTAATTGCCTTCCTAAAATCTAGCAGGGTTGGGCTGTATACAGGTAGTCCTCAAATTATGATCATAATAGAGCCTGCCCATTATGGTTACATGATATTTATTAAGTGAGGCACCTGCGTGGCAGAGGTGGGTTCCTACCGGTTCGCACCTATTCGGTAGAACCAGTTCGTCAAATCTACTGGACCGGTTAGAAGAGGTTCCACCAGTGGACCCGGAAAGCAGGCCACACCTACAGAAGAGGTTCCAACATTTTTTGAAACCCACCACTGACTTCCATGCTTCGATGCCAGAGTTTCTGAGCCAACATGACTGGAGGAGGAATTCTGGGAGTTGAAGTCCACAAGTCTTAAAGCTGTCAGGTTTGAAGACCCCTAGTTTTTTTTCTAAAGGGTTAGGGGTGCAAGATCTTGTAACTTGACAGCTTTAAGACCTGCATGCTTCAATGCCAGAGTTTCTGAATAGCTACTTGGACCAATCTAAGTACTAATTCATAATTTCATATCCGGTCACATGGGCGGCAAGCCACTCCCATCCGGTCACATGGGTGGCAAGCCACTCCCACAAAGGAGGCCACACCCACAGGGTAGGTTCGAACAATTTTTGAAACCCACCATTGCTGCG
Organism: Thamnophis sirtalis; assembly: GCF_051295495.1. NCBI lineage: Eukaryota > Metazoa > Chordata > Lepidosauria > Squamata > Natricidae > Thamnophis > Thamnophis sirtalis. The sequence continues at coordinate 65,832,645 of NW_028261391.1, read as the reverse complement.
TGGTCACCTCACTTAATGTCTCCAATCTCCACTCTCCCTGATGCAGACATTAAGTGACTGTATTAATCATTAAGCAAAACACGGGCTATCTCAGGGGTAAGACAGACCCTGGGAGGCCTAGAATAGATCCAGGATTCCCTGCCACTGACTTCCCAAGTACTCCCCTACCCACTGAGGCACCTATGCTGTTTCCCACTCCTTGAAATCCCCACAGGTCTTGGGCCTGCTTCAGCCCCCCCCCCCCCCGCTCCCCCCACATAAGCTTTGGGCTTGCTTCCAACTCAGCCACTCTGTTACAGAAAATCAGGAGATTCGGACTGCGAGATCAAGGAAAAGCTTTATTTTGGCCAAAAGGTTCAGACAGTGTAAACCCACATTTTTGTCTGAACGAGGTTCTTAGGGAGAAGCGTGTTCTTATAACTTCCTCAAAACAGCTAACCCGGAAATGTGCTAAATCGTTTCTATTGGCTAGGCTCCTTATTGCTAGGCAGAAAAGCATGCAGGAAGCGCTAGTTTCATACTGGCTTTTGTGGTTAAACTCTATGTCTGATTCGCAAGCGAGACTTGGCCTACTTACAGCAGGCGTTGCGGTTCGACATTTGAATTTCCTGAGTTCAAACTTCCTGTTTTTCTTCAAGACTAGAAAATGTATAATGAGCTAGAAGGTATAAACGTGCCCCCCCCAAGAGATTGTCTAGTCTGATGCCGTATCATGTCCACTCTTATGTCCAAATCTCACTTTATGTCCTGCCTTAACTCAGCCACCTCAGGAGCCTCAAGCTAGTTACAAAAGCTACCGCCACACACAAGACTGTTGTAGCTGGCAGGCTTCGTGACCCGACAAATGTGCGCACGACAAAAGCGCGCCAACAAAACCGCGCCCACAAAAGCGCAATTTAAGTTAAGGTAAGAGTTAGGGTTAGGGTTAGGGTTAGGGTTAGGGTTAGGGTTATTAGGTTGTTATTAGTTGTTTGTTGAAGGCACGCTTTTGTTGGCGCGCTTTTGTTGGTGCCTTCTCCACGCATTCATCAGCGCAATTTCAACCTCACGGTTTTCTCACTGTGGTTTCGGCGGTGCGCTTTTGTCAAGCGCGCATTTGTTGGTGAACCGGCAGGCTTCGCTTACTTCGCACTCAGCCACTCAACCACACTGACACTTGTGGGACTCAGCCTGTTACTCAGCCTGTTCCTTAAGGCCCCAGTAGCACCCAGCTTAACCTCTCTGATTTTTAAGCTTGAAAGACAGGTATCTGGTCGATGTGACGCAAAATTCAGCTTTTTTTTTACAGAGATAGCTTTGTGACAACCTTGTGCTGTTCTGCAAGCAGGTGGTAAACCTGTACAGGGGGTCTATTTTTAAGAGGCTACATGTTTCTGTTCTTAAATGGGGGAAATGTTAGAAGCTACCTGTACAGTGGCACATACATGTCCTGGGTATAGAATATAAAATAATTCCTCTGTACATGAAAATCACAAGTATATCCAAATAAAATTGACTTTGTTATTGCTAAAAGGAGATGGAGAAACTGAATTCAAAGCCATGGGTAGGTGACAGTGGTGGGTTTCAAAAATTGTTCGAACTTACTCTGTGGGTGTGGCCTCCTTTGTGGGAGTGGCTTGCCACCCATGTGACCGGATATGAAGATGCCAACAACACTTGTCAGAACCACCTTAAATTACCTCACACACAGCACTGGCATGCATAAGAATAGGATGTCAACTTGTTTTTTTAAAAGGCATCTTTGGTTTGCGTTAAAACAACTTCAACACACGCGATGTTCTGATTGCACCACAAACGCAGTAGTCATCCTTACCTTTCACAGAGGCACTGAGTTTTATAAATATGAGCATGATAGTGTAGAATAATCATATCGAGGACCAGTGGTGGGTTTCAAAAAACTTTGGAACCTCTTCTGTAGGTGTGGCCTGCTTTCCGGGTCCACTGGTGGAACCTCTTCTAATCGGTTCGGTAGATTTGGTGAACCGGTTCTACCGAATAGGTGCGGAACCCACCTCTCATAGGTGATTACTTGGAAACAGATCAGTAAGCTGCTCATGTGCCAAGTCCAAGTTAAGGTAAATAATCAGACTAGGAAGAATATTGGTGCCTTTGAACTTTGATGTTGGTGGAGATTCCTTAGAATACAGTGCACAGCAGTGGTGGGTTGCTTATCCCGTTCCAACCGGTTCGGTTGGAACGGGGCCAATGGCATCCTCGTGCACGTGCGCAGCTCACGCATGGGTCTTAGCGCTTGCGCGATGGTCCAGCTGCTGGCGGAGAATCGCGCAGGAGCTGTATGTGCCATGCGCCCATGTGGAAGCGCATAAGCCTTCAAAGACCAGTAAGGAGCACGGGCAGGTGGGTGGGCCCTTCGCCGTTCCCAGAAGTTACTTACTTCGCCGACCAACCGGTTCGCGGGACTGCTGCGAACCGGTTGAAACCCACCCCTGGTGCACAGGCAAGAAAACTGATGGATCATTGAATAAATCAATTCACCTGAAGCACAAATGACCAAGCTCAAATTAGCCTATTTCAGACAGGCGATTAACAATGGTTAACAGTGAACAAATGGGAAATAATTTGTCAACCTGAAGTATTACACTTTTATTGCAGGTCAGTCCGATTAAGCAATCTGCCTTCCATGTTGGTTAACTTTGCAGAAAAACAGTTCTATTTTTTTTTCATAAGGAATCCTGCTTTCTTTGGAAAGTGGTGTTGTTCTTACTTTTAAAAGTTTGTTGTGCCATAATGACATTTCTTGTCCATATGGGTAACAGAAAAAAAATCACAATGAACTCATAATCAATGAGCCTTCTTATTATTGCATGCTGGTTTCTTTGAACAGGCAAGTTTAGAAGAATCTTTACAATTTGCTAAGGAAAAGGTGGTAATATTCATGAAGGAGAAAAAATCCCCCCCCCCCATTGAATATGTTTTTTCTCACTGTAGTTCTCTAGGGATCATAGCCTCTGGGCATAACCCACTGAGGAATTCTCAAGAACAAGTCCTAACAGAGTAAATTGGGGTGACCTCGTTTTTTCCACTGGATTGTACTATAAGGGAGAAAACTGGAGCTGTATAATTTAACATGAGAATTATTCCACTTTGCCTCACTTTATTTGGCTGTTACATAGAACAAAAGTGTATTCTCATTCTAAGATTTCTTATTCAAAAAAATTCTTTGCAACCAATTTTGATGTTGATTATTCTCCAGCAAATTTCTGACTAACACAACCATCAAGATTTTATGATCTGTACTTGGCATACGGTGATCTTTCATTTGATTTGGCCTTTTTCTTATAACTTTATGTAATTCTATGGTTTTCATACGTTTACGCTTAATGGTGGTGCTGTGGTCCTCTGTCGATGTACAGGGTGGGGCATAACCTTTTCCTAGGGGGTCACAGCAACACTTGTAATAACAACACAAATAATTCATACACCATTCGAAAGCCCATCAAAAACTGAGTTTATTGACACGATTTAATAGTCAGTATGACCACCATTAGCCCTTCGAACAGCATTCAAACGAGGTGGATAAGAACACAACAAATCTTCAAACAGTTCCGTTCGATTTTCCAGATTTTCCAACACAGTTTCCAAATTCATTCTCAAAGTTTCAACCGAAAGAAATTTAACATTTAATAGCTCATTCAATTCAGTTTTTTTATGGGCTTTAAAATGAGGTGTCGCGGAAGTTGTAAACTGCTGTCGATCTTGCTGTGACCCCCTAGGAAAAGGTTATGCCCCGCCCTCTGGAAAATCTGGAAAATCGAACGGAACTGTTTGAAGATTTGTTGTGTTCTTATCCACCTCGTTTGAATGCTGTTCGAAGGGCTAATGGTGGTCATACTGACTATTAAATCATGTCAATAAACTCAGTTTTTGATGGGCTTTCGAATGGTGTATGAATTATTTGTGTTGTTATTACAAGTGTTGCTGTGACCCCCTAGGAAAAGGTTATGCCCCACCCTGTATTAGCTAAGTTATTTACTGAATCCAAAATTTATTTTGCTTAGCAAGACAGTTAAGTGTATTTTGCCCCATTTTGCAACGTTCTTGCCATGGTTGTTAAGTGAATCAAAACAGTTGTTCATAACATAGCTGTTAAGTGAATCTCGCTGCTTGTTCCATAGGGCCGGAGCAGCAACAGAGAAGGCCCTACTCCGAGGCGTCGCCAGCCGGCATTGTCCAGCTGATGGCACCCGGAGAAGGCCCATCCTGTGCGATCTAATCCTAGTTAGATGAAATTTTATGTTCTACCCAGTTAGCTTTATTTTCCATTGTAGGACAAATGTGTGTGGCATATGAAAATATAGAAAAATACAGAAAATATTTTAAAGTAATTTGCTTTGTTTAGATCAGTGTTTCTCAACCTTGGCCACTTGAAGATGTCTGGACTTCAACTCCCAGAATTCCCCAGCCAGCATTTGCTGGCTGGGGAATTCTGGGAGTTGAAGTCCAGACATCTTCAAGTGGCCAAGGTTGAGAAACACTGGTTTAGATCAAACACTGTGATTGTCATAGTTAGAAAACTGATTTTAAATCATGTTGAAAGAGTCGGGACAAATATCCCCCTGCTCATCCTTTGTGTCACCAAGATGTGATAAACAGTAAACAATCTATATATATTTTACAAGCACAATGGAAGAATCGTATATCTTTCTTCCTCTGCAAGTCATTTTTGATGCTTTTATGCAACTTCATTGGACCAGCTTCCCCAAAAATGCTGCATAGAATGTAGCAGGCCACCTATGTAACGTAATTCATTTTGCAAGGCACTTGAAGCTTAAGTGCTTAAAGTGCTTTAATATTTCAGGACATCGGCATGAAAACACAGGGTGGCATAGATTATAATCTGCAATTGACAGTTACATTGTTGGCATTTACATTGTTAACCAAACCCAGGGCTGCATATCCAACTGAATGGATCAATTAATCATTCAAAATAACAGTTCTACGAAACGTGTAATTTGCACGTAAAATTGTATTTTCCTTCCTCCTTTCACAGGCCTCTGTAAGTGAATTTTGCACATTTCTGTTTTAGAAATCACATAAAATGAACTGGGGGAAGAAATATAACGAGGCACAATGTAAAACTAGTGTAGATTTCATCATAATTTTTTTCTTTTTTTGGGGGGGGGGTTCAAAAGTTTTATTTCTTTTAAAACAAACATTTCATCATTCCTCACTCAGTAAGACATTGGAGTACAATTTTTTGTGTGTCAAAATAGTTCTAGTTTACCACCAAATTCTTTTTTTTTAAACAGAACTTTTTTATTTTTCTTTAAAAAAAACACAAATATGTCATCATTTGTCAATCATTAAGACATTGAAGTACAATTTTTTTGTGTGTGTGTGCCCCTCCCTCCCTCCCCCCACCCCCCCTCCTCCTTCCCCCCCCCCCGACTTCCCAGAACCCGTACACGGTATGGATTTTTAACTAACACAGTCTAAAATCTATTGAGAAAAAAGAAATAAAGAAATTAATGACATTCTAGATTGACCTTAGCTTCTTCTTACTGAACTAACTTTTAACAGTTTAAATCATTTCTGATCTTAAGCATAGGCTAACTGGAATTTCTTAGTCCCGTATTTATTTTGTATATAGTCAATCCATTTTTTCCAGTCTCGTTTATATATCTCATTTGAATGATCTTTGAGATATGCCGATATTTTAGCCATCTCGGCTAAGTTTGTTACTTTCAATGTCCATTCTTGGATTGTAGGCAAATCTTCCTTCTTCCAATATTGCGCCACCAACAGTCTTGCTGCAGTTATCAGGTGCAGAATCAAATTAGTCTCTACCACTGTAAAGTCAGTACATATACCTAGTAAAAATAACTGAGGAATAAACTTTATCCTTCTTTTAAAAACATTTTGCATGACCCACCCACATGCAAAATGTTTACCACCAAATTCTTGTCTAGCCTAATGTATACCGCTCCCTCCCTCCACCCTCCCCCCCAACCCCCTCCTCCTTCCCCTCCGACTTCCCAGAACCCGTACACGGTATGGATTTTTAACAAACACAGTCTAAAATCTATTGAGAAAAAAGAAATAAAGAAATTAATGACATCTCTACATTGATCTTAGCTTCTTCTTGCTGAGCTAACTTTAAACAATTTAAATCATTTCTGATCTTAAGCATAATTTTTTTCGATGTAATTTTTTTTCCCTATGTACATTTTCCCCTCTATGTTTCCGGTTTACAGCACGTTACTTATTTGCATTCTTTTCCTCTGCAGGACTCCCTTCCATTGCAAAATGCAAAAATGATTTCATCTATTCTCATTTCACAGACGATTGATGAAAATAAATCAAGAGCAAATAAGACTGCTTTCCCTGTGCGGTCTGTAATCACCCAATCTGATGTGTATCACATGAACCAATCTTTGGCTAATCATAACTCAGTCAACATTAATAGAGCATTCGTATTTCTTCCAAGAAAATTAGGATTTCAGGCAACTTCGGAGGACAATGTATTTAACAGCAAAGAAGAGAAACCATGGCATAACCAGAGGAAAGGGTTTGCTTCCATCACAATCACTGCTAAGCGAGTTGTTCCACCTTCAAACAATACAATTCAGGCAAATACTTTTGAGTATTGCTTGGAATGCCAGGAAAAAAAGCAGCTAATAACAACGGTTCCCACTTCAGATGTAACTGGCTTACGCAAACTCTCCGAATCTTTGCATTCTCAAGTTAATGACCAAAATCGAAGTGTTCGTGAAATAACGGATTCTGAGTCTTGTCTGCAGAGCTACAAGAGGCAATCTGAATGGATTTCTAGCCCCCCAAAGAGAATGATCCTCCCGGATAACACTCTTTCTTTCACGTCAAGTGTTCACCTCACTATTTCCCAACAGTGTCCAAAAACAATATATTATGTAGACAAGTCTCTTTTGGTACCAGTTGATCAACTTCTGACTGATACTCAAGAAATGCATTGGTCAGTCGTGTCTTTTCGTATAAATTGCAGTTCTCAAAAGACAACACCAGATGGAGTGGATAGTTTAGCTAATGGGAAGTTAATCACAAAAGTACTTAAGTTCCCAGAGGTTCGGGAGACATCATTCAAAGCAATTTGGAATGCAGATCTCCAAGATATTTACTCGGATAAAAACCAGAGACTGGAAATTGAATCTTTAGGAACCGAAGATTTCTGGAAAAATCCCCCTCCATCTGGGTCAGTTCTGACCAGCCCTCAGGAAGTTGATAATTTAAGACAATTAAGGAACAATGATATATCTTCAAGTGATAATCCCATGACATTACCTGGTTACATCCCTCATTGGACCTACTATAAAGGTAAGTAGGTTAAAAGGATCTTAACATAACATATGAGATATCAAAGGCTGTCCAAATATTTATTTATTATGGGTTTATCGTGGCAGAGGCTCATTTTTTCTAGTTTCTTCCAAGAAACTAGAGGGTTATGAAAGTTACAGGATAAGAGCCGAGGTGGTGCAGTGGTTAAATGCAGCACTGCAGGCTACTTCAGCTGACTGTAGTTCTACAGTTCGGCTGTTCAAATCTCACCGGCTCAGGGTTGACTCAGCCTTCCATCCTTCCAAGGTGGGTAAAATGAGGACCTGGATTGTTGTTGGGGGCAATATGCTGACTCTGTAAACCGCTTAGAGAGGGCTGAAAGCCCTATGAAGCGGTATATAAGTCTAACTGCTATTGCTATTGCTATTTTTTGGCATCTTGTTCATCCTTCTGTTCCATGCAGAAATAAACATCTCTGACAGGTGGTTCTCCCTTATCCAATAACCTCCAGGAAAAGGGAATTCCCAATTGTTCGAGGCACTTTAAAAGGCACCTGGAAATTCTTTCTAATGTTCGTCTTGAATCTCCTTTCTTTTAATTTCAACTTGATTGATTCCCCTTTGGAATCTAGATTTCTTATCACCCTGGAAGCTCTCTTTTGAACTCTCTCTAGCTTCTCATTGTTCTTTTTAAAATGCAGTGCCCAGAATTGGAAATGCTACTCTACATGGGGTATAATACTTGCAGAGTACAAAGAACCGATTGCTTTTATTAATGCAGCCCTCTGGTTTTATTCGCTTGGATATTATGAATCTGAGAACCATTCAGGAAATCTTACGTTTGCTATTTAATTATTGATTCATTAGTATTTCAACATTACCTTTATTTGAGCATTTCTTTTCTATCTACAAATACCGGGGTGTCCAAGTGTACAGGAAGTCCTTGACTTACAACCACAATTGAGCCAAAACTTTCTGTTGCTGTGAAACATTTGTTAAGTGAGTCCTATTTTATGACCTTTCTTGCCACAGATGTTAGGTGAATCACTGCAGTTGTTAATAATATGGATGTTAATTGATTCTAGTTTCCCCATTGGCTTTGCTGGTCAGAAGCTCACAAACGCTGATCACATGGCCCCAGGACACTGCAACCATCGTAAATATGAATCATCCAAGCATCCAAATGTTGATCATGTAACCATAGCAGTGGTGGGTTTCAAAAATTGTTCGAACCTACTCTGTGGGTGTGGCCTCCTTTGTGGGAGTGGCTTGCCGCCCATGTGACTGGATGGGAGTGGCTTGCCGCCCATGTGACCGGATATGAAGATGCCGACGACACTTGTCAGAACCACCTTAAATTACCTCACACACAGCACTGGCATGCATAAGAATAGGATGTAAACTTGTTTTTTAAAAGGCATCTTTGGTTTGCGTTAAAACAACTTCAACACACGCAATGTTCTGATTGCACCACAAACGCAGTAGTCATCCTTACCTTTCACAGAGGCACTGAGTTTTATAAATAGGAGCATGATAGTGTAGAATAATCATATCCAAGGACCAGTGGTGGGTTTCAAAAAAATTTGGAACCTCTTCTGTAGGTGTGGCCTGCTTTCTGGGTCCACTGGTGGAACCTCTTCTAACCGGTTCGGTAGATTTGACGAACCGGTTCTACCGAATAGGTGCAAACTGGTAGGAACCCACTTCTGAACCATAGGGATGCTGCAACAGTTGTAAGTGTTTTAAAAAATCCTTTTTTTCAGTGCTGTTGTAACTTCGAACAGACACCAAATGAACTCTTGTAAGTCGGAGACTACCTGTACAAGAGAGTAGGTTCTCAGAATCAAAGCGCTAAAATATAAAGTGGTCCTAATGTTATTATGCAAGGTCTATTGATCCAAATACAAGTTATATAGCCACAGCTGCTAAAGCAGCAACTAGAAAGGAATAATCATCTTAAAATTTAAAGATAGCGAATATTCCCATGCCCGGAGAAAGTTTTGTATAATTATATGTGGAAATGATATTGGGAGACAGGAAGAAGAGCTGCAGATTAGACAATCACCCTGCAAAAGTTATCCCAATCCATAGAAGCAGAGGGAAATATTTTCTGAAGAGTAAGAGTAAAGGAGAGAGGCTTGCAAGATGGATATTAGCTCTTTGAGATAGTCCAGAAAAGAAGAGCACCAATGAATATTAGCTCTATTTTTATTATAAGTATACATTAACAGAATCTTTAAATTCCTCTCCTTTTATACCTTCCATTCCCCAGAAAACTAGAAAGGGTCCCTTCTGACACACTTCCCATGCCCCCCCTCTTCTTCTGTGGACTGGGATACCACTTGCACAATGGTTTTCTAGTCTGTGATCGTTTTTCCCTCCAAGGTCATTCCCACATATTACTACACTTGGCAGACCAATGACCTCTTGCATTCTCCCTGCCCAGTCAGAATAGGCTCTAAAAAGTTGGGGAATTCATCAGAAATGCATAATAACATAGAAAAATAAATGAACATTTCATACTGTTTAACAAAATGTCTAATGGAACATGAGAGGCCCATATTTAGTGTAGAAATGGGGATTCGAATACTCTGGGTACTCTAGTTAATGTCACAATCCAGGCTGAAGCACTCTATTATGTATTTACATTTTACATCAACTCATGCTCCCTTTAGCTATTTTACCCATCTGAAAGCCAAAATTATCCAAATTTGCTTGGATTTCCTGTGGCTGTGGTACAGAGGTGGGCTCCTACCAGTTCGCACCTATTCGGTAGAACCGGTTCGTCAAATCTACCGAACCGGTTAGAAGAGGTTCCACCAGTGGACCCGGAAAGCAGGCCACACCTACAGAAGAGGTTCCAAACATTTTTTGAAACCCACCACTGGTCCTTGGATATGATTATTCTACACTATCATGCTCATATTTATAAGACTCAGTGCCTCTGTGAAAGGTAAGGATGACTACTGCGTTTGTGGTGCAATCAGAACATTGCGTGTGTTGAAGTTGTTTTAACGCAAACCAAAGATGCCTTTTGAAAAACAAGTTTACATCCTATTCTTATGCATGCCAGTGCTGTGTGTGAGGTAATTTAAGGTGGTTCTGACAAGTGTCGTCGGCATCTTCATATCTGGTCACATGGGCGGCAAGCCACTCCCATCCTGTCACATGGGTGGCAAGCCACTCCCACAAAGGAGGCCACGCCCACAGAGTAGGTTCCAACAATTTTGGAAACCCACCACTGCTGTGGTACTTCTTTCTATGTACCATTAAAACACTTGTGTCCGTAACCTTTACTATGCAAAATGGTGCACTTGTAAGACAAAGTCAAGGAACCTCACATGGGCTCATTTACATAATGCATCCAAAATCCGTGACTCCGACCTCCCATGGATTGAAATTTGGCAAATGTTGCAAACCATTTTATAACACAAAAAAAATGATCTTAACGCATTTTATGACGTAATACAAAATGTCATAAAACATATCCTGTGATCAGCTCCTGATGTTGGGCTAAGCTATATAATTCAACATGGGCTGAGTATCTTCCTGAATTTTAAGATCTTTCCAAGTACACTTGGGAGCCCTGTAATTGGTGAAGGCATTGAGCAATCTGGTAAGGAAAGTCTCTCTGAAACAATGACCCGACATTGTTTGTCTATTATGTTTAAAAATGAAAGTCAAAGTATTGCTCTTAGCACAATACTTACTTGGGAATGTGTGCATAGGGACTAACCCACAACGTGCCGATGAAACAAGCCAGAAAGGATCACATCTAGTAGCCATTACTTCAGTGGTGGGTTTCAAAAATTGTTGGAACCTACTCTGCGGGTGTGGCCTCCTTTGTGGGAGTGGCTTGCCACCCATATGACCAGATGGGAGTGGCTTGCCGCCCATGTGACCGGATATGAAATTATGAATTAGTACTTAGGTTGGTCCAAGTAGCTATTGAGAAACTCTGGCATTGCAAGTCTTAAAGCTGTCAAGTTACAAGATCCTTGCACCCCTAACCCTTTAGGAAAAAAAACTAGGGGTCTTCAAACCTGACAGCTTTAAGACTTGTGGACTTCAACTCCCAGAATTCCTCCTCCAGTCACGTTGGCTCAGGAACTCTGGCATTGAAGCATGCAAGTCTTAAAGCTGTCAAGTTACAAGATCCTTGCACCTCTAACCCTTCAGCAGTGGTGGGTTTCAAAAAAAATTGGAGCCTCTTCTGTAGGTGTGGCCTGCTTTCCGGGTCCACTGGTGGAACCTCCGGTAGATTTGACGAACCGGTTCTACCGAATAGGTGCGAACTGGTAGGAACCCACCTCTGCATTACTTTCAGTTGTCTTTGTGTTACTTACAAACAGTTCAACCAGCTTTTGAAAAATGAGGCATGAAGCAAAACTATAAAGAACAGTTTGCTGGAAAAACAGAAAACATGCAGAGTGAATTTAGGTAGGTAATACAGTATTGACTTTCACAGGAAGTAAAAAAAAATGTGCTAGGGAAATCAAAAGGCAAGTCATGTTCTTTCTTTCTTGAGTTAGAAACAGTCTGAATAGAATGATTGGTCAGCTGTATTATTTATAGGTTCCCTACAGTGATCAGTATCATACCCTGTAATTCTTTTGTTTGTAGCTGGGTTTGAAAGAACCATATGTTTATTATTTGTTTTAACAATGTTGACACAATGTTTGCAACTATAAATCCTTGCTGCAGCCCATCATATAATTGCTGAACTTGTTATCTCAGTGGTGGTTCTGTTTGACCCCAAATGTTAAACATTGTTAAAAGAAATCTTGTGAGTGCAGAACTATTTCTTACCCATAAGCATAGTTTTGGAAGTTTTAAAAAGATTTTCCTTTTTCTTTTCAAATCTTACTTTATTTGGGAGGTTGCCATTAAAAAAAAACAAGCAGGAAAGGAAACAATAATTAAAGACAGGAGTTTTAATTCTGCAAGAAATGTTTGCTGCTTAAAAAGCTAATTCCATAATGGAACGGATTAAAAGATAGTTCTACTAAGCTTTATTCACAATAAAATTTATTAAAAGAAGCTGTTATGGTCTTTTAGAGAATTGAATTATATAGTTAATCTGGGGCTGCATTTGTCTCCAAATTTGTAAGTTCTGAAAATTCAAAATAGCCAAATAAAAATCATTTCTGCGGTGCCGACACCATTTTTCTTTTTCAGACAAAATAAGGAGATATCCAGAGGCATCATATTGCCATTATGCAAACGATGTAAATTATGCAATAGACATGAGTCATGCCATGTGTTAAGAAATAGGCATGGAGGGTCTAGGAATGTTTTTTATTGTTATAGGGTAGAATAAAGCCTGCACCATTTTTTATCTGCACTATATGATACCAAACAGAATCAAGATAGGTTTATCTTTAGTTTCTTTCTCATGCTTTTTTCTTTCTCGGGATGGAGTAATTTTTTTCTACCAGTCCTTTTTTAAAGGGTTCACTCATCCCTTTCTCATTTCCAAAGCCATTCTTTCATATCAACTCTGTTACCATAGTCACATCCCCCGGCTGCACGTGAAGATACATCCCGAAATTCATCGTGAAGTGATCCCTGTCCTGTTTTTGTTGGGCAACTACCACTGGACAGTCCAATGTGCAGGAAGCAAATAATCTTTTGCATCCTGGAGTTTATTGTAGGTCAATATTATTTGTGGGAGTGGCTTGCCACCCATGTGACCGGATGGGGGTGGTTTGCCGCTCATGTGACCGGATATGAAGATGCCAACGACACTTGTCAGAACCACCTTAAATTACCTCACACACAGCACTGGCATGCATAAGAATAGGATGCAAACTTGTTTTTTAAAAGGCATCTTTGGTTTGCATTAAAACAACTTCAACACACGCAATGTTCCGATTGCGCCACAAACGCAGTAGTCATCCTTACCTTTCACGGAGGCACTGAGTTTTATAAATAGGAGCATGATAGTGTAGAATAATCATATCCAAGGACCAGTGGTGGGTTTCAAAAAATGGAACCTCTTCTGTAGGTGTGGCCTGCTTTCCGGGTCCACTGGTGGAACCTCTTCTAACCGGTTCAGTAGATTTGACGAACCGGTTCTACCGAATAGGTGCAAGCTGGTAGGAACCCACCTCTGAACTTGTCCCTGGTTATCTTCAGGTGTATTGATCCCTAATATATTTTGTTATATGGGTAGACTTGACTTACCGTTCAAAGTTACAATGGCACTGAAAAAAGTGAAACACCGTTTTTCATCGTTACAACCTTTGCAGCATCCCCATGATCATGTGATGCAAAGGTCAGCTGCAATTGGCTCATGTTTATGAGGGTTGCAGTGTCCCAGGGTCATGTGATCACCTTTTGCAACTTCCTGACAAGCAAAGTCAATGGGGAAGCCAGATTCACTTAACAAGTGGGTTACTAACTTAATTAGCTGCACTGTTTCACTTAACTGTGAATCAGTAGCTGTGGCAAGAAAGATCGTAAAATGGGGCAACAATCACTTAACAAACGTCTCGCTTAACAGCAAAAGTTTTGGTTGTAAGTCAAGGACAAGCTGTAGTTTGAAAAAGTATTTATCAGTAAGGAATATAAATGGACTGGGGGGAGCTGAGAAGCATCTGCCTCCACGGAAATTGTGAATGTTGGTTTTGTTTTTAATATGTTGTCTTTGTCTCTTTTCCCCCCTTTCCCTTGTCTTTTGTGAGCCGCCCGGAGTCCTCCGGGAGTGGGCGGCATACAAGACAGACAGACAAACAAACAAACAAACAAACAAATAAATAAATTAAGTAAGGGCATTTCTTCACGAACTAGCATATGATACAGGATTTCTCATTTTTTCCAACAAACCCACATTTCATTGGAAGTTTGGAGCCAATCTATGTTACAGAGTATACCTATTCTCACATGTCTATCTGGGTAACTCAGTATCCTTAAGGGAATAGATGGGTACCAAGGGGCCGGCAGGCTGCGACTGCTCCTGGCCATGACCACCCCCAAGGGCTGATGATCTTCACTGGGGTTTATATTTGGGGTAGGGCTTATATTATGAGCATCCTGAAAAATCATACCAGTGTTTATTCTCTGGTTGGGTCTTATTTTCAGGGAAACACAGTCCCTTGCATGTTACTATTGCATAGAGCAAGATATTTAATGAGGTATTGGGAGCCGAGGTGGCGCAGTGGTTAGGGTGCAGTACTGCAGGGCGCTTCAGCTGACTGTTATCTGCAGTTCAGTGGTTCTAATCTCACCGGCTCAAGGTTGACTCAGCCTTCCATCCTTCCGAGGTGGGTAAAATGAGGACCTGGATTGTTGTTGGGGACAATATGCTGACTCTGTAAACCGCTTAGAGAGGGCTGAAAGCTCTATGAAGCGGTATATAAGTCTAACTGCTATTGCTATTGTTTTTTGGCTTATTTGTGGAGTAGTGTTTTGTTTGTTTATTAAATTTATATGCCACCCATCTTGCTGCCTACTGTAAGGCATATATTTCTTTAATTTCTACATTGCATTCTGTGCAGAGACTGTTTTTTATTATTTAGTATTATAGACAAAATTAAAATAAAAAGTTAACAAATTGATTTGTTAACCATTGCGTCCTATATAAACCTGTCCCGATCTAACTTATTTATTCTTTCTATAATCACTGTTACATAAAACAAACCTATTTTGTGCAAATTTTGATAAATCCATTTAAGTCAGTGTCTCTTCCAATTTTCATATTCTAGCCCAAGCTGTGGAATTCCTCTGATCTGCAAACAAACAGCTGTTAATGCCTTTAAAATCACTTCAAGTGTATTATAGCCGTCATGACATTTCATTTGTATTTTCTCAATTGCTGTCTTTTTCTTTCAGTAGGCTAAGCTGGGAGACTGATAGGATTGTTTACCCTTTTGTTTGAATAGATCTATCTGACCCTGTTTTTGAAATTATTTAGCTGAAGTATAAGGATCAAATCTGCTTTTTGGGATACCAATGTCATAAGTATGCAACTATTTATTTCTGTGTATGTTTATTGTTATTTTGTTATAAAGGTATAAATCAGGGGTGGGTTCCAGCTTCTGTTACTGCCAGTTTGCTCAGGGATGTACTTGCATGCGCAATAGTAAAAAAAAAATGCTTCTGCACATGCGCAGAAGCAAAAATACAAGATGCCAGCACTTATGGTGCCGCCGATAAACTGGTTCAGGGACGTAGCAGGCCGAATTACTACCTACCCAGCTGAACTGGTAGGAACTCACCCAGTTGTGGGTTTCAAAAATTTTTGGAACCTCTTCTGTAGGTGTGGCCTGCTTTCTGGGTCCACTGGTGTAACCTCTTCTAACCGGTTCGGTAGATTTGACAAACCGGTTCTACCAAATAGGTGCGAACTGGTAGGAGCCCTCCTCTGGACTCATCCCTGGTGTAAATATAGTATTTAAACGAAAACTTTCAATGTTTTAAGACACAATAAATTAAACTGAATGTCAGTCTTCCCTACTGATATCACAGTATCACTATCCATGATAATTGACATTGTTCTTCCTGTCTGAAATTATCCTTGAGAACCAATAAATCAAATTTCTTTTCACCTGCTTATGATTATTCCAGAGGTGGGTTCCTACCAGTTCGCACCTATTCAGTAGAACCGGTTCGTCAAATCTACCGAACCGGTTAGAAGAGGTTCCACCAGTGGACCCGGAAAGCAGGCCACACCTACAGAAGAGGTTCCGACATTTTTTAAAACCCACCGCTGGTCCTTGGATATGATTACTCTACACTATCATGCTCATATTTATAAAACTCAGTGCCTCTGTGAAAGGTAAGGATGACTACTGCGTTTGTGGTGCAATCAGAACATTGCGTGTGTTGAAGTTGTTTTAACGCAAACCAAAGATGCCTTTTAAAAAACAAGTTTACATCCTATTCTTATGCATGCCAGTGCTGTGTGTGGGGTAATTTAAGGTGGTTCTGACAAGTGTCGTTGGCATCTTCATATCCGGTCACATGGGCAGCAAGCCACTCCCATCCGGTCACATGAGCAGCAAACCACTCCCACAAAGGCGGCCACACCCACAGAGTAGGTTCAAACAATTTTTGAAACCCACCACTGGATTATTCATATGGATAAGTCATATGGATAACCTACTTAATCTAAAATCTGACATCTTTTCTTCTTTAAATGTTTTTTTATAGCATGATATTTCACTTTCCCCCCCTCTATGTCCTTAAGACCGGCATTATCTTGCCCCAACTATAATTTAGGTGACTTTATTCTGCCATTTTCCAAACTGCAACATACTTGATAGCTGCAAAACATTTAAGAGAGCCAACAGAGTCATTATAAGATATCATTATGCTGGCAGCTCTTTCTATTGCCACAGCAAGAACTGAATTTCACTAAATATTGTTGCAGCATTTTTGTTGCTGATTCAGGAGATCCCAGTTTGTTAGCAACTAAATATCTAAAACTTCAGTATCCCTCAGGGCTTGGCTGTTTCTGTAATAATAACAGTAATCAAGATTCCCTAGATATTGCACCAACTGGTAACTCAAAAGCAATTAGATTTCTAGAAACTGAGTCAACTATTGATCATGACACTGAAAGGATGCTTAAAAAATAAACGCCCCGAAATGAGTAATTCTTGATTTTATTTCCTCAAATTAAAAAGTTCATTTTTAACAATAGAAGTTTAGCAACATTTTTAATGCTTCGGTTGAGTAATACTGGATCAAAATGTTTCCTTAGGAAGTGTTGAAGAACGGTCAGTTACTGAAATAAAATTGCTTTAGTTTTAGAAAATCTTTAAAGAAAATCTGGAATAGATATCAGAGGGCATGGAACTGTGGGCAAACAGGAGTATCCCCACCATTGCTCGTTATTGGTTGCGATGGGAAAAAGGAATATTAGGGGTTAGAGTTCTACAACATCTGGAAGGCCACAGTACCCTATATCGGTGACCCAACAAATGTGTGCTCGACAACAGCGCGCTGACGAAACCGCGACATCATCAACACGCCCACAACAGCGTGCCGACAACAGTGCACCGACAGAAGCGCGGTTTAAGTTAAGGTAAGGGTTAGGTTCAGGGTTAGTTTCAGGGTTGGGTTTAGGGTTAGGTTTAGGGTTAGGTTCAGGGTTAGGTTGAGGGTTAGTTTCAGGGTTAGGTTTAGGGTTAGGTTTAGGGTTAGGTTTAGGATTAGGTTCAGGGTTAGGTTCAGGATTAGGTTTAGGGTTAGGTTTAGGGTTAGGTTCAGGGTTAGGTTCAGGGTTAGGTTTAGGGTTAGGTTTAGGGTTAGGTTTAGGGTTAGGTTTAGGGTTAGGTTTAGGGTTAGGTTTAGGGTTAGGTTTAGGGTTAGGTTTAGGATTAGGTTCAGGGTTAGGTTTAGGGTTAGGTTTAGGGTTAGGTTTAGGGTTAGGTTTAGGGTTAGGTTTAGGATTAGGTTCAGGGTTAGGTTCAGGATTAGGTTTAGGGTTAGGTTTAGGGTTAGGTTCAGGGTTAGGTTCAGGGTTAGGTTTAGGGTTAGGTTTAGGATTAGGTTCAGGGTTAGGTTCAGGATTAGGTTCAGGGTTAGGTTCAGGGTTAGGTTTAGGGTTAGGTTTAGGATTAGGTTCAGGGTTAGGTTCAGGATTAGGTTTAGGGTTAGGTTTAGGGTTAGGTTTAGGGTTAGGTTTAGAGCACGCTTGTGTCGGGCGCTGTTGTTCGGCGCGCTTCTGCACGCATTCGTCGGTGCGATTTCGACCTTGCGGTTTTCTCACCGTGGTTTCGCCGGCGCGCTTTTGTCGAGTGCGTATTTGTCAGTGAACCATTGAGAACCTCTTTGCCCAGATACAACAGATATAGTGTATCATATCTCTAAGGGCTTTTCTGCCTTGCTCTATCCCCCCTCCCAGACCGCTTTTAAAAGGCAGTAGTAAATGATACCACTTTATACTCAGTTCCTTCCCCCTTTGTAAATGCC
Organism: Thamnophis sirtalis; assembly: GCF_051295495.1. NCBI lineage: Eukaryota > Metazoa > Chordata > Lepidosauria > Squamata > Natricidae > Thamnophis > Thamnophis sirtalis. Next base: position 65,814,454 of record NW_028261391.1, on the reverse strand, counting down.
CCTCTGACATTTGAGCACATTTCCTTGCTGCAATTTTGAAGTACGCTTTCCCCTCTTACGTTGCCTCGAGCAGTCTTGTCTGTTTTGACAAGTGCACTTTTTACGTCGCTCCAGGCTATCCTTAGCACTTTATTGGCTGCTCTGCAGAGGCAGAAATGGGCCTTCAACTTGAGCCATGGCGACCAAAGTCTTTAATCTCTTGCAGAGCTACATTTACCAGGAATGTTATGGTAGCTCAATGGTTATATTTGCTTCGTAAAGAGAAGGTGTTTGTTTGAATTTCAATGCCACAGTCATGGATCCCTAATTTTGGACACCTTCTGTGAGTTCATTTGAGGTAGCCTGCTTCAAAATGTTTTGATCTATGGCGCATTATTTCATCCAATTAAAGTTTACCGAATCAATAGCAATAGCAATAGCAGTTAGACTTATATACCGCTTCATAGGCCTTTCAGCCCTCTCTAAGCAGTTTACAGAGTCAGCATATTGCCCCCAACAACAATCTGGGTCCTCATTTCACCCACCTCGGAAGGATGGAAGGCTGAGTCAACCTTGAGCCGGTGAGATTAGAACCGCTGAAGAGCCAAGGTGGCGCAGTGGTTAAATGCAGCACTGCAGGCTACTGCTAGATCAGCAGGTCAGCGGTTCAAATCTCACCGGCTCAGGGTTGACTCAGCCTTCCATCCTTCCGAGGTGGGTAAAATGAGGACCCAGATTGTTGGGGGCAATATGCTGACTCTCTGTAAACCGCTTAGAGAGGCCTGAAAGGCCTATGAAGCAGTATATAAGTCTACTGCTATTGCTATTGCTATTGCTATTGCTATTGAACTGCAGATAACAGTCAGCTGAAGTGGCCTGCAGTACTGCACCCTAACCACTGTGCCACCTCGGCTCATGAATCAGAGTATTAATAGTATGTAGATCAATGTTCTTTGCCATTGATGAAAATATTTGGAAATAATATTATTTCCTTTCTATCCGTTTTTAAACCAACTTTGCTTCAAGTAAACAAAGGTAATGTAGTAAACATGCTTATCCATTAAGAATGCTAATTATTTTAAACACTGTGCCTTAGTTGTATGTGCCTGGATTCCAACTTGAAAGTCTCTCATCAAATACTTTATTTTCCTTCAGTACTTATTATGGTTTTAAAATTAGAATTCAGGCACACATAAAATGTAACCTTAAACGAAATCTCATGCGATACACGAATTCTGTAATAAACACATAGGCCCTACTGGAAATTCCATAAAGCAGCAGGTCCTAGATCCTGGAGAGCAGAAATTTGCCCCCATGTCACCTTTACGATTCTGTCAGCCAAATACACACACACACACACACACACACACACACACACACACACACACACTTTTCATCTGGGTGACCAGAGATTTTATCTCCTGTAGTAACCTTAGCTAGATAGCAGTATAAAAACGTACGCTGTAAGAATATGCACTCTAGCATTTCAACCTCCCTAGATTTGCACAGCAAAGTCTCTTGGTGCTTAAAGGACAGAGGTGGGTTCCTACCAGTTCGCACCTATTCGGTAGAACCGGTTCGTCAAATCTACCGAACCGGTTAGAAGAGGTTCAACCAGTGGACTTGGAAAGCAGGCCACACCTACAGAAGAGGTTCCAAAAATTTTTTGAAACCCACCACTGGTCCTTGGATATGATTATTCTACACTATCATGCTCCTATTTATAAAACTCAGTGCCTCTGTGAAAGGTAAGGATGACTACTGCGTTTGTGGTGCAATCAGAACATTGCGTGTGTTGAAGTTGTTTTAACGCAAACCAAAGATGCCTTTTAAAAAACAAGTTTACATCCTATTCTTATGCATGCCAGTGCTGTGTGTGAGGTAATTTAAGGTGGTTCTGACAAGTGTCGTCGGCATCTTCATATCCGGTCACATGGGCGGCAAGCCACTCCCATCCGGTCACATGGGCAGCAAGCCACTCCCATCCGGTCACATGGGCGGAAAGCCACTCCCACAAAGGAGGCCACACCCACAGAGTAGGTTCGAACAATTTTTGAAACCCACCACTGCTAAAGGACTGTAAAATCTGCCTTCTAAAACAGTTGAAGGAAAAGCATGAAGACAGGTTCTGGAGAAAGCCGAGGGATAGTGGTTTCAGATAATCCCCGGACTGCTTCAGACTCGCTGCAATAGCCTGACTGAATTCATGTTCTACCCAGTGTTTCCAATCTACTTAATCACCTTCTTAACCCTGTCACAACTGGATCTTAAAAAGGAAGTCTGCATTCTTGCATACGTAGGGTGGGAAAGGGCTCTCTGATTGCAGCCCACCAGGGATGAGTAACTGTTTTTGCAGAAAATAACTAAATTGAAGCAGGAATATGTTTACATTCCCAGCAGATTATTAAAACTTCTGGTGTACTCTTTTGGGCTAGAAGGGAAGCATTTTTCAATTTAGAGCAGTGGTAGTCAACCTTTTTCTATCTACTACCCACTAATGGATCTTTCTTGATGGAAAAATTTCCTTACCGCCCACCAGTTTTTGCGCAAGTGCGGAACATGAGCATATTTCTTTTTTTCAGACATGGGTTCTAAATTTGTTTCACAATTTAACAACTCCTTTTACTCTTACGTTTTGATCTGCACTCCACACTTTTTCCCCTCCTCTTTTCCCTTTTATTACAAACACCAAAAACAATGCTGTATTAGGTGCCAATTTTTATTAAGTGTCACCATCAAAACAAAATTCCTTTTCCTGCCTTCTTCTTCTTTACCTTTCTTATTGTATTTCACTATATCAAGGATCTCTTTTTCCCTTTTTTATTTTCTCTTTCTTCTTCCTTTACTTATTTTTTTCTTTTATTTTATAAGATAAACAAAACTTAATTTATGAGCCAGACTAAACACTGCTTACTCTCCTCCTTTATTTTATCACCCTTTCTCTATTTTTCTTCCCCTTTTTGTTAATTTTTTTTGTTTAATTTTTTTAACACTGACACACAGAGAGAGAGAGAGAAAGTGAGAGAGAGAGAGAGAAAGAAAGAAAGAGAAAGAAAGGAAGAAAGAAAAAAGAAAAAAGAAAGAAAAAGTGAGAGAGAGATGAAAGAAAAAAAGGAAAAAGGGACAGAGAGACAAAAGGAAGGAAAGAGAGAGAGAGAGAGAGAGAAAAGAAAGAAAGAAAGAAAGAAAGAAAGAAAGAAAGAAAGAAAGAAAGAAAGAAAGAAAGAAAACACATGGCTGGCAAGCCCCTCCCACCAGGTCACATGGCCGGCAGGCACACCCACAGAGTAGATTTGAAATTTTTTTGAAGCCCACCACTGATTACTTCCCAGGTTTGTTGGACTTGCTGTTTGTGAATTAAGATACCAGTAGATTCCCTATCTTTTTTTTAGTTGTTTGTTTTTCTTCTGTTATTTCTGAACCATCATATGTCTCTCAGGCTGGCTATCCTCTACTGCATGCATAGTAGACTCCAAAGAGATATAGTATCTGTCTTGTTATTTGCTAATGAACTAGAGGAAATTCCAGAGTGAGCAGAAAGTCTAGTAGAAAATGCAATATCTGGCCTTGGTTTCTTGGATACACAATGCTCTACTGCTTACAGTAATAGATTTCAAAGGTAGCATGAGGACTGGTTTGGTATTGTCTTCCAAGTTATTCACTACCATACTACAGAGGGAGATTCCAGAGATTCCGACGTAGAATCTATTAGAAAATGCAGTGCCTTTGTTATATGGTAGTTACTTTTGAATTGAATTTGCACACAGAGAAACACACACAAAAAATTCTCTTCACAAGGCTTAGCCAGTTGTCTCAAAAGGGTCAACACCTTTAAAAAAAATTGAAATGTGCATTTTGTAATTTAAAAGAGCTGTAGTTATCCTTTAGATGGAAATAGGATAGGATCAAAAACAAACGCATACTAATTGTGTTTTAGATCCTGAAAGCAATAATAGCAATAGCAGTTAGACTTATATACCGCTTCATAGGGCTTTCAGCCCTCTCTAAGCGGTTTACAGAGTCAGCATATCGCCCCCACAGTCTGGGTCCTCATTTCACCCACCTCGGAAGGATGGAAGGCTGAGTCAACCTTGAGCCGGTGAGATTAGAACCGCTGAACTGCAGATAACAGTCAGCTGAAGTGGCCTGCAGTACTGCACTCTAACCACTGCGCCACCTCGGCGAGAGTTCAGATTAAGGTCAGCCTCCTGAGTAGCAAATAACCGTAAACTTCTAAGCACGAAAACAGTAAACATTAAAAGTTGAAAAAACACTTAAGCTTTAATATTTTTCGTTAAATATTCGACAACATAGCTATCTAAAACGTATTTGTAATGGCCTTTTAGAAATTCCTCAATTTTTAAAATTCTGTTAAATGTTATGCTGCTGTCTGAGAAAGGTAATTTTGAAGTGTGAATGTGGCTATGTTTGTATGAACTACATAATTTAGAAAATAACTATGAAATAACATAATTTAGAGTAGTTTGAGATTACATTTAGAGCTAGTACACGCTCCTGCCTCATTATTTTATTTTTTTCCCCAATCCCATTGGAAAAAGTGTTGTATATTTATTAACTAATGCTAGATAGTGTGGTGAAGTCTTTTTATGTAATCCTTATCTATTATCAGTTTATTCACAGTTTATCCTGGGTGAATTACTGTTATAGATATAGTCTTCGCAGGTTTTGGGTGAGCGAGGTGGTGCAGTGGTTAAATGCAGCACTGCAGGCTACTTCAGCTGACTGCAGTTCTGCAGTTCGGCTGTTCAAATCTCACTGGCTCAGGGTTGACTCAGCCTTCCATCCTTCCGAGGTAGGTAAAATGAGGACCCAGACTGTGGGGGAGATATGCTGACTTTGTAAACCGCTTAGAGAGGGCTGAAAGCCCTATGGAGCGGTATATAAGTCTAACTGCTATTGCTATTGCTATTAGTGCGTTGTGTGCTGTATATAGCAGAAGACTGTGACTAAATTGAATGATGTCCAAATGATTTCTATGTTCATTCTTGTCTTATTTTATAAATGTGATTTTAGTGAGGATAGTCTATCAGTAATAGAAAGAAATGTGTTTTCTACCACTTATTAGTGTATCACCTTTGTATTACTCTAATCCTGAATACAGAGCAAAGAGAGCATTTTTCAGTTATTAAAATATATTTATATTTAAGTGACTTAATCTAGTTTAAAACTGAGTGTACATTATAAATATATAACAATTTGCCTATCTTTTTTAATATCTCGACTATAACAATAATATTGTAAAGAGCCTTGACTTGACTAATATTATTTCTGCCAAATGTTTACAGGACTTTGGTCTTTAATTTTTAAGATGAATTTTGTGCATGACATCACAAACTCTTTCAGGCCCATTCTGATGGATATTGACATCATTATCCTTTATGCCATAATCTTGCTCCAAATGGGTAATACTCAGTTTTTAAAAATGTATCAGTGTCTTTCATTAACCTACCTTCAGTTAGCAGTGTGATGTTTGCCACTTGTGTGATTATATTTATCAGATGCCTTGGAAATATTGGGTAAGCTGCATCGTCTCTAAAAGTTTCCCCACACAATTGTGTTAATGATATTTTTAGTTTAGTTAGTTTAGTTTAGTTTATTAGTTTTGTATGCCGCCCCCTCCCGAAGGACTCCGGGCGGCTTACAATAAAAAGGGGAAGGGGATAAATAAGACAATACAACAATTTAAAATACAACAGCATTCGTAGTTTACAGTGGGGCTGGATACTTCAACAGCCCCCGGCCTGCCAGAACAGCCAGGACTTAGAGGCTTTACGGAAGGCCGGGAGGGTAGTAAGGGTCCGGATTTCCACGGGGAGGTCGTTCCAGAGGGCCGGAGCTGCAACAGAGAAGGCTGTCCCCCGGGGGGTCGCCAGCCGACATTGGCTGGCAGATGGAATCCAGAGGAGACCTAACCTGTGAGATCTAATCGGTCTATGGGAGGTGATCGGCAGGAGGCGGTCTCTCAGGTACCCAGGTCCGATGCCATGTAGGGCTTTATAAGTAACGACTAGCACCTTGAAGCGTGTCCGGAGCCCAATGGGCAGCCAGTGCAGCTCGCGGAGGATAGGTGTAACGTGGGTGTACCTAGGTGCACCCACAATCACTCGCACGGCTGCGTTCTGGACAAACTGAAGTCTTCGAACACTCTTCAAGGGCTGCCCCATGTAGAGCGCATTGCAGTAATCCAGTCTTGAGGTCACGAGGGTGTGAGTGACTATCTGAAGGGCCTCCCGGTCCAGTTAGAATTATTTTGTTTAAATCATGATAGGTTATTGATATATTATACTCTATTTATATTAAATACTATCAGCAAAAGAATCATAAGTCAGAATATTTTGTTTATGTATCTTTTAATCAACTAGCAAAGATTTCTTCCTAAAAATGTAATTGCCAGGTATAGCTAAAGTTTTAAAATCTTGGAGCCTTTAAAATAATGTTTATTTAGTTCTGCTGACACACAATATTATTGAAGACTAATAGGGAATTTAATTTGGCATTTTTTGCAAAAAGGATGTGAATATTACATTGTAGCTTTATCACTTTTGAGGTCAACTCTTATCTTGTACGGATGGACTGGTCCTTGTTATAATTGGAGATATAATTTTATTGCAAACATATTTCAGAACTATAATAGAAACAATCCTATGAAACAGCTTTCCTTTCAGAAATTATTTTGAATATTACAAATAGAACCGAAATATAATTATTATTTAAAACATATGTGGGATCTCAGCTTACACTGTCACCAAATTAATTGTCTGAATCTATCATAACATTAGGGTTGTTTTTAAGTTTCAAGCAAATTTGGGGCAGATAATTGTAGCTTTCATGGAAAGCTCTGTTTGTGTGATATAAATATATATTTCCTCTGCTCTTGGTGCTATTTTTTTCTAGTTCAGATTTTTAGTGGTAGAAGAACAGAATTATCAGAACTGTTCTCTAAACATGGGCAATTAGAGAAAATAACAACCATGGGATTTGCTCATTCACAAAATTACTGCAACATTAAGTGTGACCAGTAACAAAACAGAAGTAATAAAACACAAATTATCAGAAGACTGACTTGATAATCGGTTCCATATCATCCTCAATAAATTCAAGTTAAACCCGTTGTTTTCCAGTAACATATATCCTACAATTATTTTAAAGTGTATGTGTTAGCGTATAACACTTCATAAAATAATACAATTTTGTAGTGAACACTTTTCCCTTTGCAGTATGCTAATACTCTGTTACTTAATATTAAAATAATCATTAAAAATGTTGAAACTATAGAGAGGCTCGGGGCTCAGCAGACACCAAGTGAGTTTCCCCTTACAGGCTAATGTCCATGAGTGTAATGTAGATATTTCAGAATTAACATAATTCAGCATGCAAGGAAAACAGAAATATTGTCCTTTAAAGAATGTGAACCAATCTGCTTTTATAGCAATAGCAATAGCAGTTAGACATATATACCGCTTCATAGGGCTTTCCGCCCTCTCTAAGCGGTTTACAGAGTCAGCATATCGCCCCCACAGTCTGGGTCCTCATTTCACCCACCTCGGAAGGATGGAAGGCTGAGTCAACCTTGAGCCAGTGAGATTTGAACCGCTGAACTGCAGATAGCAGTCAGCTGAAGTGGCCTGCAGTGCTGCACTCTAACCACTGCGCCACCTCGGCTCTTTTAAGGTTGGCAGATACTGGCAGTGATGGAAATGTTGGCAGGCATAAAAAGTACGAAGGGATGCAAGCAGAATTCATATAAAAGAAAATATTGTTTACTGTGAAATTTATTTATTTATTTAGTTACCACAGTTATTTATATACGGCCTGATTCACACATTCTAAGAAATATAAACATTTTGCAACGAGCACTTTGGCAAAACCAAACAGGTTCTGGGATTCCCCCGTCTACAGCTACCATAATATCATTACTGGCACTACAATTAATTCAAAAGATAGAAATTGAAGAGAATATAGATATTTGATCCATAATTACGGTATGCTAGTAGAATATTCAGTGATCCAGATATCAGAGTTGAATCTTAAATCATCTATTCTTGATTTCAATCTTTTCTTGCACTTTTCTTTCGTTCTCAAGATTTGCCTTCATGGTTCTGCTGCTATTGGTAATCTCAATATCTAAAAGGCGCTCTCTGTGTATAAACATATATATTTTAAATCTTAAAAAGATAGCATCCCAGGGCCAAATAGAAGTCAGAAACTAATAATGGAGATAATCCCCCTAAGGAGAGAAGAACTTTTGACTAATATGGCAAAGATCTTAATAGTTTGAGACCAAAACTGTACAGTACTAGAAATAACTGTTGTGAAAAGAGTAGGTATCTGTATAATCAAACTTCAGTTTTCCTGCAACTTACAAAATGGTTGAATTATGTGAATAGCATGTGTAGTACAACACTCTGTTCTTGCAGTAGCCAGACAAATGGAAGCAGAGCATAAATGTAATAATATACTCCTCCTTATTTGAAGATACATATACCTGAATACATATTCCCCAATATAAACCTAAATAAAAAAATACCATGCAATTCTCTAACATGAGTTTGTTCTGGAAATTCCTCAAATTACGTATGCTAATATACCGTAAAGTTGAACTAAGTGGAAATTCTTCAGTGGTGGGTTTCAAAAATTGTTCAAACCTACTCTGTGGGTGTGGCCTCCTTTGTGGGAGTGGCTTGCCGCCCATGTAACTGGATAGGAGTGGCTTGCTGCCCATGTGACCAGATATGAAGATGCCGACGACACTTGTCAGAACCACCTTAAATTACTTCACACACAGCACTGGCATGCATAAGAATAGGATGTAAACTTGTTTTTTAAAAGGCATCTTTGGTTTGCGTTAAAACAACTTCAACACATGCAATGTTCTGATTGCACCACAAACGCAGTAGTCATCCTTACCTTTCACAGAGGCACCAAGTTTTATAAATATGAGCATGATAGTGTAGAATAATCATATCCAAGGACCAGTGGTGGGTTTCAAAAATGTTTGGAACCTCTTCTGTAGGTGTGGCCTGCTTTCCGGGTCCACTGGTGGAACCTCTTCTAACCGATTCGGTAGATTTGACGAACCGGTTCTACCGAATAGGTGCAAACTGGTAGGAACCCACCTCTGCAATCTCTTTCCTGGAAGTCCTATAGATCTTCACATTCAGAACCAACCTCTGGCGTTGAGGTAAAGGCTTAGCAATTTCCCTTGTTACCACCAGTCTTCCATTGTACCCATTAACTTTTCATCCCCTTGTCAGCCTGATATGTGAGAGACAGAACTTTCATAATCCATGTGGCCTTTCTGGTGATTAAAATTCCAAAAGAGAAGAATGAAAGGGAGGGAGAAAGCGGGGAGGGAGGGAAAAAGAAAGAAAGAAAAAGATGGAAAGAAGGAAATTTCTATAAGGGAGGGAGAGAAGGGGGAGGAAGGGAAAAAGAAAGAAAGAAAAAGATGGAAGGAAGGAAGGAAATTTCTATAACAACATTTCCTGGATAAAAGTATGCAGTTGTTTCTCCCTGTATTCCCCAAATCCTCCCTTTCACAGCTTTGGAGATAGACCAATATATCAAAAGAGATAAATAAAAGTAAATGTCATTTAAAAAAAGAAAAAGAAAATCATGGAAATCAATTACATAACTGTTCAGATGGTTAAAAAAGAAAATTTAGAAATGTAATAATCACCCAGATTCCAAGATTCCACTGTCCTATTACAAAACCATCTCAAAGCCGTCATAAAAAAGACTCATGATAGAATTCCAGATTAATATTATACATCACAGAAGATCTGAAGCAGAAAATATCCTCATAGGCGCACTGAGATATGTTATAAGGCTGTCGTAAAAAAAACAACTTCCTAATTTCTACAATGAAATAAAACCCAGAGAAATAAAATCCAGGTATCTCACATACAGGTAGTCCTTGACTTACGACCAAAATTGAGCCAAAAATGTATGTTGCTAAGTGAGAAATTTATTCCCACCCACCCACCCATTTTATGATTTTTCTTGCCACGTTTGTTAAGTGAATCACTGTAGTAATTCAATTAATAACAGAGTTGATAGGCAAATCTGTCTTCCCCAATTACACTGCTTATCAATAGATCGCAAAAAGGGATCACATGACCCCAGGGCACTGTAACAGTCATAAATATGAGTCAGTTGCAAGCATTCAAATCTTGATCATGTGATCATGGGGATGCTGCAATGGTCACAAGTGTGAAAAATGGTCATAAATCATTTTTTTCAGTGCCTTCAAACAGTTCACTAAATGAACTGTTGTAAATTGTATAACATAATAAACCTGGAATTAAATCAACTGCAGATTTCTGGGTAAATTGTTTCCTTCTTGTCATGGAATAGCAATTTTCTGAATCAAATATTTTCCTTGGCTTCAAATTTCCAGGATTTCTTCTAATTTTCTGAAATTTCAGCTGTTTTTCAGAGAGACGCTAAACCCTATTATTTCAGCCTGAATTCAACCATTTCTACTGTTTTTTTAAAGCCTCCTCTTTTTCCCCCCTAACTAAGGGAGAAATTAAAGTAACTTATCTACGTATGTGACAGAAGTGGGGTTTAGGCATGGCTCAGTGGTGGGTTTCAAAAATGTTTAGAACCTACTCTGTGGGTGTGGCCTCCTTTGTGGGAGTGGCTTGCTAGCCATGTGACCTGGTGGGAGTGGCTTGCCAGCCATATGTTCTCTCTCTCTCTCTCTCTCTCTCTCTCTCTCTCTCTCTCTCTCTCTCCTTCTTTTTGTCTCTCTGTCCCTTTTTTCTTTCTTTCTTTCTTTATTTCTTCCTCTCTCTCTCTCTCTCTCTCTCTCTCTCTCTCTCTCTCTCTCTCTCTCCTTCCTTTTGCCTCTGTCCCTTTTTTCTTTTTTTTTATTTATTTCTTCCTTTCTCTTTCTCTCTCTCTCTCTCCTTCCTTTTGCCTCTCTGTCCCTTTTTTCTTTTTTTCTTTCATCTCTCACTCTTTTTCATTCTTTATTTATTTATTTATTTATTTATTTATTTATTTATTCCTTTCTTTCTCTTTCTCTGTCTGTCTGTCTGTCTGTCTGTCTGTGGGGGGGGCAGTGGTGGGTTTCAAAAAATTTTGGAACCTCTTCTGTAGGTGTGGCCTGCTTTCCGGGTCCACTGGTGGAACCTCTTCTAACCGGTTCGGTAGATTTGACGAACCGGTTCTACCGAATAGGTGCGAACTGGTAGGAACCCACCTCTGGCATGGCTGTAGGATTGGATTTGCCTGGGTTTACAGACTGCATATCCACAACTCCATACTTCATCCATTTCAGCTAATCAAGACACATAAAAAACATACACAAGCAACAAAGGCTGCCTTTTGATTTTTTAAAAAAATTCTTGCTAGAGACCTGCAAATGTTTTTAGAACCAGGGGTGATTCTAAATGTCCAACCTTGACAACTTTAAGACTTGTGGACTTTAGCTCCCAGAATTCCCCAAACTAGCCATGTTGGCTGGGGAATTTTGGGACTTGAAGTTCTCAAGTCAAAGTTGCCAAGGTTGGACACCTGCTTAGGAACAAACAAAGAAGAGCCGAGGTGGCGCAGTGGTTAGGGTGCAGTACTGCAGGCCACTTCAGCTGACTGTTATCTGCAGTTCAGCGGTTCTAATCTCACCGGCTCAAGGTTGACTCAGCCTTCCATCCTTCCGAGGTGAGTGAAATGAGGACCCAGACTGTGGGGGTGATATGCTGACTCTGTAAACCGCTTAGAGAGGACTGAAAGCCCTATGAAGCGGTATATAAGTCTAACTGCTATTGCTATTGCTAAATACTACCTCTTAGCTAAAGTTGTTACGAAGACAGGGGATGAAAAGATTTTGATGCCTAGATGTCTTCATAATTATATATGAAAAGTGGATAAAGCAAACCTTAGAACCATGATCTATGGCATGCATGGAGGAAGTGGCACGAAGAGCCATCTCTCCGGGCACACCAGCCATTGCCCATTGCGCACCGGCCAGCTGGTGTCCGCGTGCTCATGTGTGACAGATATCGGAAGACCCGGTGATCACTGTGCATGCACATGCCGGAAACTGGAAGCTCAGATTTCCGACACGAACATGAATGCCGGAGAGCTGCTCTTCCGGTTTCCGTTGCTTTCACGGGAGCGCACCGGGAAGCTGTTCTGGTAGTTTCCGTTGCTCCCGTCCCATGCGCTCCTGTTTCAGGGCACTGTGCCAAAAAGGTTCACCAACACAGCCTTAGAAGGAACAATAGTATATGGAGAGCAGAAGAGCTAATAATGGGTTTTTATCTTTCTGGGCGTTGATGGCAAGAGGAACTGATGTAATTACTACTTAATACAATAGGATACTGGCTATGTAATAGTATACATGTGATTGTATGTTATGAAAATGGAAAATAAAAAAAGTATATTTCAAAAAAAGAAGAAGAGATGTAGCTTACAAATTAAGACTGTAAATATAATAATAAGTGTATTGCCCATAATTGTATGTTGCTGTCATTTAGATTACTGCTATAACTATCAAAGTGAAGCCAAGTGTTTCTAGTTTTTGATTATTATTTTTTGCAGCTTGGTTTATTTGAAAATAAGTTTGATTTTGAATTATTTACATGACTTTTTAAAATAGTTCAGGTATGATGATCACATGAAAGAATAACACTATATATTATCTGTATTAACTATGTACATGGGGCAGCCTTTGAAGAGTATTCGGAGACTTCAACTCGTCCAGAATGCAGCCGCGCGAGCGATCGTGGGTGCACCTCGGTACACCCACGTTACACCTATCCTCCGCGAGCTGCACTGGCTACCGATTGGTCTCCGGATACGCTTCAAAGTGCTAGTCATAACTTATAAAGCCCTTCATGGTATTGGACCTGGGTACTTGAGAGACCGCCTGCTGCCAATTACCTCCCAAAGACCCATTAGATTTCACAGGGTCGGCCTCCTCCGGGTTCCGTCCACCAGCCAATGCCATCTGGCTACTACCCGGGTGAGGGCCTTCTCTGTAGCAGCTCCGGCCCTTTGGAATGAACTCCCCGCGGAGATCCGGACCCTCACCTCTCTCCAGGCCTTCCGGAAAGCCGTCAAAATCTGGCTGTGCCGGCAGGCCTGGGGTTGATGAGTTCCCCTCCCCTCTCGACTGGTATGGCTGTGTGATTTTCATGTATTTTAATTATGTGTACTGTTGTTTATGTTCCCTTTCCCCTTTGAGTTGTTCACCGCCCTGAGTCCCTTCTGAAGAAGGGCGGCATACAAATAAACCAAATACAATACAATACAATACAATACAATACATTTAATTTTTAAATTAAAGTTTTTCAGAGAGAGAGAGAAAAAAGAAGGAACAATAGTAAAAGGCAAATATAAATGCAATTTTTGAGATTTTTCAAATCGGTAACATATAGTAACATTATTTGTGCAACTATACATGTGCAATGTTCCTCTATTTGGGAATGAGTTGTATCGTGAGATATATCTGACTAAGCAGGCTTTTCTGCACAAGTAGTTAACAAATGTCAAATAAAGGGCATACAGAGAGTACAGAACCTTCAAAGAGATTCAACTATTTCTTCTACAAATTACTCTCTGTAAGCCGCCCGGAGTCCTACGGGATTAGGCGGCATATTAATTTATTAAATTACAATTACAATTACTCGTAAAATGCACTGGCTTATAGAAGCAGGATGAATAGATTGGCCTTCAGTATAATAGGACTACAGTAAATGAAATAATGTGTATTATTACTCCCCATCTAATCTCCCCCTTTTAAATTTAGGGTGCAAATAGAATTACATAGTTGCAGCTAACTTTTTAATTAAGATCTGCCATAAATAAGAAGCTTATTAATATTTGTAACATCCATATTGTTGCTGAATAGCATCTGGTTAACTGCTTCACTGTCTTTAGTTATTTGCTACCCAAAGATATCAGGCATATAATGCAGCCCATTGAATGGAAACAGTGAGAAATGCAAAGCAAATTCTGGTGTGTATCAAGCGGCAGAATTTGTAAATAGGTAATTTGAAACAAGAGGTTATAGAGACACCTTGAAACTTAAAAGGATGGAAGTTGCAAAAAGAGGATGGAAGTTGTTCCAATCTTGGAGATTGCAACTTATAAACAAGGATATCCCTCAACAAAATATATAGCATGGAATACTGAGGTTCAAGATTTGAACAAGTCATTAAGATAACTTTAATTTGCTGCTCCTCTTTGTACTAAAGATTAATGAAGATACCTAGTCATGTGACTTGCTGTGTCAGTGGTGGGATCCAATTTTTTTTAACTACCGGTTCTGTGGGCATGCGGCTTGGTAGGTGTGGCATGGCTTTGTGGGTGTGGCTTTGTGGGTGTGGCAGGGGAAGGATACTGTAACGGTGCACCGACAAAGCCCTTATCCGCGACGACATAACCGCAGAGGGCAAATCCGCGCCTTCCGAAGCACTCAGCACCCTAACCCTAACCCTAACCTTAAACCTAACCCTAAACCTAACCCTAAACCTAACCCTAACCCTAACCCTAACCCTTACCTTAATTTAAATTGGCTTTCTGTCGCCACGCTGTTGTCGCCACGGTGATGACGTCGCGGTGATGACGTCGTGGCTTTAGCGACACGGTTTTGTCGCTGCTATTTTGACTAGTGCGGTTTTGTTGGGCCACATACTGTAACATCTCCATTCCCACCCCACTCCAGGGGAAAGTTACTGCAAAATTCCTATTTCCTCCCCAGCTGGGACTTGGGAAGCAGAGAATAGATGCAGGCGGGGCCAATCAGAGGTGGTATTTACTGGTTCTCTGAATTACTCAAAATTTCTGCTATTAGTTTTCCAAAACTGGTCAGAATCTGCTGAATACCACCTGTGCGCTGTGTATATTTGGTGTGTGGGAGCGTATTTTCATTTTTAAACGGTTTTTTTCCATTATGCCAGACCTAGAGATGCTTTTTCAAAAGGCATCTGGACTTTGAATTGAATTGAATTTATTGCATTTATATGCCTCCCTTTTCCCCCGAAGGGGACTCAGGGCGGCTCACAATCCAAGTCAAGGGAAGGGGGTACAAATAAAGAATAAAAAAGACGAACAGAACAATACACAATTTAAAAGCACACAACAACCATACCATTCGGGGGGGGGGGGCAAAAGCTCTTTAGCCCCAGGCCTGTCGGAACAGCCAGGTTTTAAGGGCTTTGCAGAAGGCCTGGAGGGTGGTGAGGGTTCGAATCTCCATGGGGAGCTCGTTTCAGAGGGTCGGAGCAGCCACAGAGAAGGCTCTCCTCCGGGTAGTCGCCAGTCGGCATTGGCCGGCGGATGGAATTCGGAGGAGGCCTAATCTGTGGGATCTAATCAGTCTATTGGAGGTAATTGTTTTTCATTGGAGATGTTTCACTTCTCATCCAAGAAGCTTCTTCAAGTTTCTTCTTAGCTGAGAAGAGAAATGTCTCCAAGGAAAACCAGCCCAGTTGCCTTTCGAAAAAGCATCTTTGGGACAACCATGACCCGTATGAATGAGAATCTCAATAGACATTTTTTTTGCATTAGTTTTTATTTGGTTCTAGTTCTCCAAATGTTGTTCTCTAATGTTTGAGCCTTCTGTTACTAATGGGGCGACACTCAGAATCAATATATAGAATTCTTAACCCAGCAGGAAGATCCTTTTATTGTGGTCTGCCATCAATGCAATGCATAATATAAGGTTGAAATGTTCTGTTTCATGCTAACGTTTTCTTAGGCATGGGTATCAGTTTTAGTAAACATATTTTGAGAAACTGATTTGTTTTTTTCTGTCTGATAAAACAAAATCAGTACACTTTTTTTTAACCATTTAAATGTGTTTTTATTTTCCATTTTCATTTTCGTACAGTCACATATATACTGTGCATAACCGGGGCCATATAACATTAAACAATAAACACAGCAATTCCTCTTGTCAACAATACCCCCAAAAATAGAAACCCAATATACCTCTTCCACTCTCCGTACACCTCTTTCTTCCACCCCCCTCCAACTTTCTATCTTTCCTCCATCATCCCCCTCTACCCTACCTCCCCTCCCCCTCTACCACTCCTCTAGCCCGATCCACTCCCTCCCTTCCTTCTCACCCTCCCTCCCATCCTCTCTCCCGCCCTCTCTACCCATCTTTCTTCTATCCCGCTCCTCCTCCCCTTGGTGTATTTCCACTATATGTCAATGTACTTAACTTATCCTATTTTTACAGACCTTCGACCCTCCATACACCCTTTCTTTCGCCCCCCTCCAACTTTCCATCTTCCCTCCATCATTCCCCTCTACCCTACTTCCCCTCCCCCTCTACCACTCCTAATCAGTACACTTTCTTGTTCTCCATAAACTTCTTAGCCACAGAATCATCCATATTAAATCTTAAAAAAAATACGTTTTACCCCAAGGTAAAGACATCCAGGGAGAATCAGTATATAATATCTCCATATTTTCCGACATATGTAATGTCTTTATTTGGCGCAAGATGTACACAAGTATTTTAAGTTGTATAAAACTGCTCACTTGAGTGGATAGCATGATAACAGTTGTAATCATAGTGAGTGAAATATTTCTGATACGGAATTATTGTATCAGCTCTAAAATCTAACGTATATTTTAATAATTTCTGACCTCACTCACAATAGCTTAGGATATTCAGTTCCAGGATGAATTAATTTAGACAAGATTACAAAAGTAGAGAGTTTTATTTTTCCAGATGTTTCAGCATGCAGAATCAACCCGCGTTTGTAAACAAAATATTACTTTAGGATCAGCATTAAGTACTGTCATGCTAACTATGATGTTTAACTTCCTTGCTGCCCTGGCTTTATTGAGAGTGGACTCAGAACAAAATGAAGCAATGCAGTAATATTCTTCACTTACTCTATGGTTTTCTTTTGGACAGTTGCATACATTGGAAAGGCACTACCCCTTACATACAGCTGTAGATTGGATGGTCTGAAAAGAGCTTATGGGCATTGGGAGTTGAGTTCTTCCTACATACAGGATAAGACATTATATAAAGAGAGTGCATATAGCTACTGCCCAGTGGCGGGTTTCAAAAAATTTTGGAACCTACTCTGTGGGTGTGGCCTTCTTTGTGGGAGTGGCTTGCTGGCCATGTGACCTGGTGGGAGTGGCTTGCCGGCCATGTGTCATCTATCTATCTATCTATCTATCTATCTATCTATCTATCTATCTATCTATCATCTATCTCTTTCCTTCCTTTTGTCTCTCTGTCCCTTTTTTCTTTTTTCTTTCATCTCACTCTTTTTCTTTTTTCTTTTTTTCTTTATTTATTTCTTCCTTTATTTCTCTTTCTCTCTGTGTGTGTGTCAGTCTGTCTGTCTCTCTCTGTGTGTGGGGGGGCAGTGGTGGGTTTCAAAAAATGTTGGAACCTACACTGTGGGTGTAGCCTCCTTTGTGGGAGGGGCTTGCCAGCCATGTGACCTGGTGGGAGTGGCTTGCCAGCCATGTGTTTTCTTTCTTTCTCCCCCCCTCTCTCTCACACACACACTCTTTTTCTTTCCTTTCTTTCTTTCTTTCTTTCTTTCTTTCTTTCTTTCTTTCTTTTCTTTCTTTCTTTCTTCCTTCCTTCCTTCCTTCCTCCCTCCCTTTCTTTCTCTTTCTCTCTCTCTCTGTGTCAGTCAGTCTGTCTCTGAGTGTGGGGGGCAGTGGTGGGTTTCAAAAATTTTTGGAACCTCTTCTGTAGGTGTGGCCTGCTTTCTGGGTCCACTGGTGGAACCTCTTCTAACTGGTTCGGTAGATTTGACGAACCGGTTCTACCAAATAGGTGCGAACTGGTAGGAGCCCACCTCTGCTACTGCTACATTACCATGGACCTCATCCCATTTCTAAGAGGTCTGCAAAGGGGGCGTGCATAAGAGCCGAGGTGGCGCAGTGGTTAAATGCAGCACTGCAGGCTACTTCAGCTGACTGCAGTTCTGCAGTTCGGCTGTTCAAATCTCACCGGCTCAGGGTTGACTCAGCCTTCCATCCTTCCGAGGTGGGTGAAATGAGGACCAGGATTGTTGTTGGGGGCAATATGCTGACTCTGTAAACCGCTTAGAGAGGGTTGAAAGCCCTATGAAGCGGTATATAAGTCTGCTATTGCTATAAGCGCACCAGCGAGCCTCCTGTGCTACTGTCCCTATTTATTTGTATTCATTTCCTTTGTTCATGTCAATGTTCATACTAATATCTGCTATCTTGTACAGATTTGACAAACTAATGAATAAATAAATAAGCACAGCCTCTCCTCTTTATGTACACTTTTATACATGTTCATATCTAAAATTGAGGATGGGGAACTCTGGGGATTTAGACTCATTAGTGATTGGCTCAGTGTATGCTTTGCCCTTAACCAAGTATTTTCCTTCAAAAAATTTAACAGAAATCTATCCAGACTACCCACCAGCTGCATGATACTGTTTGCTATATAAAAGAGATTGCTTTCCCACACAGCATGAACAAAAAGCCATCTAGGGAAACGCAGCAAAGATGGTTCAAGGTACGGCTAGTTTATCTTGGTCCAAGGGGGAAATAACATTTGAATGAAAAGTTAAACAGAAGGAATGTTGCGTTCAAGTTGGGAAACTGCAACTCACTCTATCAACACATCATAAAGGCTATGCTTTGTTTTTTTTATTATTATTATTTTATTTTATTTTATCAATTTTATATATACATTCACAATTATATGATTTCATAACTATTATTAATAATATGTATTTATAACAATTTTTCCTACTGTTGACAATATAGTTGAAGATTGCTTTTTTAACATCCCATAGATCCATCTTATCTTACAACGGTCCTACTTCTTCTTCCCTCCCTCCCTCTTTCCTTCCCTCGTTTCTTCTCTCCTACTCCCCTTCCTTCCCTCCCTCCTTCCCCTACCCTCCTTCTCTCCTTCCCTCCTTCCTTCCCTCCTTCCTTCCTTCCCTCCTTTCTTTTCTCCTTCTCTCCTTCCTTTCCCCCTTCCTTTCCTCCTTCCTTTCCCCCTTCCTTCTCTCCTACATTCCCTCCTTCCTTCCCTCCTTCCTTCCCTCCTTTCTTCTCTCCTTCTCTCCTTCCTTCCCTTCTTCCTTCTTCCTTCTCTCCTTGCTTCCCTCCCTCCTTCCCTCCCTCCTTCCTACCCCCTTTATTCTCTTTCTTCTCTCCTTCCTTCCTTCCTTCCTCCTCTCCTTTCCCTTCTCTCCTTCCCCTTCCTCCCCTTTCCCCTTCCCCTCTTCTTCCCATTCCTCCCCTCTTTCCTACTCTTACCTTCCCTCCCATTCTTCCTCTGCCTTTCCCTTTCTCCTATTCTCATAAAGGCTATGCTTTGTACAGTGCATAATGAGTCTGTGTGAACATTGCTAATGGAAGGAGCCTGCCTGTTTTCTTAGCTATTTGTTCTCTTGTTTTCCCCACTGCTTTAGATTTTCATGTCTTTTTTCATTAGCTTTTAAGTCTTTTTTTTCAACTAGGATAATAGCTAAACTCTATTTCCATCCAATTGCCATTCTAGCTGTTCTCTGTGGGTTGCGTATATTTTGAGTGTGTTGTTTGGAAAGCTAGAAATACTATTCTAGATAGCCTTAATGAGAGAATACATGCCTGAATCTCCAAACAATACTGTTCCCAGAATATGAGAAGTGGCTTGCATTATCTCATCTTTTTAAGTTGCTTTTTTTCTCTTGTTTTGTCTCTTGTCCAGTACTTGCTTCTACATAACTCCGTAAGAAATAATTGACAGCTGTTTGTATTTTATTCTGGCCCATCTACAATTCCTTGTACAAAAACATGAGGCAGCCTTTGGAAAGATTTATTGTGTAACGCTAAAAGAAAATGTTTACCAAATGCAGTTCCAGAGATTATTTAATACTTTCATATATTTGCCAACTCAATGGCACCGAATGCTGATTTTAGATTTTGTTTTCGACACATGTTTAAAATTGCTACGGCTGTATCTAAGTCCACATTTCAATTGATTTTTTTTTAAAGGTAATTCACCAGTTTTCCATTATTACTCAGTGTCTAAACAATCGAAGTATATAAACACTGCTTTGTTGCTAGCCACGACAGGCAGGTGTTTTCCTACCATTTTCTTGCTTATATGAATTTTTATTTCTAGTGTGACTTCTTAACAAATGTGGCAAAAAGGTTTTAAAATTAGATGCAACTCCCTTAACAACCACCTTGCTTATCAATGTAAATTCTGATCTCAATTGTGGTCTCATGTTGAGGTCTACCTGCATACTTTTGATATAATAACATCTTTTTTGTTCATAGAAAAACATAGATGTGTTTACCATTAGGCCACTGTTTTTTTAAAAAAAATAGTGCTTCAATTTAGTTGTGATTTGGATTTAAACCAGAGGTGGGTTCCTACCAGTTCGCACCTATTCGGTAGAACCGGTTCGTCAAATCTACCGAACCGGTTAGAAGAGGTTCCACCAGTGGACCCAGAAAGCAGGCCACACCTACAGAAGAGGTTCCAAAATTGTTTGAAACCCACCACTGGTGGGTGTGTAATATCCCGCAGTTATCTAGGCATTAATAATGATCTAGTAATATCTCCTTATACATTTTAGGGACCTTTCCTTACATAATTGGTGTTTTCTTTCATACTTTTGGATTTCTAATTTCTGTTTCCGTTAGTTGGCAATTGCTAAAACCAATCCCACGTGAAAAAGTATTCAAAGCCTTCTTGATTTTAATTGTCAATTTATTTATTCCTGCACACTGTAATATTTATTCATTTACATCTCTCTGTTTTTCCACTGTTGTGCAAACACAATTCCAGCGGCTGCTAACATGTGTAAAATTAAATATATATTATACTCCCTTTCAAGTAGCCAACAAAATATTTCTGGTTTTAATTCCATATCTTGCTTTACGATTGCTTCTAACTTCTGAATAGCTACTTGGACCGACCTAAGTACTAATTCATAATTTCATATCTGGTCACGTGGGCGGCAAGCCACTCCCATCCGGTCACATGGGTGGCAAGCCACTCCCACAAAGGAGGCCACACCCACAGAGCAGGTTCCAACAATTTTTGAAACCCACCACTGATTTAAACATATTAAAGTCAGTTCCAATTAACTGGACAGCTAGATTTGTCTTATGCTTTTAATGCTGAGGATTATCCATGTATTTGTCTCTGGGTGTAAGCTTCCATAATGAGCCGAGGTGGCGCAGTGGTTAAATGCAGCACTGCAGGCTACTTCAGCTGACTGCAGTTCTGCAGTTCGGCTGTTCAAATCTCACCGGCTCAAGGTTGACTCAGCCTTCCATCCTTCCGAGGTGGGTAAAATGAGGACCCGGATTGTTGTTGGGGGCGATATGCTGACTCTGTAAACCGCTTAGAGAGGGCTGAAAGCCCTATGAAGCGGTATATAAGTCTAACTACTATAATGTGCCAGAGAATCCTATCCTTCGACAGCATGCAGGGGACATCTGCGGGAGATCTTCTGCAAATTCCAAATGTACCCTTAGAATATTAATGCATCGTCATCATCAGAGCCAGCCCAAGAAATTTTTGCACTGCAAGGCAAGAAAGACTTTCCCTATTTCCATAGGCGGCAACTGACCAGATTGATAAATGAAGTTTTCTTCCATACCGCAGAGTGGAAAATGTGCTTCATTTCAGGCGAGGGCAGCAGGTTAGCAGAGGGCGTGCAGAGCATGCTGTGAAGACGCTACAGTTCTGTCCTGCAGCAAAGGAAAAACTCCGGTTCAGTTACTACTGTTCCTCCCAAAAAGCCGACAGCCGAGGCAAACGTCTCATTCGGTTTAGCAGCACGGCAGGCCCTGATCCTCACTCCTTTTAAAACAATTACTTTATTCAGGGCTGCAGCAGCCAGTCAGAACGGGGGGGGGGGTGTTGACTATATTGTTCAGATCTCATGGGGAAAAAGGAAAGCGTGGTTTTGCTCTTCTCCCCTCTTATCTGTAAAATTAGCTTTCCCCTGCTGTGCGGCATAGTGCTAAATTGGTTCCAACCTGCAATCTGAGCTTTTATAGCTTTATGGTGAGAAACTCAAGGAAGAAGGGAAGGATATCACCTCTCCTCTCCTCTCTCTTAAAACATTGTAGAAAGCCGAAAGATTCAAAACACACCAGTGGTGGATTTCAAAAATTGTTCGAACCTACTCTGTGGGTGTGGCCTCCTTTGTGGGAGTGGCTTGATGCCCATGTGACCGGATGGGAGTGGCTTGCCGCCCATGTGACCGGATATGAAGATGTCGACGACACTTGTCAGAACCACCTTAAATTACCTCCCACACAGCACTGGCATGCATAAGAATATGATGTAAACTTGTTTTTTAAAAGGCATCTTTGGTTTGCGTTAAAACAACTTCAACACACGCAATGTTCTGATTGCACCACAAACGCAGTAGTCATCCTTACCTTTCACAGAGGCACTGAGTTTTATAAATAGGAGCATGATAGTGTAGAATAATCATATCCAAGGACCAGTGGTGGGTTTCCAAAAATGTTGGAACCTCTTCTGTAGGTGCGGCCTGCTTTCCGGGTCCACTGGTGGAAACTCTTCTAACCGGTTCGGTAGATTTGACGAACCGGTTCTACCAAATAGGTGCGAACTGGTAGGAACCCACCTCTGAAACACACCCACCCACACTCAAACTCACTACGATACACATTCTTTGTCTGCTAACACTTCTATCCCTAATGGTTTCCTCCAGGATTACCAATTAAAACTTTATAAGTAGTACATCTTTTTTTGTAATATTCATTGTAGTTAGATGCATAGAGTATGTGAAAAAGGCAGTGTATATGATATAATGCGGGATCCTGGATAAGATGCTTTTAAAACCACAATCTGACCTATATACAATCATATTAAGTACTTGTTACTGTGAGGAGTCAGTGGTGCTCTCTGAGTTTAGTTGTTTTAGCAATAGCAATAGCAGTTAGACTTATATACCGCTTCATAGGGCTTTCAGCCCTCTCTAAGCAGTTTACAGAATCAGCATATCGCCCCCACAGTCCGGGTCCTCATTTTACCCACCTCGGAAGGATGGAAGGCTGAGTCAACCTTGAGCTGGTGAGATTTGAACAGCTGAACTGCAGAACTGCAGTCTGCTGAAGTAGCCTGCAGTGCTGCACTCTAACCACTGCGCCACCTCGGCTATTTTCTTGCAGATGTTTCATTACCCAATTAGGTAACAACATCAGTGTTAATCTTAGTGCTAATTTCGGTGATGAAACATTGCAAGAAAACAGCCAAGCTCAGAGACCCACCAAGCCCCCCGCCCATTTCACCCTGAGCTACAAATAGTCTCCTTTATTGGTACTTATATTGTATATCTAAACTGTCCTTCATCCTTGCTTTTACCAGGAATATGTATTAACTTAGGAAAACAAAACTTAATATAGTACAATGGAATAAAAGTAACAAGAAATAGAAAAATATACTACTATACAGTAGAAAAGTATTGGATTTCTATACTTCTCTAATTTATCAGAACTAGCCAAACTGAAAGGATTTTGGGGTAATCTGCAGTGGTGGGATTCAGCCAGTTCGCACCTATTCGGGAGAACCGGTTGGTAACTTTCTAAGTAGTTCAGAGAACTGATTGTTGGAAGAAATCTCCTTTTGTTTTTTTTCCACTTTACAGGGCTAATCCTGTAAGGAAGGCAGGAAGGAAACATTCTAGTGTTGTTTCTAGCCTCATCTTTATTGCCCTGCTTACAGAAACTGCCTCTCCGGTTAACCCTTATTACCATTGTAACAGCTAAGGCGAAGCGCCCATCGACCTGAGTGACCTTGAGTTGGCCACGCCCACCCAGTCACATGACCACCGAGCCCCACCTACCCAGATGGTCATTAGGGCAGAGAACTGGTTGTTAAATTATTTGAATCCCACCACTGGTAGTCTGTATCAACTGGTATTAAAAATCCCCAAAGCTAAAAGTGTTTTTATCCACAGTGGTGAGTGATCATTATATACCTGGTCTGTTCTGCAGAGTATATGTAGGGAGCCACTTGGTTGTGTTAGTGATTAGATTGTTGTTTCTTCGCTGTCTGTATTTCAACTTTTGTAGCATTTGTAATAAGCAGCAGATAGAAGTCATGGGGAATGGATAGTGGAGACAAGGATGAGAATAGCAATAGCAATAGCAGTTAGACTTATATACCGCTTCATAGGGCTTTCAGCCCTCTCTAAGCGGTTTACAGAGTCAGCATATTGCCCCCAACAACAATCCGGGTCCTCATTTTACCCACCTTGGAAGGATGGAAGGCTGAGTCAACCCTGAGCCGGTGAGATTTGAACAGCCGAACTGCAGAACTGCAGTCAGCTGAAGTAGCCTGCAGTGCTGTATTTAACCACTGCGCCACCTTGGCTCAAGAGGATGAAGCCGCAAATTGAAACAAACAAGGTCCTTAAAAGCCAGAGGCTGATTTTTTAGAAGCAGTTATAATTTAGGAAGATCAAAAAACTGAAATTTGACTAAGGTAGAACTAAACATTCTTAATTCTTCTTTATAGATAAGAATCTTTGAATTCTTATCTAAAATGTTATTAATTTTTTTTAAAAAATTGTAGTACTGCAGCTTTTATGCTAGTTCAGTGATTAAACGGTGTCTGAGTTTGAATTCACTCCTAGAATTCCACTTCTTGGGGTCTGATGAGAACACCGCTTAAATTTTCAAACCAAGTTTAATATATCTTTTAGAGGTTTCTTTTAAAAAAAATTAAGCTTGTTTTTGTTCATTTCTTATGAGCTTGTTTTGTTTTCAAAAAGGAGTGAAGAAAAATAGCTAAAAACTCTAGAAAACAGCTCTACGATTCAGAGCCAGATAGTTTCTATGTAACATTTTTAATTTTATTTTATTTTTTCATTTTTTTATCTTTGTATTTGCCAGAATGGCAGTAGATATTTTGGAGACCCTATCATTCTCACAGATGAGATTCACACATTGTAACTTAAATTGCTGTGTTAACATAGAAGATTATCTAAGTATGGTAAACTACCTGTGAATTTTGTTAAGCTAGTAAGAAGAGAAGCAGATATGGGAGTGGCACAAAACTTTGGGTGGAAATGTTCTGAGTGAAATGTAGGGAAGTACATAAAGCCAGATCGTGCCATTCTGTACATCTCTTGTTTCAAAGGATATTTTTTCAATTTGGCACTACAGTATTGATTAGGTTATATTGTTGTTTCCATGACATGTGTCTGTTCCAGTGGTGGGTTTCAAAAATTGTTCGAACCTACTCTGTGGGTGTGGCCTCCTTTGTGGGAGTGGCTTGCCGCCCATGTGACCAGATGGGAGTGGCTTGCCGCCCGTGTGACCGGATATGAAGATGCCGATGACACTTGTCACTTAAGAGCCAAGGTGGCGCAGTGGTTAAATGCAGCACTGCAGGCTACTGCTAGATCAGCAGGTCAGCGGTTCAAATCTCACCGGCTCAGGGTTGACTCAGCCTTCCATCCTTCCAAGGTGGGTAAAATGAGGACCCAGATTGTTGGGGGCAATATGCTGACTCTCTGTAAACTGCTTAGAGAGGCCTGAAAGGCCTATGAAGCGGTATATAAGTCTACTGCTATTGCTATTGCTATTGCTATTGTCAGAACCACCTTAAATTACCTCACACACAGCACTGGCATGCATAAGAATATGATGTAAACTTGTTTTTCAAAAGGCATCTTTGGTTTGCGTTAAAACAACTTCAACACACACAATGTTCTGATTGCACCACAAACGCAGTAGTCATCCTTACCTTTCACAGAGGCACTGAGTTTCATAAACATGAGCATGATAGTGTAGAATAATCCTATCCAAGGACCAGTGGTGGGTTTCAAAAAATGTTGGAACCTCTTCTGTAGGTGTGGCCTGCTTTCCGGGTCCACTGGTGGAACCTCTTCTAACCGGTTCGGTAGATTTGACGAACCGGTTCTACCGAATAGGTGCGAACTGGTAGGAACCCACCTCTGTTCTGCTCATTGCTTTCTGTCCCTCCCTACAGCATATCACTTTCTTTTATTGCCTGTTTATTTCTCAGAAAAAGCCACTCTACAAGGCCTCTATGCATTGGTGTCCGAAATGCATTATCTTTTATAGTTCTACAAACTATATGGATTATGCAGTCTTAATTTTAGACTTGTCTTACATAGGGGACAGGGAAGTGAATGATTATTTAGAATGAGGGTTCCAGCTGAGTGGGCCCAGAAAACCTGAACCCATTCTGATTGTAGAAAGAGTGTGTAGCGAAACCATCAAAGTTTAATAGAAATCACAGCTGGAGAGAAATCTTCTTGCCAAATAGGGTGAGCTTCTTCATTTTTTTTCCCCTTGCAAAAAATTATTTTATTTTAGCTTCACTGCTGTAATTAAGGGGGAGCTTACTCTAATTCCATTACCAAAAAGGTCATTGAACCAGCAGAGCCTCCTTGTAGCTCTCACTGGGAGCGTATGAAAGAGACAATATATATTAAATATGTTTAGGAAATTAAGAGAGACGGGATAGGAAAAAGAGAGAATGTGTGAAGGGGAGAGACTCAATATCTATTTCAGGAACAATACTAGAGCAATTTAAGAAGTACCTTCCTAGTGTCCACTGAGGTAGGATCAGCTTGGTATTTTATATCACAATGAACAGATTGAGATGTGTGATCTACTTCTGTTTTCCAGCAGACTCCTGAGATTCCCTATCAGAAACAAGTGCAAATTAATCATTCTGGGAATAGACAATTAAAATTGTAGAAAAGAACTTGAGCTCAGCCTAAGAATATATTTTCAGTTCCAGAACAGATGTCTGTTTATGTCTTTACACATAAAAACACATGCTAATTTTTTTTTCTCAACCGCCTTCATTTTAGCAACTTGAGTATTGTTATTGGTATGAGAGAAAGCTAATTTGTTATCATAGTGGACCCAAATTTATTTTCTGCCCATTCATCATCGTTATTAATAGCAAATGTTATTTGAGCTCCAATCTTGGTGAAACCAAATTAGCACCATTAGCCCTAAATTTATAGTTTTGGAAAGTTATTCTTTAATTTGTCATATTTTTTATTATCAAATTAGGGAGGAGCGATTATTTTCTCTCATACAATATATTAAAATAACCTGGCTGGCACAATGCCTTTGGGTTGCTTTGGTTGATAGGAAAGATGCCATGTTGATGGATTTTCAGGTCTTTTAGGTTAGCAATTCAGCACATCCAAACAGTATAATCAAATAATTCCTTAATTCCCAGACCTATTCAAAAGTGTACAAGAATAAGCATGCATAAGGGCTAACATAAGGTTAGAGCAGGGCAGTTAAATCTGATTATTCCAATTTACTTTGAAAAGTATTGTACAGGTCAGAGGTGGGTTCCTACCAGTTCGCACCTATTCGGTAGAACCGGTTCGTCAAATCTACCGAACCGGTTAGAAGAGGTTCCACCAGTGGACCCGGAAAGCAGGCCACACCTACAGAAGAGGTTCCAAAAAATTTTGAAACCCACCACTGGTCCTTGGATATGATTATTCTACACTATCATGCTCCTATTTATAAAACTCAGTGCCTCTGTGAAAGGTAAGGATGACTACTGCGTTTGTGGTGCAATCAGAACATTGTGTGTGTTGAAGTTGTTTTAACACAAACCAAAGATGCCTTTTAAAAAACAAATTTACATCATATTCTTATGCATGGCAGTGCTGTGTGTGAGGTAATTTAAGGTGGTTCTGACAAGTGTCGTTGGCATCTTCATATCCGGTCACATGGGCGGCAGGCCACTCCCATCCGGTCACATGGGTGGCAAGCCACTCCCACAAAGGAGGCCACACCCACAGAGTTGGTTCGAACAATTTTTGAAACCCACCACTGGTACAGGTGAACTTCAAAGTTTATTATAGAAAAGGGAAGTCATAAGCCAGACAGTTTTGGGTGGTTGATATTTCTTCATAAAGAATAGCATAAATGTTGGTTGGATAGTTGTTTTTTTTTTAAAATCCTCAAACTTAAGCATATGACTTTGGCGTTTTAATAAAATTACATGTTAAAATGGACTGACATTGACACCAGCATCACCTTCGTTCATCTCCTTGTGTTTCTAAATAGCATAAAGCCAGTTCTGGGCTTCGTTGGGAAATATGATTCTGGCAAAATACATATATCTTTTGACAAGAAGGCCAGCTGCTTTTTCCTGGGTAAACCTATAGAAGAGTCTCAGTTCCAAAGATCTAGGTTTATTCATCCATTTTACATTGGAATCTCAATAATCAGTCATTTGGGCTAATGGCCATTTATTAATTTGTCTTTTATTCCGAATCAGATTACCTTGTTCACTAATCTTCTCACATTTCCACTCCAAGAAGCTTAACAGAAAGCTACATAAATTGCGATAAATTTCTGCCCCCAAAATAGAGAAAGCCTATCTGTAGTCGAATATCTGTGTCAAACAGCGGGCTGCTGCAATATGTTTATGAAATAAATTACACCAATAATGTATCTTTTGTGATGCATACCTTAATTCTTGACAATTATTTCCCCAGTGGCTGTCTTAAAGTTGTAGCATGTACAAAACCTTGTACTGTGGAAATGGAAATGAAATGTCGGTGCTGCTTAAGAAGGCTTTAATTTGTAATCACAGGTAGTCTTGTTAGGAAAAAAAAATAAAATGATTAAAAACAGTTTAGGGAGCTAGCAAGTGAAGAGGCTAATGATCGTACACAGTTTTTTAGTCATGGTGAGACAGCACTACTTCCTTGAAATGTAAAAGTATATTAATGAATTCGATCCTTCAATTTAAAAAAAATTGCTGTTTCGTAAATGACACAAGGAGTGTGAAATGGTATATCATGTATGGTTTGCAATTGGTTTTCCTTTTCTTAATTTTTAATAGATGCACATGGATTCTCAGGAAGCAACAGAAAGCAAAGCAGGAGAGACAAATACCACGAAGTTGCATCTGATTCCTTTCTGGAGCAATCATCTAAAAAGGAATTAATAATAAATGGTAGGATTTCTTTGAAAGACAAACATCTACCCAAAGGTACATCAGAGTCCAAAGAGAGAAATGCTCAAGTTTTGCAAAACCACAAGTTTTCTGATCTTGCACACCACATCAAGGTATCATCAAAATCGTTATTGGATGAAAATGATTGTAACGGGAAAGTTCCATGCTCCAAAGGTAAGCATAGCTTCAATTATAAGGAGTAAAATTTTACATTATAATTAAATGGCATAGTATGGTTTCTCTGTAGCGGTCTGCTTTGAAATGTTTGCATTGGAATGCAATGGATTCCCATGCATTTATATAAAGCCAGGATGATGTCAATGGTCTTTAGCAGAAACTTTCATCAACCCCTTCATAAAGTTTCAGTTTGTTCATCAATCCACAAACATTTATTATATGAAATAATTTAATAAATGCTATTTTCAATAATATTCAACTATTATTACTACTACTACTACTACTACTACTACTACTACTACTACTACTACTACTGCCATTAATGCCATTAAGGCCAAAATCGAAAAGTCCTCTGATGATGCCAAATGCAGACTTTGCAAAGAAGCTGATGAAACTGTTGAATTGAATTGAATTGAATTGAATTGATTTTATTTGTAGGCCGCCCTTTTCCCTGAGGGGACTCAGGGCGGCTCACAGAAAACCAGGGAGGGGGGAATACAACACTAAGACGATAACACATAATAAAATAATACGCAACATGCATACAACATTCGGGCGGGGTAGTGGTCCTTATCCCCAGGCCTGACGGGCGAGCCAGTTCTTCAAGGCTGTGCGGAAGGCCTGGACGGTGGAGAGGGTACGAATCTCTACGGGGAGCTCGTTCCAAAGGGTCGGGGCCGCTGCTGAGAAGGCCCTCCTCCTTGTAGTTGCCAGCCGACACTGGCTGGCCGATGGAATGCGGAGGAGGCCTAACCTATGAGATCTTATAGGTCGTAGGGAGGTAATTGGCAGAAGGCGGTCTCTCAAGTATCCAGATCCACTGCCATGTAGGGCTTTATGGGTGATCAATAGCACCTTGAAGCGCATCCGGAGATCGACAGGTAGCCAGCGCAGCTCGCGGAGGATAGGTGTAATGCGGGTGAATCGGGGTGCACCCGCAATCACTCGCGCGGCTGCGTTCTGCACTAGCTGAAGTCGCCGGATGCTCTTCAAGGGCAGCCCCATGTAGAGCACATTGCAGTATTCCAGCCTAGAAATCACGAGGGCCCGAGTGACTGTTGTGAGGGCCTCCCGGTTCAGGTAGGGTCGCAACTGGCGCACCAGGCGTACCTGGGCGAATGCCCCCCTGGTCACAGCCGCTATATGATGGTCGAATGACAGCTGTGGATCCAGGAGGACTCCCAAGTTGCGAACCCTCTCTGAGGGGTGTAGAATTTGACCCCCCAGCCTGAGTGTTGGATTAGTGGCCGAATTTTTGGGAGGAAAACACAACAGCCACTCGGTCTTTTCTGGGTTGAGCACAAGCTTGTTAATCCTCATCCAGTCCATAACGGCTTCAAGCCCCCGGTCCATTACGTCAACCGCTTCATTGATTTGGCACGGGGCGGACAGATACAATTGAGTATCGTCCGCGTATTGATGGTATCTAATCCCGTGCCTACGGATGATCTCTCCCAGCGGTTTCATGTAAATGTTAAATAGTAGGGGGGATAAGACCGAACCCTGCGGCACCCCATATTTCAGGGGCCTTGGGGACGATCTCTGCCCTCCCACTAACACCGACTGCGACCTGTCCGAGAGGTAGGAGGAGAACCACCGTAGCACGGTGCCTCCCACTCCCACCTCCCGCAGTCTTCGCAGAAGGATACCATGGTCGATGGTATCGAAAGCCGCTGAGAGGTCAAGGAGGACCAGGATGGAGGGATGTCCTTCATCTCTGGCTCTCCAAAGATCATCCATCAATGCGACCAAGGCGGTTTCAGTGCTGTAACCGGGTCTGAAGCCTGACTGGAAGGGGTCTAGGTAGTCTGCTTCCTCCAAGGACCGTTGGAGCTGGAAGGCCACCACCTTCTCAACAACCTTCCCCAGAAAGGGGAGGTTGGAGACCGGGCGGTAGTTGTTAAGGATCACATACTTAGCTGCTGTAAAAAAATCACGCAGACTGATTATAAATTGTGGCACAATTCAGTAGCACAAATGATCCATTGGAATTTGTGCAAAAATTATAATATTAAAACAGCAACAAACTGGTGGGAACAGCAGCCTGAAAAAGTCACCGAAAATCAGATGGTCAAGATCTTGTGGGATTTCCGCATACAAACGGACAAAATACTGGCACATAAATACACCAGACATCACACTGGTTGAGAAAAATAAGGTCACAATCATAGACATCGCAATACCAGGTGATAGCAGGGTCGCCGAGAAGGAACATGAAAAAATCGCAAGATACCAGGACTTAAAAATAGAAATTCAACGACTATGGCACAAACCAGCAGTGGTAATTCCAGTGGTAATTGGCACACTGGGTGCTATTCCAAAAGCACTGGAATTACATTTGAAACAGTTAAAAATTGACAAAATCACCATCAGTCAAATGCAAAAAGCCGCACTGCTTGGATCTGCACGCATATTACGAAAATACGTTATGACGTCCTAGGCCCCTGGGTGGGGCCTGACTAGTAACCAATGCCAAATCCGGCGAAACAACTGGCCGCTGTGATATAATTGTATAATAATAATAATAACAACAACAACATAATACGTCAAGACTCTAGAAAGAGTGCAGAGAAGAGCAGCAAAGAGGATTAGGGGACTGGAGGCTAAAACATATGAAGAACAGCTGCAGGAACTGGGTATGTCTAGTTTAATGGAAAGAAGGTTTAGGAGTGACAGCATAACAATGTTCCAATATCTAAGGGACTGATACAAAGAAGAGAAGGTGGTCAACCTATTCTCAAAGCATCTGAAGGCAGAAAAAAAGCAATGGGTGGAAACTAATCAAGGAGAGAACCAACCTAGAACTAAGAAATTTCCTGACAGTTAGAACAATTCAGAGGTGGGTTCCTACCAGTTCGCACCTATTCGGTAGAACCGGTTCGTCAAATCTACCAAACCGGTTAGAAGAGATTCCACCAGTGGACCCGGAAAGCAGGCCATACCTACAGAAGAGGTTCCAAAATTTTTTGAAACCCACCGCTGGTGGGTGTGTAATGTCCCGCAGTTATCTACACATTAATAATGATCTAGTAATATTTCCTTATACATTTTAGGGAACTTTCCTTACATAATTGGTGATTTCTTTCATACTTTTGGATTTCTAATTTCTGTTTCCGTTAGTTGACAATTGCTAAAACCAATCCCACGTGAAAAAGTATTCAAAGCCTTCTTGATTTTAATTGTCAATTTATTTATTCATGCCCATTGTAATATTTATTCATTTACATATCTCTGTTTTCCACTGTTGTGCAAACACAATTCCAGCAGCTGCTAATATGTGTAAAATTAAATATATATTATACTCCCTTTCAAATAGCCAACAAAATATTTCTGGTTTAAATTCCATATCTTGCTTTACGATGGCTTCTAACCACTAACTTCTGAATAGCTACTTGGACCGACCTAAGTACTAATTCATAATTTCATATCCGGCCACATGGGCGGCAAGCCACTCCCATCCGGTCACATGGGTGGCAAGCCACTCCCACAAAGGAGGCCACAACCACAGAGTAGGTTCCAACGATTTTTGAAACCCACCACTGAAAGACAGCAACAGACAGTAAATGCAGACTCTGCAAAGAAGCTGAAGAAACAGTTGACCATCTAGTTAAGCTCTGCAAGAAGACCGAACAGATTGACTGCAACAGTGGCATGACAAAATACCAAAAGGTGCATTGGAAGAACTGCAAAAAATACCATTTGCCTGCAAGCAATAATTAGTGGGAACCACAAAATAATCCAAGCAACTATCAATAAAATATTTTATACTGTTCCCAAAAAGGTGCAGAACATAGTTTGTTTGTTTGCTGGTCTGAAAAAGTTTCTAGTATGTACAAAATAATTTCTTTCTGCAACTGGCTCTCTGAAACAATGTGCTAGGTTTATTGTCAGTTTGGCAAGAAAGGGACATCAATGATGCTTTATTTGTTATTCTAATTAAACCTGCATTTTTTAGTGAGAGGATCATATAGCATTTTGTAAATGGCTATTTGAATTTCAGATGCAACTTCCTCTCTGAATTAATAAATTAAACGAGAAAATGTTGATCATAAAAGAACACTTAATCAGGATAATAAATAATGAAAACAATTTAAAAATCTGACTAGATTAATTTATAATGAATGGGTATCATGTTTTAATATTTATTTTATTAGTTTCTCATCTATTAGTAATAGCACTTTAGGGGGTATAATTGCCAGAGAAAGAATAATCCAGAATATAAACATATTCTATCCATCATTAGTGAAGCAACTAAAGTTAGATCAAAACATTCCATATATGATGTTATGAGTAGAAATGTGTAATTGGTGTAGAAGTATATTATAAACTCTGTTGAATTCTTTGAGAATGTTCCAGAGGTGGGTTCCTACCAGTTCGCACCTATTTGGTAGAACCGGTTCGTCAAATCTACCAAACCGGTTAGAAGAGGTTCCACCAGTGGACCCAGAAAGCAGGCCACACCTACAGAAGAGGTTCCAAGATTTTTTGAAACCCACCACTGGTCCTTGGATATGATTATTCTACACTATCATGCTCATATCTATAAAACTCAGGGCCTCTGTGAAAGGTAAGGATGACTACTGCGTTTGTGGTGCAATCAGAACGTTGCGTGTGTTGACGTTGTTTTAACACAAACCAAAGATGCCTTTTAAAAAACAAGATTACATCCTATTCTTATGCATGCCAGTGCTGTGTGTGAGGTAATTTAAGGTGGTTCTGACAAGTGTCGTCGGCATCTTCATATCCGGTCACATGGGCGGCAAGCCACTCCCATCCGGTCACATGGGCAGAAAGCCACTCCCACAAAGGGAGCCACACCCACAGAGTAGGTTCAAACAATTTTTGAAACCCACCACTGGAATGTTCCACCCCATTGACCACCTCACCCACATTGTAGTAGATGAACATTAGTATTAAGTACAGTTTCTGAAAGTATGCTGGTGAATGTAACATGGCACTTGCTTTTAAAACGAGCTTCCATCAGAGGAATTCACATTTTAAAAGCTGGATAAAATGCTAAATGTCAAAGGATTAAAGTAAAATTATCTGCATCAAAATAAGTTGTTGCAATTTTCATTAGTTGTTACATAAATTAGAGGTTGGATATAAAGCCTTTAAGTTATAAGAATTTGCAAACGTAAATCATTAGGACAATTTACAGTTCAGAACAATGAGAACTGCCAGTCTAGGATATTGCCTAATTAAAGTGAAATGGGTAGTAAAATAAATAGGATTTTTCAAGGGTGAAGTGCTCTGAAGTCTGCTACTGTTTCGCTTCGCGCGCATGTGTGTGTGAAGCGAACCGGTAGCAGACTTCAGAGAATTTCACCCCTGAAGGTAAGTAGAACAGGGAGGGGGGGAATAGGTTTAGGTTTATTAATTTATATGCCGCCCTTCTCCCAAGGATTCAGGGCAGCGTACAACATTAAAAGAAACACATAATACAAAAGTTTAAAAAAATTAAATAGAATATCCCAAATAAACCCAATTAGAAAGACAATAACATTTTTTTAAAAAAATTCAAATTAAAATTAACAATGATCAACAATTTGTTTTGTTTTGTTCAGGCCATGCTGGCTTGCTGGAAAAGCCAACTTTTTAGGGCGCGTCGGAAGGACCGGAGGTCGGGGATTATACGAAGCTCCGGGGCAGCTCATTCCAGAGGGAAGGCGCTCCCACAGAGAAGGCTCTCCCCCTGGGGGTCGCTAGCTGACACTGTCTGGCCGACGGCACCCTGAGGAGGCCAACTCTGTGGGATCGCACTGGACGGTGGGAGGCTACTGGTGGCAGTAGGTGGTCTCGCAGGTATCCTGGGCCTAAGCCATGGAGTTTAGGAATAACTGTGCATGCAATTTAGATTCGCTAGAAAGCAGGATTTCCTGCTAGTTTGACTTTTTCACAGCTGCTGCATATAGAATTGGCATCTCCTGGGTGCTAGTCCCCATAATACACCATTTTTTTTCCTGGTTAGTTACAGACATCCCGGAAGCTAGAGGCCTTTTGCCCTAATCTCTTTCACTTTAGACTTACTTGAACAGAACAGCATCTGCCATCAGGGTGACTGTTCAACCAGTTTAAAGAGGTCGTTCTACAGCTATTCTGGAGAGACTTAGAGATCAATAAAGTAACATGACAGCATTTGCCTTTAGACTCTTTAGAGTTGAGGAGGAAGAAAACAATAAAGACAAATAAAAATTACACTTCTTATAATGGCTTGATGGAAACAAGTCAAAAGGTCTGAGTGAATGCTTTTAGGGGGTGGGGGGTAGGGAGCAGTGGTGGGTTTCAAAAATTGCTCGAACCTACTCTGTGGGTGTGGCCTCCTTTGTGGGAGTGGCTTGCCACCCATGTGACCGGATGGGAGTGGCTTGCCGCCCATGTGACCGGATGGGAGTGGCTTGCTGCCCATGTGACCGGATATGAAGATGCCGACGACACTTGTCAGAACCACCTTAAACTACCTCACACACAGCACTGGCATGCATAAGAATAGGATGTAAACTTGTTTTTTAAAAGGCATCTTTGGTTTGCGTTAAAACAACTTCAACACACGCAATGTTCTGATTGCACCACAAACGCAGTAGTCATCCTTACCTTTCACAGAGGCACTGAGTTTTATAAATATGAGCTTGATAGTGTAGAATAATCATATCCAAGGACCGGTGGTGGGTTTCAAAAAATTTTGGAACCTCTTCTGCAGGTGTGGCCTGCTTTCCGGGTCCACTGGTGGAACCTCTTCTAACCGGTTCGGTAGATTTGATGAACCGGTTCTACCGAATAGGTGCGAACTGGTAGGAACCCACCTCTGGTAGGGAGACTAGTCGACTCTGGCCTCAGCAAGCAGATGGAAAACTATTTCTTCTATTGCCACCTCTTTCTGTGCTCAGAAAAAACCTGAAAGGATTTTGAAATATACAATATATAGATTCTGTCTTTTCATTTTCTCCTGGTGTATAATTAGTTAAATGCAATAGGCCTGGTATTCACCCAGATTTAGTGGATCTCCAGCTGAAGGAAAACTTTCGCAATACTTTTTGCTTATTTATGAAACTTTGTATGATTTGACTCCCAGGGTTAAACAAGCACAAAACTCTACATTCTCTACTCAACAACTTCAAGTATATATTTCTTTTATAGATGCCTCCTGGGTTTAAAAATATCTAGAAGAATCGAAAAACAAATTGGCTACCATCCCTTAATAAATAAGCCTTTCTGTCTTTCTTAGGTGATTACAAATTATATGGGTCAACCAGCCCTTCCGAAGAACATAAGATAAATGTGAAGAAAGAGATGGTCAATAGGTTAACCACCT
This sequence comes from Thamnophis sirtalis, assembly GCF_051295495.1. Lineage (NCBI taxonomy): Eukaryota > Metazoa > Chordata > Lepidosauria > Squamata > Natricidae > Thamnophis > Thamnophis sirtalis. The sequence continues at coordinate 65,778,026 of NW_028261391.1, read as the reverse complement.
CTGCAGCCCATGAACCAGATGTTCCTTGTGAGAAATATGAAGCTTTCCAATATTCAGAGGTCTGCTTAGAGCCTGAGAAAATTCCTCCAAGCCCACTGACTCTCAGGGTAAAATATCCACATTCCCTGCTAACTCTTCATATGATTATTGATATGCTTATTTCCTTGGAAATCCATTAGGTAAAAAGACATTTATTGCTCCTATGTTTTTTTTAAAAGCACCGAAACAATAGTTTTATGAAAGTGCTCTTATTGCTGAGAAGCAGTAAGCAATTTGCTTACATCATACACTGAGAAGTGAATTTGGAAATGACTTATCTAGTATCCTGGTTTACCCATGCTAATATTTGTGTATATATTGTATACTTTTTCTTACCATCTCCCTCCTCATTATTTACAGTTATTATTAATCTGGTAATTCCCCTTAACTGCAGAAGATTAGGTGAATTCATATCCTAGGATTTCTATACAACTAGCTCTGGGAAAAATATCTCTCTTACTCAAATCCAGAATACTGAATATTTTTGATAGAGTGATTATGTAAAGAAGATGGATACACCTGGTTACAGCCATAATCTGCCCCCTCTGAGGTTGGGGGTGGTGGAATCTTTGGCTTTTGAATTATATTAAGTATATTTTAGTGTTTACATTACAATTCCTAGGTTTTTTTTATCCCCAAAATAGCAGAAAACCAACTAATTTTCAGTAATAGGGTTGAAGCAGGCTCAGGGTATTATTTTACATGTGGTCCTTGGAATTTGAGCTGTCCATCCTGATTTTAAATAGCACACGCAAAATATAGTCCATTCAAGTATTAGACTTGCATAAGATATGCAAGATTGAATGAAGGGACCAGGCCCTGTGTTCCTTATTTCTTTATATTTAGTGGGCTCTTAACTGATCTACCATTTTTGGAGTTCTGCAATGAGTTTTTACTTGCATTAACTTCAGGAAAACCACGTTGGTTATACACAGGCTTCTATTCAAATTCCCAATGTAAGTATTATTGGAACATAGGAAATTGAAGACATTTTATGTCCTCTTCAATTCTTTATTATTGTATTCTTATTTTATTGTAAGCCAGCTGGAATTGCTTTGGATGGTGAGATGGGCAGCATAAAACTTTTATAAACAAATAAATAAATATCCTACTAGAACAAAATGAACACATTTGATTAAGGAATATGTACACAGCACCGTGGCACGACAAAACCGCAGTCCACTAAAGCGCGCCCGATTAAAGCACGTCGCTGACGTCATCAGCAGCGCGACAACAGCGACCGCGGAGAAAAAAGGGCGCTTTAAAAAGCGCTTTGAAAGCAAGCCGATTCAAGTTAAGGTAAGGGTTAGGTTTAGGGTTAGGGTTAGGGTTAGGGTTAGGTTAAGGGTTAGGTTTAAGTTTAGGGTTAGGTTAAGGGTTAGGGTTAGGTTTAGCATTAGGTTAAGGGTTAGGTTTAGAATTAGGTTTAGGGTTAGGTTTAGGGTTAGGTTTCGGGGGGTTAGGTTTAGGCTTAGGGGTTAATTTCAGCTTTAGCGCTCACAGCGTGCTTTTTTTGTCGCGCTGTGATGACGTCAGGTACGCGGTTTCGTCAAGCGCGCTTTAGTCGAACGCGGTTTTGTGGTGGAACCCACAGCACTGGTTATCGTCTCTCATACATGTGGCAAAAGCCAGTACCCATTTTTCTATGAGGTTGCACAGTCTACATTGCCAAAAGATGCCCCATTACAGCCACTGTAGCTAGAATTTCAGATGACTGATTTGAAAAGAAAACTTCCTGATCCTTTCCTGGGAAGATAGAAAAATATCACTAAGGGTGACTGAATGATGTCCTTTTTATTTCTGCTTATTTCAGGAGGCCCTGGAAGTTCACAAGCCTCATTTTATTTCCCACTCACAAGAACGATTAAAAAAACTTGAACACATAGTACAACTGAGGAAAGCACAACAAAGTGAGGATTTGGGGAAAAAACAAGGAACTGCTCTATCCAGCAAGCTTTCCCCTACTCCCATTACAAGTAAGAAGAAACAATATACAGTTCCTCATCCACTGAGTGGTAAGTTGAGTTATGTAAGCTCCATTAAGTCTACTGCAAAATTTGTCTTTTGTCTTATGTATGCATGCTACTCTTTGCCACATTTTTGAAACTGTGCATCATTGCTTCCACTGTTGGCGATATGGCTAAATATCACATTCATATTTATTTACTTACTTATTTGTTCTTTTATGTATTGGCAAATTTAAACAGTAGCAGTGTCCAATGTAGTAGATGTACTGTAAAATCCAGTGACGTGCGGTGAGGTTTATGGCTGGTGAGGCAGTCTTCTCCCCCCAACATCCCACTGTCTAAAGCACTTTCTTTCTTTCGACCGCTTGAGTTCTGACAGGCGGGCGAAAGAAAGCGCCAGAAAGCGGAGTTGTCGGTGCTGCTTTCGGTGAACGGAGCATGAGCAGGCGGCACCATGAGCTCCATTCTGGACGTCCGGAACCTCTACCAGAACCTGATCAACCTCTCGATGAACGAAGAGCTGCACGCGCCTGCCTCTGGGCAAAAGAAAGAAAGAACACCAGCCCGCCAGCAGAGGTGGGTAAAACACCCGTCTCTGCTGGCGGGCTGCCCCGACACAGAGAAAGAAAGCTGGCGGGCTGCCCTCCCTGCCTCTCCTTCTCCTACCCCCTTCCCTCTCTTCTCAAACAAACTCTCTCTCAAATTGAGAGTTTGTTTGAGCGAAATAACAAACACATGTACATACACACACACACACACAAACAAATTACTTACAATTACTTACAAATTACATTAATTTTGAATTCCTCTCCCTCCTTCCGACCCACATACCTTTTCCAGCTGTTTCACAATCACAGAGGATTTCAACTCTGCTCTTGCCTGCCATCATGAAAATGTAAAAATGTAAAAGGAAAAAGGCAAGAGCTGCTGAGGTCAGGCTGGGTTAGCTGCTGCCAGAGTCCCCAATGGATGACTCTGCTTAACTGTTTAAAAAAGCCTCTAAAAAACGCCCTCTACAGGAGGAGGCGAGAGAACCACGTGCCTCATCTACATAAGGAATTTTTCGGCTTTTAACCCTTGCTTAACTCTGCTCGAGTGATCATAAAGTCAGACTAAATGAGGCACATGGTTCTCCCGCCTCCTCCTGTAGAGGGCGCTTTTTAGAGGCTTTTTTAAACAGTTAAGCAGAGTCATCCACGGTGACTCTGACAGCAACTACTTCAGCCTTTTTCCTTTTAATTTTT